>NC_090438.1:76734568-77037598 GCF_031143425.1 Pleurodeles waltl
GGTGCCTGCAGTCCATCCCTTCAGAGCTATCATTGCTCCAGACAAAGTCCTATGCATCATAAAAACTGAAGATTTCTTTGAAGAGATCCGTAAATCCTTCACCATTGAGAAATGGCAGACATGGGCTTAAGCAGACCCCAAAAGGTCAATCAAGCAAGGACTACCTTTCCATGATGCTCGCTTGTTCGTGCCCACTACCAAGCTTCGCAAGTTAGTATTTCATTGATTGCATGTTATACCTACGGCAGGTCATCCAGGAACTCCTAAAACTCTTGAATTAATCCAACGCTACTTTTGGTGGCCTACTCTGACAAAAGACGTCAAAACAATGGTAAACGACTGCGAAGTCTGTGCTCGCATCAAGACAAGTCATTCAAAACCGAAAGGGTTGTTGCATCCACTCCCAACTCCATGTCGACCTTGGGAACACATCTCTTTAGACTTCATTACAGGATTACCAGTGGTCCAACAACATTCAGTAATCCTTGTGGTAGTAGATAGTCTTACAAAATATGGACATTTCATTGCCTGTAAGAAATTGCCCACCTCCAGCAAACTGGCGATCATCTTACTAAATAGAGTGGTCCGTTATCATGGGCTGCCAAAAATAATTCTCTCCGATCGAGGGTCACAATTTGCCTCCAATTTCTGGAAAACATGGTGCAAAACACTTCAAGTCACATCCACACTATCTACTAGCCATCATCCTCAAACAGATGGTCAAACGGAGAGACGAAATCAGACTTTGAAGCAATACCTGCGTGCTTACGCTGAAAAAGCACTTCATTCTTGGACATCAATGCTCTGGTTAGCTGAGTTAGCCTACAATAACTCATTTCACATTTCCACTGGTGTTACACCCTTTTTTGGCTTGTTTGGCTATCATCCTGACACCTAGCCCATCACGATCCCTCAAGAAAGTTCTCTTACACCAGCTGTGTCGGAAACCATTCAACACCTTCACCAAACCCAGAAATTGATTCAACAACATTTAGAAAAGGCCAAACAAAAATACAAAAAGCATTACGACAAGAAACATTGTGAGGCACCTCAGTATCAACCAGGTGATAAAGTGTGGCTTTCTACAAGACATGTAGACCATAACAAAAAGCACATGTTTAATCCGAAATTCATCGGTCCCTACACTGTCCTTCAGCAAATCAATCCTGTGACCAATAAACTGCAATTACCAAGGTCACTACATATTCATCCAGTATTCCACACCTCCCTCCTGAAAAAAGCAGTCCAGAAGGTCCGTCCTCATCCACCTCCAATTTCAGTACAGGGGGAAGTGGAATACGAAGTCAAGGAGGTGTTGGGTTCCAAACTGAGAGGGCATAACCTATGGTACTTGATCTTGTGGAAAGGTTATGGCCCTGAAAGTAACTCATGGGTTTCCGCATCTGATGTTCATGCTCAATTATTTGTGAGGCGTTTTCTTCGTCTTAATCCAGGCAAGCCAGGCCCTAGAGTGCGTCTGGGAGAGGGGAGTACTGTCAACATCAGGGCAGTGGGTGCTCTACGGGCAACTGGAATGCAAAAATCCAGCACTTCCAAGATAACGTAGTTCATGCATTATGCTGATGTGCTGTTGTTTAACCTTTTGCATTGCAGAGTTTAATCCTGAAGACTTATATTCAAGGTGCTTATAAATATTGTTAATTTGCAATGTATTCCTGCCGGCTTTCAGAGTGTGTCAGGGAGTCCTCCCTTTCCAGGGCCTTCTAGAAGCTTCCTCTGCAGCATGACTGGGTGTGGTTGTGGGCTAGGCCAAGACTCTATATTAGGGAGCCAGCCCATTTCCACGTGCTCACTATTCAGAGGTCCCGGTGCAGAGCAGCAGCAACTTCCTGAGCTCCTGCTCCGGAGGCCTACTTTGATCTTCCAAGCCTTGCCCTTCACTTTGTTGGTGATTCTTGATCAGGGCAGTAAGACGGAGGTCCGGCTGGGCCCCCGATCCCGTTCTCGAAGGCTTTTGAGTTCTTGGGCCTAATTTTCATGATAAATGATTTTACCTTGTGCGTGTGAATGTGCGCTTGCCTTTTTCTGGCATTTGCATGCTAGCATTCGAATCGGCAAGGCGCGCAATTAATTTCTTGTGCTTAACTCATGAAATTCATGGTACGCTACCATTTCATGGCATTTACAAGGTAGCATGGGAATCGGCAAGACGCGCAATTCATTTATTGTGCTTAACTCAGGATATTCATTGTGCGCTACCATTTCTTGGCATTCACATGGTGGCATTCGAATCGGCAAGACATGCGATTCATTTCTTGTGCTTAACTCGTGATATTCATTGTGCGCTACCATTTCTTGGCATTCACATGGTGGCATTTGAATCAGCAAGACGCGCGATTCATTTCTTGTGTTGAACTCGTGATGTTCAGTGTGTACTACCATTTCATGGCATTTACATGGTGGCATTCGAATCGGCAAGATGCACGACTCATTTCTTGTGCTTAACTCATGATATTCCTTGTACGCTACCATTTCATGGCATTTACAAGGTAGCATTCGAATCGGCAACACGCGCGATTCATTTCTTGTGCTTACCTCATGATATTCATTGTACGCTACCGTTTCATGGCATTTACAAGGTAGCATTCGAATCGGCAAGACGCGCGATTCAGTTCTTGTACTAAATCCATGTTATTCATTGTGCGCTACCATTTCCTGGCATTTACAAGGTAGCATTCGAATCGGCAAGACGCGCGATTAATTTCTTGTGCTTAACTCGGGATATTCATTGTGCGCTACCATTTCTTGGCATTCACATGGTGGCATTCGAATCGGCAAGACATGCGATTCATTTCTTGTGCTTAACTCGTGATATTCATTGTGTGCTACCATTTCTTGGCATTCATATGGTGGCATTTGAATCGACAAGACGCGCAATTCATTTCTTGTGTTGAACTCGTGATATTCAGTGTGTACTACCATTTCATGGTATTTACATGGTGGTTTTCGAATCGGCAAGACGCGAGATTCATTTCTTGTGCTTAACTCATGATATTCATTGTACGCTACCATTTCATGGCATTTACAAGGTAGCATTCCAATCGGCAGGATGCGCAATTAATTTCTTGTGCTTAATCCATGTTATACATTGTGCCCTACCATTTCATGACATTTACAAGGTAGCATTCGAATCGGCAAGACGCGCGATTCATTTCTTGTGCTTAACTCATGATATTCATTGTTTGCTACCATTTCATTGCATTTACAAGGTAGCATTCGAATCGGCAAGACGCGCAATTCATTTCTTGTGCTGAATCCATGTTATTCATTGTGCACTACCATTTCATGGCATTTACAAGGTAGCATTCGAATCGGCAAGACGGGCGTTTCACTTCTTGTGCTCAATTCATGTTATTCATTGTGCGCTAACATTTCATGGCATTTACATGGTGGCATTCGAATCGGCAAGACGCGCGATTCATTTCTTGTGCTTAACTCATGATATTCATTGTGTGCAACCATTTCATGGCGTTTACATATTCTTGTGGAAATCAGCAATGTGCGCAATTCATGTTTCTGCATTTAAAAACTAAGGGGGTCATTACAACATTGGCGGTAAAAGCCGCTTACCGCTGTGCAGAAGACCGCCAACACACCGCTGCGGCCGCGGAATTCCGCCACAGCTATCATGACCCACATCTCGGATTCTGCCGAAATTCAGACACCCACACAAGTCCGCCACACCAAAGGTCAGTGATAAACTAGCGAAAACAAAACCTCCACCGTCACGCCAACAGAAACACGCCCATGCTATCACGACCCACGAATCCACGCAGCGGTCTTTCAACCGCGGTATTCCATTGGCGGTACACACCGCCCCGCTCAAAATACACACACATCTCCAAAACACCGCCACATTGGACAATTCCAAATACACACACCTGATACACATACAAACACCACTCCCACACACCCAACACTATATAAAACACCCACCCACATCACCCACAAACCCCTACGACCAAAACTTATAGACGAAGGCGACAGACAGAGAGCACAGCAATAGACAACCCCACCACACAGAGGCACACAACACCATCACCCATACAACATCCACGAGCAAAACACCCCACACCACCACACATCACCACACTCATCAACACATACACCACCCACCCCACACATCACCTACACCACCCCATGTCACGCCAAAGACACCCCAGGTTTTCCGAGGAGGAGCTCAGGGTCATGGTGGAGGAAATCGTACAGGTAGAGCCACAGCTATTTGGATCACAGGTGCAGCACACCTCCATAGCCAGGAAGATGGAGCTATGGCGAAGAATCGTCGACAGGGTCAATGATGTGGGACAGCATCCAAGAAATCGGGAGGACATCAGGAAGAGGTGGGGGAAGGTGCGTTCAGTGGTCTCCAGGCACAACATCGCAATTCAGCGGACTGGCGGCGGATCCCCACCTCCTCCCCCACAACTAACAACATGGGAGGAGCAGGTCTTGACCATCATGCATCCAGAGGGCCTCGGAGGAGTCGGTGGAGGAATGGACACTGCTAAGTCAAATCTTAACTATCATATCCCCCACCCTACCTGCATGCTATCACACACCCCCACCATCACCCTCTCCCCTATCACTCCTCACTAATGTACTAATAACACAAACCACACATCCCAACACCAAGCCCTGCCTGACACAACTAAGCATGGACACCCATCACTAAAGCATGCTCACTGCACATATCCATAACACCCCCCCAACCATCATCACACTAGCCCCCACACAGGAATGCTTGCACTGGGGTACACGCACACCCACCCATTGCACACCATGACACAGACACATGCAATAATCATGCTCTTATACCCCTGCAGGACCACTACGTAACGTCACCAGACAGGAGGGTCCAGACATCTCCACCCCACCCACAGAAGAGGCCCACAGTGACGACAGCAGCTCTGGCCAACTGGATCCAGATGACCAGCCCAGACCATCGTGGGCCTCGGGACAGTCGGTTCCCCTCGCACAGGCACAGCCCAACACTGACCTTCCACCCTCTCGTAACACCAGCACAGCACCCACCCAGCGGGCCCATACCTCCATCCCCAGGACACGTCAATCAGCTGTGTATCCACCACTACAGGGAACCCAGGATAACCCACCACCCCAACAACAACAGGGACCTGGGGGCAGTGGTAGTGGGCACACGGTCCAGGGGACGGAGGCACAGGAACACAGGGGAACTGGGAGGGCTGCTGTGCGACAGGGGGAGGACAGGCCAAGGGAACCCACTCTCCACGAGGCCCTCTCCTCCATCATGGGAGCATACCACCACTCCCAGGAGACGATGGCTACGGTCCTGGCCAAGTTTCAGGAGACCCAGCGCATGCAGGAGGAACAGTATTTGGGCTTCAGGGAGGAGCTCAGAACCATCAGCTCCGCCCTGGGCTCCATCATAGGGGTGCTGAAGGACATACAAAAGACCATGAGGGACACCGTGGCGCTCCAAGGGGCCCCTGACACTAGCCTGGACGATGAACTGCCCACCACCTCCGCCGACACTAGTGGACAGGACGCCCCGCCACAGGACCACCACACCAGCACCCCACCCCCTGCAGACGGAGAACCACCCTGCAAGCGGTCCCTGAGATCCAGGAACAGGACAGAGCAAGATGGCAAGACCCCCGCCAGGAAATGAGACCACCCTGATTGTCATCCCACTGTCCCATTTTGTCACCCTGTCCATACTTAAACTGCCCCAGCTCCACTTCCTATGCCCATATGGGCAGTGCACCTGTGAGACTAATAGACTGGACTCTGCCATGGACATTCCTCCACCATCACCCATCACCATTTTGCCACCCCCTCCACTAATTAGCACTTCAATAAACACCCTTGAACCACAAAACAATCTGGAGTCAGTCTGTGATTTAGAAAATGTGTATTAGCTATGACAGTGACAAAATGCGTTTTCAAATGTAATGCCAACATACCTATGTCACACATCACAAGTCCATGAAGGATGCAAGCAGATGACACACGTTGGTAACCACACCTGTGAAACCGTAATGGAAATGTACAACTCAGTTACCAAATACTGCTTTAAATTGACAGACAGGATAGAGGTAGAAGTGTGAATGTAATAGTAAAATAATTGTTCTCACCTGTGTGTCACTGGAAATATTGCTGGATGACTGACTCCCTGTTGTCTATGTCTTCTTCCTCAGCTTCCTCCTCATCACTGTCCACAGGCTCCACAGCAGCCACAACACCGTCATCTGGACCATCCTCCTGCAGAAAAGGCACCTGGCGTCGCAAAGCAAGATTGTGAAGCATCGAGCAGGCGATGATGATCTGGCACACCTTCCTTGGTGAGTAGAATAGGAAACCACATGTCATATGCAGGCACCTGAACCTGGCCTTCAGGAGGCCGAAGGTGCGTTCGATCACCCTCCTAGTCCGCTCATGGGCCTCATTGTAGCGTTTCTCTGCCCTGGTCATGGGATTCCTTACTGGGGTCAATAGCCATGACAGGTTGGGGTAACCAGTGTCCCCTAATAGCCACACACGGTGCCTATGGAGTTGACCCATCACATACAGGATGCTGCTATTCCACAGGATGTAGGCGTCATGCACTTAGCCAGGGAACATAGCATTTACCTGGGAGATGTACTGGTCTGCCAAACATACCATCTGTACATTCATGGAATGATAACTTTTCCGGTTCCTGTACACCTGTTCACTCCTGCGGGGGGGGCAGAGCTACATGGGTGCCATCAATAGCACCTATGATGATGGGGATATGTCCCAGGGCATAGAAGTCACCTTTAACTGTAGCCAAATCCTCCACCTGAGGGAAAACGATGTAGCTCCTCACGTGTTTCAGCAGGGCAGAAAACATAGGCTGGGACATCCCTGATGCCATGGCCACTGTTGTTTGAAATGATCTACTTGCAAGGAAATGGAGCACTGATAGCACCTGCACTTCAGGGGGGATTCCTGTGGGATGGCGGATTGGTGAGATCAGGTCTGGCTCCAACTGGGTACACAGTTCCTAGATTGTGGCACGGTCAAACCTGTAGGTGATGATCAAATGTCGCTCCTCCATTGTTAACAGGTCCACCAGCGGTCGGTACACCGGAGGATTCCGCCATCTCCTCAAATGTCCCAGCTGACGGTGCCTAAGAAGGACAACAGCGACCACAGAGTCAACAAATTCTCAGGTATGTGCCCACAGCTACACAGAACACGACACCAAATACAATACTCTTCCTGTATGTGTGTTGAGTGTAGGCCTAGGTATGTGTGACGCAGTAGTAAATGAAGCCATGTGGGCCCCTGAAATGGCAGCTGCCTGACCTCTAAAGTGGGACAATGGGATGTGAGGTAACTGCGCTGGCGTTGTACACCATTGCGGTAGGCGGTCGTAGACCGCGGCGCAATGCTGCATTGGTTAACATTGGACCCTATGGGTCCCAGGAGCCAATGATGAATTGCGCCGGCGGTGATGATACGCACCGCTGCGGACGTCACCGCCGCGGACGTGACCGCATTTTTCTATCTGTTCAATCACTCGATACCTGATCTTCGACAGGAGAGGACCTACACTGCAAGTGCTGCTGTGGCCTCGGTCTGGAAGAGACAATGGCTGCTGCGTCTGGGGAAAGGGCCCCTGCCTTCACTGCTCAGGAGTTGGAGAAGCTATTGGACGAGGTCCTCCCCCAGTACACGCTACTCTACGGTCCTCCAGACCAACAGGTAATTACACAGGGAGCACGTTGTATGGGCTATGCTGGGTGGAGAGGGCTGGATGTCAGTAGGAAGGGGGCAGAGTTCTGCGACCATGAAGGACTGTGAATGCATGTGCCACATGGCAAGGGTAGGGATGGGGGCCACTCACTTCGACGGTGCAGTTGGTAACGACTTCTCTTCTTCCCCTGTACATGTCATGTAGGTCAGCGCCCACCAGAAGAAGGACATTTGGCGTGCCATCGCCAAGGACGTCCGGACCCTGGGGGTCCACCAGAGACGGGGCACCCACTGCCGTAAAAGATGGGAGGACATTCGCCGCTGGAGCAAGAAGCCGGCGGAGGCTCAGCTGGGGATGGCCTCCCAACGTGGGAAGGGTGCCCATCGCACCATGACCCCCCTGATGTTCTGTATCCTGGCGGTGGCCTACCCTGAGTTGGATGGGTGCTTGAGGGCATCACAGCAGACACAAGGGGGTGAGTACACTCTCATTCTGCGGACTTAACGCGCAGTGGAGGGGTCTGGGTGGGGGAGGAGGACTGTGAGTTTCCCTAGACCAGGGCGAGTTCCGTAGGCTAGGCCCCTTCGTAAGGCATGGCCCTGTGGCCCCCCACCCCACCTCTGTAGAGTGCCAACTACAGGTATAAATGCCCCTGTGTCATCTATGTGGACAGGTGACACTTATAGCCATGTAGGCCATATCCCAGAAATTGCATCTGTAGAGGCCAAGAGCACGGCGTAGTGCAGGGGGCTGCTGTGTCTGTATTGTCCGCCAACGGTAGCGGTAAGCCATGCACTCAACCTGTCTTTCTTCTGTTTCCCCACCCCTTTTTGTGCTCTCCCTGTTCTTTTGTGCATCAGCATCATCAGGCGGAGGTACAGTGGCACCGGAGCACGAGGGAGCTGCATCCCACATGGCCATGGAGGGCCACACCACAGACTCTGAATACACCAGTGGGACGGAGGGCGAGGGGAGCTTCACGTCGGTCACCGGATCAGCAAACAGCGACGGGATCTCCCTTGTGGTGGCGGCACCATCTGTGCCCCGCACTTCTACAGGTACAGCCGCCACCCCCCCCCCCCCCTACCAGCACTGCCCTCCCAGCAGCCCCTCAGCCTTCGCTCCGTGCCCGCTCACCCAGGAGGGTGGGCATCACCTTCGCCCCAGGCACCTCAGCCCCTGTCACCCCTGCTGCCCTCAGTGAGGAGGCCATTGACCTCCTCAAGTCACTCACTGTTGGGCAGTCTACCATTGTGAATGCCATCCAGGGTGTAGAAAGGGAGTTGCAACACACTAATGCATTCCTGGAGGGCATTCATTCTGGTCAGGCTGCCCATAATCGAACCCTGCAATCTCTGGCCTCAGCACTGATGGAAGCCATTGTCCCTGTCTCTAGCCTCCCCCCTCCAACTTCCTCCACCCAGACCCAATCCCCTGTACCCCAGCCTATCCCAACCACACCATCAGACAAGCATGCACACACCTCAACACACAACAGTAGCTCAGGCAAACATAGGCACCACACATCCCACAGGCACTCACACAAGCATCACCCACATACAGACACAGCAACATCCACTGCCTCCACTGTGTCCCCCTCCTCTTCGTCTCCCTCCTCCCTCCCATTGTCGTCTACACTCTCACCTGCATGCACTACATCTACAGCCACTAGGACTCGCACCAGAACACCCAGCACCACACCCCGCTCACCTGCACTCACCACCCCCACTACCATTTACACGTCCCCTGTGTCCACTCCCAGTGTGTCTGTGACGCCCCCTCCCAAAGAACACAAACGCGGGCACCCACACACCCAACATCCATCCACCTACGACAGCCTCCAGTACCTGCACCTGCACCCAAATCACCTAAAGTTACACCTCCTACAACCACCTCCTCTTCCTCCACTCCCAGACCCCCTCCAGCTACCCATCCCAGTGTTCGTCAGAAACTCTTCCTGAGGAACGTTGACCTCTTTGCCACCACCCCCACCCCTCCAATTCATAGGTCCCGTAGAAGCACCTCAGCCAAAAAAAGTCCGGTACCAGTGGTGCGTGTTAAAGGTCTGTGGAGTGTACCGGCCACCAGGGCAGCCAGTGTGACACGGAGCCAAAGCACTGCCAGTCCACCCCCTGTAAAGCACCTTAAGTTGGAAAGTGCCCGACAGGAGAGGGTGAAGGCTCCTGCCGGCAAAACAGCTCACAAGGGTCCCAGGGGGAGTACCGAGTCAGCTGTGACTCCTCCCAAGGTGGTGAAGGGGCAGAAGAGGTCTCCAAGGTCTGGTAAGAGCAGCACGGCAGAGCAGGCCGCCATCCTCCCCGCCGGCCGGGACGCCACCGCCAGCAGTATCGTCACTGGTCCGGAGACCACCGCCAGAGTCAGTGCCCTGGAGGGCAGCAGTATCGTCACTGGTCCAGAGACCACCGCCAGAGTCTGTGCCCTGGAGGGCAGCAGTATCGTCACTGGTCCGGAGACCACCGCCAGAGTCAGTGCCCTGGAGGGCAGCAGTATCGTCACTGGTCCGGAGACCACCGCCAGCGTCAGTGCCGTGGAGGGCAGCAGTATCGTCACTGGTCCGGAGACCACCGCCAGCGTCAGTGCCCTGGAGGGCCACGGCAGCCACAGCCCCGCTGGGCACTGAGGGACCGTCATGCCACACACCGCTGCACAGGTCAGAGACAGCAAAGGCAAGCACCGCTGAACAGGGCAAAGACCGCCATGGTGAAGACCGCTGAACAGGGCAAAGCACAGCTGAACAGGGCAAAGACCGCCATGGTGAAGACCGCTGAACAGGGCAAAGACCGCCAAGGCAATGCACTGCTGAACAGGTCAGAGACAGCAAAGGCAAGCACTGCTGAACAGGGCAAAGACCGCCATGGTGAAGACCACTGAACAGGGCAAAGACCGCCAAATCAAGCATCGTTAGCCCATGTGCAGCTGGGACAGTGACGGAACTGGGACCGTCACGGGGAGCGTGATGCACTCTGGGCACCAGTCCCCCTCCAGAACCAGTGGAGACCTCCATCCACTCCGTCTGTCCTGCACAGGATGAAGCACTCTGGGCACCAGTCCCCCTCCAGAACCAGTGGAGACCTCCATCCACTCCATCTGTCCTGCACAGGATGAAGCACTCTGGGCACCAGTCCCCCTCCAGAACCAGTGGAGACTGTTATCCACTTGAGAGACTGTGGCTTTGCACTCCCCAGGATGGTACAGTGGGCAACCCACCCACTGTAGAGACTTGTGAGACTGTGGCTTTGCACTCCCCAGGATGGTACAGTGGGCAAGCCACCCACTGTAGAGACTTGTGAGACTGTGGCTTTGCACTCCCCAGGATAAAGCAGTGGGCAAACCACCCACTGGAGTGACTTGAGAGACTGTGGCTTTGCACTCCCCAGGATGGTACAGTTGGCAAGCCACCCACTGTAGAGACTTGTGAGACTGTAGCTTTGCACTCCCCAGGATACATCAATGGGCATGGAACCCCGTTGTGGATCTGGCGTGGTGCAGTCATCAGGCTGAGGTGCCCCCCGTTCCCTTCCCCCTGAGGTGCCTGTTGTATTTCTATCTGATGCCCCTGCAGTGTTCTCTCCGTTTGTGGACAGGTATCTAGTGTGGGCCTCGCCCATGCATTGTGGGCCCAGTGGTCCACGGACATTGATATGTGCATACCTGCAGTACTAATCGTGATGTATGATTTTTACAATGTTTATATATATCTGTATATCATTGGTTACTGTATTTTGATACATTACAAAGTTTGAACTGATTTCCTTTTGTCTTTGCATTCATCCGAGGCGGTTGTAGGTTGTTACTGTGCTGTTTGGAAATGCATTGGTGTGTGTGTTGTAGTGGGTGAAGGTCGGGTGGGGGTGGGGGTGTTGCGTGTGTGTGTCCGTGACTTTTGCCTCCCCCCTCCCCTATGTCGTAGGTGCAGTACTCACCGTTGTCTTCGGCGCCTACGTTGCTGGTGTTCGTAGAGGAGCAGGAAGACAAGAGCAGGGAGTATTTGTAGTTCCGGCTCCATGGTGGCCTCCTTCCTCGTGGAGTGTGTAGGGGTGAGCATTTTCCCTTTGTAATAGCTGTTTTCGCTGTGTTTTTATCCATGGTGAATCCGCCCCGGAAAAGGTGGCAGATTGGCGGGTTGTGATACTGTGGGTGGTACATTGTCTCCCGCCTGTCTGTTGGCGGTGACCGTCGCGCTGCTTGTCTGTACCGCCGTGGCGGTCGGAGTGTTAAAGTGGCTGTCTATGTTGGCGGTTTCCGCCACGGTCATAATTCCTTTTTTTTTGTCCACCGGCCTGTTTGCGGTATTACCGCAGCTTCAACACCGTCCGCCAGGGTTGTAATGACCACCTAAGTGTTAGAATTCTAGATGTTACATTATATGTGCATAATAATCCCCTTAATACAACTCCTATGGTGTTCCAGAAAACGTTCAGATTATTTCCGTGTCCTCATGCAAAAAGACTGTGTTTGATTCTGAAGACACAGGGGGTCATTTTGACCCTGGAGGTACGGGACCGCCAGGGCTAAAACGACAGAAGCACAGCCAACAGGCTGGCGGTGCTTCCAGGCGTATTACGACACTGCCGGGGCCGGTGGTATTCCGCCACTTTTGCCCCGGCGGTGATAATCCGCCTGGGCAGCGCTGCTTGCAGCGTTGCCCAGGGGATTATGAGTCCCCGACCGCCAGCCTTTTTCTGATGACATAAAGGCATTTAACAGCATTAATTGGCACTTCATGTTTACTACTCTCCTACGGTTTGGTTTTGGTCCTAAATGTATTACTTTTATAAAAATATTATATTCAGAACCATGTGTCAGCATATTTGTCCTTCTTTTACCAGACAAGGTTGTCCCTTTCCCCTTTACCTTTTACTCTTTGTCTAGAACCCTTCCTTGAGCCTATTCGCTGTGACACACTTATTTATGGATTTAAACATAATTCCCTTGAGATTAAACTGTCAATGTGTGCTGATGACGTTCTCATTTACATGTCCAATCCATTAGCCTCTTTAGACCCCTTTTTACAAGAGATTGATTTATATTCAAGCATTTTGGAATATAAACAATTTTTCTAAATCTGAAATGTTATCATAAAATTCAGGCTGCTATAAGTATATGTTTGCACATACTAATTTCACTTGGTGCCCTGCCAGAAATAAATATCTCAGTGATGGTTTTCACCTACTATTTCCAATATTCTCAAACATAATTTTTGTGTTTTAAAGCTTAAAATACAGGTGTTGCTTTCCTTCGTTTCTCCTTTGCATTTATCATGGTGGGATAGATTTGATACTACTAAATGATGTTTGTGCCACACCTAGACAACAATGTTATGCTTTAACCAATGATTTTCCTGACTGTCCCATATCAAATGGATTGTTTTTTAACAATTCTTACGGAATGATTTTTTGTTCAAAGCTGTGCTCCATACATCTAATAGTACCTTCATCTCTAAGCATCCTGTTTTAAAATATTCTCATCTACTTCATACCGTGATCACAGCTCAACATGACTTTCAACTATGTTTACTAGCCTCCTTAATCTGGTATGATAAATTTATTAAATTTAAACACAAATCCTTTTGCTTCAAACACTGGAATAAAAAGGATATCATGTTTATTCACCAATTGTTAAGGGATGACTGTGTTATAACAATTCCACAAATGGAAGCACAGTACAACTTACCGAGGACCTTTTTCAAAGAATATGATTTAATATTCTCTGCTCTTCTTTCCTTTTTAAACAAACACAATTTACAAGCTCAATTAGTTTCACCCATGCCCATGGCACCCATTGGTAATATTTAACACTATTCCTAAAGCTTCCCATATATACAAGCTTCTATTGACATCAGCTAATGAACGTATTAAAAATCCATAAAATGGTAAAAATTGTAAAAATCCGTAAAATGGTAAACTGACCTCTCCTTATCATTCCCTTTTCAATACTGGGATACCTATTGGCTTAATATTTTCAACAACTCCAAAGCTGCTCATGTTACACAATCACTATTCTTTATTTATAATAGAGCTATTATTAACCTCAGAGTGTATTTCTAAGTTTGATTCATCTGTTCCCCTACTATGGACCTGATTTAGATTGTGGCGGATGGGTTACTCTTTCACAATCTTTTCGGCAGAGAGGCTATCCATCACCGATGCAACAGAGTAGCCCATCCACCGAAATATAAATCAGGCCCTATGTTGACGGTGTTGGAAGGATACCTCTAAGTTATCTGAGTTGACATGGTGGAATTTAATTTGCAATGAACATAGAATTTCTGCTGTATCCTCATTATCACTGTGCCAGAAAATTAAATCAGATTTACCTTGGTTACCTTTCACTGCTTATCTATTTTTGCACTCACTCCCACCATAAATCAGTTATCTCAATATTTTTTCTCTATTACCCCTATTCTTTATCCCATCTTCTCCCTAACCTACTCCATCTTCTTCTTTTCTTTTCTTTTTCTCTTTCTTTATTCTTTTTTTACATATAAAATAGTGTTCTTCTTCTTTATTTCACAGTTTTTACTGTTTCTTCCATACTTTACAAACGGTATTATCCAGGACCTATAATTATTAAATTGAAATGTTACATCTGTTATGATTGTTATTGTTCTATATATCCTCAAATAAAAATGATTTAACAAATAACGAAGAATAGCTATAGTAGTACTGTTTTTCTAATTTGGGTTGGTACATTGACTGAGTCCTTGGTGACAGGCGGTCAAGAAAAATGACCTCTGTGCACTGTGTCTCTAGAACATCTTGAAAGCTTACCAGTCTAGAAATCATATCATACCCACTGTGCCTGTAGGTCTTCATAAACATGGTGAACTTTCAGAGCAATCAGAATACAACAGAGGGGCCTATGAAAGCAAAGGGACCTCCTTGCAGCCCTCTCAAGTTGTTGGAGGACATCATTACTCTTAGGCATTTGTCCATTGTGGAATACCGAAATACCAACATGGGCTGATAGTTTAAATATGTTGGTGTGAAAGGCAACTGTATAATGTAGTTAAGGTTGAAAGTGAGAGACCTACTTTCAAATTTCAGCTCCAGTGCATTACCGAATTTTGTGATCCTGCAGAAATTAATTTCTCTCCTTGTGCCCTAATCTGCCAAAATGTAGGCGACGAAACTGGCTGGCCACTCCATGCAAAACCATATGATTCCCTTCAGCCTGGAGATGCCTCAAGGTAATTCTCTTTATGGTAATTACTGGCTTATGTAAGGGTATTGTGCAGCCCTTTGGCAAATAGATAGGCTATGCTGAGAATGTTCCAGTCTCAAAGATTTGTGTTTTCCTCACTGCTTCTGCAGACTCCTGCCTGGAAGGTCTATGTATGTCACACGTCTGGGACCAGGTGCCCTTATAGATTCAGCTACATGTCTAGAGGTGATTTAGTTGATTATGTCAAATGTATTCAAATTTAAAAAAATACTAATTAGATCCATTTACATGTGATAAGGGAAAATCCTAATGTGATGGAAAGAAAAGGAATATTGTGTCAAATTTCAAATTTCATCTCCTCAACATTTGATTTGTTATTTTGTAGAAGGTGAGGAAGAGGCTACAGTGAAGATAGACACATATTTCTAAGAATGTTTTACTCTATTCCTTAGAAACTAAAATTATCCCTTCTGTAGAGTTACTTATATTGCCTAATGTTCAGAGAGATCAGCTAGGCACGGATTAGGTCAGATGCAAGTTTCGATGTGGGATGGAAAGTAGACATATTATAGTTGTGTCAGCAATGAACCTATTTTCTCCAGTTCACAGCAAGACACCTGCAACATTGTGTTTCTTTTTGTGTTGTGTACTTTCTTTGGGTTCCTGTGTGACATTTGTATTTGCTCATGGTGACTTGAGGCTTGTGTGTTACCAAGCTGACTCACCCGTTGATCACTTCACTTTCTGGAGATTCGCATGCCACCAGGCAGGTTCACAGGCGTCACTCTACCCGCCTCCCTGGGACGTAGCTAACATTGGTGCAATTACTGCAGTGACACGGGGCCCAAAGCCTTTCGGGGACCATCGAGTCCTCATCATTGCTGTAGTTTTCTACCTCAAAGGGGCCATTTTTCTAGCTGGCATCAGGGCCCATGACATCCTTTCTATGCTACTGCTGCCTCCAGTCCTCAAAGAGGTCTTGGCTACATAGGTGACACTCACAGGACTCACAAGCACAAATGTACAATGGTGAGTATGTATTAGACAGGCTGAGACTGAACACACCAATCACAATCATTGCCATGGAGAGATGGCCGATCAGGACATTACCATTCACAGAGGGTGGGTCATCAAGCACAATGGCTATATCCTTTCTACTGTGAGTGTGTTCCAGCAGGGGCTAGGTTCAAACTTTAAAGCAGAGGGGAAACATATTTTCAAAGAACACACATTCAGCTTTCTCTCATCCAATTTGCCTGAGCAATCTGGGACCTCTCAGTAATGATGGGGAATACCGCTCAGTTGAAGTGCATTTTAAAAGTACAGGAACTCTGATCCTGAGTGTGCGGGGCAAAGCCAAAGACATGGCTAAAAAAGAACCAGGGCCAAAATTATTATGATTTTGCGTTGTTTTTGCATCACATTTGTGGCACTGCCCTGACACAAAATATTTTTTGTGGTTTAGTAAGCCTATCGAATCCACTTTGTGTGGTTTAGTAAATACAAAGTAATGCAACGCTGAGCAAACCACTGTCTTTTGTTACTTTGTGTCATATAGGCATTACATGAGTAGACCATGGTTGTTCCTATGCATTCTGTATATGTAGCGGGAGCTTGACCTGCTTCTGTGCAATCGGTTTTGCCTGTGTGGGTGGGTGGCTGAGCATAATTGGACCTTGTAATACTGGTGCCCTGTACCTGCTCTTTACTGGCGGCTCTCAACATGTTTACTAGGGGCAGCACTAAGGCCTCGATTATGTAGAAGGTGAATATAGCCATGCAGAAGCTCTACAAAGACTTGGGGGACAAGCATATTTTAAAGAACTAGTAAAAGCTGATCAAGTTTTACAAGTTGTGGATAGTTCCTCCACTTCATGAACTTCAAATAAGTGCAACAACAATTGGAAAAGCAATCAAAGTTAGCAACCAGGCAAACATGAAATGTGAGCCTGTTTCTTCCCTTAACTGCCCACTGTGCCAAGAGTGCAGCTTGAGAGGGTTGACAACTGGACTTGTCATTTGGTGACTAGTTTATCAACCAATATTCAACTGTCAGTCCTTTCAGTAGAATACATTTTAAGCAGAACAAAGTGAAAATATATAGCGCGTTTGAGTGCCTCAAGACCGAACTGTCTCTTCTAAATTGTGACTGTCTCCGTCCCTCTCCACACTCATTGCTCTCCTCACCCTTCTACCACTCTCCTCTTAACACTCCTTCTCTGCCCCATGACAATTTATCACTTGTTCCTCACCTTCCACTCTAATTACCTTCCTTTCCAATCATCCTAGTCCCTTCTCAGCATCCATCTCCACCTTCATCCGTTCTTACTCCCTCCCCTCTAGTCACCTCTCATCCTTTTCTCAGTACACGCTGCCCATTAACTCTATTCCCACCAACCACCTTTTAAATCATTTTCCTCCTCCATCCTGCTCATCAGCCTCCTTCATCTACCTCAAGCACAGTGGTTATTGCATTTTCTACTTTATGACACACATCACTCTCCGACTCCTCTCTAATCAGCACCTATGTCATCTATCTCCTCTTCCCATCCACTCACTACTTTGCTCCGATCTCATCCACCACTTTCATTACCATTCTTTTTCTTTACACTCCATTTGTTTACATATTCTCATCTTTTCTATGCTCATTCTCTCCTCTAATCACCCTCCATTTCTCCTTACCCCATCACCATTCCCTCCTGTCAAGATGCTAGAATTATTTACTGTTTTTGCAATCATTTAGAACAAAGTTTTGGAAACTGTGGACCTGGGTTGTTCAGGACGTCTGATGAAAGGACACCTGCACATGCAGAGCTGCAAGGTAATCAATAGTTAGTAAAGTTAGTCGTCTAAGCGGGTTATGTTCTCCTCCTTTGAAAGTGCACCAAAATATCAAAAGTGTATGAAGCACAAATGAGTTTATCCAGATCAGGGACACTTTGCATTTCAGAAATTGTGTATAACTGGCAGGATAAAAAAAGGTTTTTCAGCACATGCTGACCCACTCTTGAGTGGAAAATAAAACACTGAATAGCAACATTTGATTTTATGAAGTCACAGATTGTAGGAACATCTTAGCATGAAGTGCATTAGCCCACGATTTTATCCTATTGATTTAAGACCACAGGTGTTATAGCAGTGCTATAATCTTTTTCTATCTACTCGTGTGACACAAAGGGAGAATTAGTTGAGAAAGAATAAATGCTCAGCCCCAGCACATCAGAGTTTTGAGTCTGTATTTTAAGTTTCTTATTATTATGTTAGCAGACTCAGCACCGCTGGAGACTGGGAGCACACAGGACAGTGCAGCATGGGTTGTCAGGGTTGCCACAGACGAGCTGCCATCACTGCTCTTTAAATAAAGGGAACTGGCACTGCTTTGACACATGCTGTTTCTGTTGTGTTTAGGAAACTTGGCAAATGTCATTTTACTTCCGAAAAGTGAAACATGTGGCATTTCCAGTGTTGGACCTGGCCCTTTCTACAGGGTTATTCCCCAAACTTTCTGCCTTTTCCTCCTAATTTATGTGACCCTTTTTTCTGACGTTATGACTCTGGGAGCTTTACCACTGCTAACCAGTGCTAAAGTGAATGTGCTCTCCCTTGTAAACTTGGTATGATTGGCTTATACCCGATTGGCATATTTCATTTACCTGTAAATCCCTTGTACAGTGGAATCTCTATATCCAGGGCCTGTAAATGAAATGCTACTAGTGGGCCTTAAGCACTGCTTGCGCCACCCGCTGAAGTAGCCTTTCAAATCTGTCTCAGACCTGCTGGTGCAGGACCTGCGTGCGCAGTTTGCTGCCACAGGGACCTGGCATCTAAATTTACTTGCCAGGCCCAGAACTCCCCTTTTACTACATGTAGGTCACCCCTAATGTAGGCCCTAGCTAGCCCTATGGGCAGGGTGCTATGTGTGTAGAAGGCAGGACATGTGCCTATTAGCATAGCCTGTCCTGGTAGTGACAAACATTATGTTTGGTTTCTCACTGCTGTGAATGCTGCCTCCTAATTGGATTGTATTGGAAATGCCTTGCCATATATCTAGGGGGTATTGATTTAAGAGGGGTATTGTAGGCATGTTTGGTATGGTTGTAATGGTAGTGAGAAATGCTGCTTACTGGTGTAGGTGGATTTTTTATTACCATTATAGAAATGCCACTTTTAGAAAGTGGGCATTTATCTGTGCTTATGACTCTGGTGTTTTGCAGCTTGAATCCAATCCATGTTTGGGGCAGACTGACAGCTGGGCTTTGTGCATACTTTTCAGACAGCCTGTACAAAGGGAGGCTGGAGGGGTCACAGAGGTGCGTCTGCATTTTGAATGGTCTTCCTGGGCTGAGAGAAGGGGGAGGCAGGGCACACCTGCATCTGTAAACGCTGTGCCCTGGCCTCACACAAAAGGGTTGTTTACCCCCAACTGATGTTTGGAGCCTGTGCTGGAGGAGGGAAGGAACATTCCTAGAACCAGATGTAAGTGGTTGAAACCCCCTCTCCTCCTCATTGGAAATGCTTTGCAAAACTGAGTATAAGTACAGGGGATTTTTCCCCACAATTTGGACAAGAAACATACTTGGAACTAGACACAGAATGCCGATGGAAGGACTCATCAGGAACCGCCTGGGACTGCTGACCTATGACCTGCTGGGTCATTAGGAGGACCTGCCACTGTCTGCATCTCCCTTGCGCTGGCCTGTTGCTAGGCCCTTCCATCTCGACCTCCAATTGTTGTCTCTAGGGGCTGGGGCCCCTGTTCTCCTGCATCTTGGTTACCCTGCACTGCAGTAGTGCAGGAGGAGCGCTTCCCCCTTTTCTTTTAGGCTAGTGCTTTGGAAAACGCTTTATTCTTTCCTAACCTAGCGCCGGAGCTGCGCTTTGCAGGTTGCCAAAATATCGTGCCCCTAGTGCATTTGAGGAGCATTCCCGGCCCCTTCACTGAGAGAGTAATCACCACCGCGTCCCGGGCCTCAGGATACCGAGTTCGGAATGATCGCACTCCGCAAAATACCCCGGGGGTGAGAAGTGCAGTGTGTGATGCCCCCAGGGTACCGTCAGCAACTGCTTCCAGGTCAGGAACCACCGCCGCAGCTGTGTAAGAAGGGAGAAGCTACCTGCCGATCGGGCAGAGCGGCTGAAGGCCTGACATGCTCCGGGAGGAGCGCATCACCAGCAGAGAGAGGATCGAGCTGCCCCTTTTTCGGGGGGCTGTTTGCCGGTTCCACGCCCGCTAACAATCTAGGTAGCATGGCTGGGCGGGAGCACGGCTGGTAGAGGGAGGTGATCATTTCTCCCCAGCCACTGCCCCAGAGATGAGGGTGCCCCCACCAACCTCAAGCCTCACTCTAGGTCCCCCAGGAAGGTTGGTCGTGGCCCTTGGGGGGCCCCCAGATTCAGTAAGCACCTGCTTGGGTGCGGGCCCTAAGAGGGGCCCGACAGCAAAAGACCAAGGGGGTGTGTACCGCCCCCTCCCCCCAGGATCAACACATGGCCCCAGTTTTGCGTAGGGAGCACCGGGGGCTACCCTTGTCCACATCACGGCACTAGAGGTGCCTTGGCAGCAGAAAAACAGGCACTTTCCCAGAACATATAACTGCCCATGTTCTAATAAGGACATGGCGGATTAATTATGTTAGCCTGTGTCTTGTTCCTCCAGCTATGTGCTGATATGCCTTTTAGGGGACGGACATGCTGTTATGTGTTGATTACGTGCCATATGGTTTTATGATGTTCCTGATTTAGGCACTTATGATACTTTTATGACAAGTGCATTTCTTTCTTCAAGTGATTCCTGACTACTGCTTATATTGAATTCTGAGTACCTATGAGTTCTATTATGACTACTGCTTATTCTTGCAGAGTATTAGTCACCTGTGCAACATTCGGACGACTGCTGAGGTAGCAGGGTATTTCTGACATGTAATGGTTGGTCTAATTATGTTTTGTGCAATACAGTTTATTTTTACATAATGCGTTGTTGTGTTTACTTTGTGGTGTACATATTGTGTCACGTGTGTTGTGTGTGTTGTGCAAACGCTTTACACATTGCCTCTGGGTTAGGCCTGAATGCTCATGGCAAGCTACCAAGGGGGTGAGCGGGGTTATCTTGAACATGTAACTCCTTTGCCCTGACCAGAGTGGGCAGGCTCTGCCTGGCTTAGGTGAATACCCCAGCCAACCAGAAACCCCATTTCTAACATCTAGATTTCCTCTTATGGTGCCACAAGTTAGGAATAGCGCCTCAGCAGGAAGGAAATACAACAAACCACTACTAAGAAATAAATTAATTATATGGGACTGTCACAGGTACTCCTGCTTTTCACCTGTGCATGTTAACAGCCACCTTCCCCACAGACTTCACACCTGTCACCAGGGCCTTCAGGTAGCCAAAGGCATTAGTGTTTTTCTTGAAAGTTAAACAATTAGGCACAGAAAGAGGGCCTGCAGGCCCACATGAATCATTAAGAAAAAATAATATATATACATTTTATTATATATATATATGTGTTTCTCTAGTTGGTAATGAGCCTTTGAAGGGCTACTAGGCAGTCTTGGAAGGACGTGCCATCCCCTCTGCCACCCCTAGAAAGAAGCGTGTGTGTGATTTCAAAATATATTTTTACTAATACACAATCAGACTGTACCGAATGCCACCTTTTTAAATACGTTTCCATTAGACCTTTAAAAAAGAAATACATCTTTGTCACCATGTAGTTTCAAGTGCTTATCCTGCTTCCCAAGCAGCCTTTGGATTTGCTGGTTGACCAATTGTGCACACATATTTTCCTTTCACGTTGCAGGTTCCCTCACAAGAAGGCTTGCTTCTTCACTATCTGCCTGTTATTCATTCGGCTTCACAGCTCCTCTGTTGCTTAGCAGCAACAGACAACCCAGGTTGGCAGTAACCGTCCATCAAAAACTAGGGAAACTGGTATAATTAAAACAGATTGTGAACATCGTTCCCAAAAGACCTCGCCCATGTTAAGCAAAGAAATACCCAAATGTGTTACTCTAACCCTTGATGAGTGACACTTGGTAGGGCTGCTCTTGTGTGCAAAGAATCTCAGCTGAAGTCACAGCCCCACGCCTGCCTCCAAAAGAGTCCTTCTGTTTTGCTGTCCTGTGCCATGTTGGCCTTCAGCATCCAGGGGCAGGGAAGTCTTGGACACACATGCTTCAGGGGTCTATGAGAGCAGGGACAGTCCTTTTTAATGTTTGCCCCCAGCAAATGATCCTGGCAAACTTTCTTGGGATGAATACCTATTTTTGTTACTGCATTTCACCTATGCTGTTTCATTTCCTATATGTTTCTGTGAGCAGCAGAGGAAGATTAATGAAACTTACATTTCTACAACAAATAGATCATAGTATTTTTTTAATAATAAACAATTACGTTTAAATATAATGATTTTTAAAAATAATTTCATAACATCACATGCTTGAAAAAGGTAGAAGCGTGTAACAATATTTAGGTTGACTGCCTGAGTCCTAATCATGGCTTCTCTATTGCACTTTATAGTTTGATCCTTGCTCATTCACTTTATCGAAATGTGCCACATTTGTTATTTCAGGGAATATATAGATCTCTAATCAGAACTCAATCTGGGCCTGTAAGTTTTATTTGCATGTGCATATATCTTTTTTTTACAAGTGCAATACAAATGTTGTACTTCACAGAAATTTGAACTTGTAATATGATGTAGTCACCTAAAGCATTCCTTGAGAGTAAAGTTCCTGTGGGTGGAGACCGGGTGATCCAAGAATGGAATGCCAATGACATTTTACAATATCCACAAATGTACAAGTATGTGGGTAGTTAGAACCTCATTGCAGACAATTTTCAATCCTGTGTGGAGATGTACTCTTGTCAACAGCAGGAATACATTCCTTAAAGTTGAGATGTTAGCATGTTTGTTTGCATTTGCTATTTTTATTTGCGTGTGAAAAATACATGACTATAGGACAGTTGCACAAAGCATATTTCTGGTCGGAATTGCCACGATTCGCAGAATCGGGCCATGTGCGACCGTAAAAATGCATTTTTGATATACAAAATGCAAATATAATTCAGTAACTTGTTACCAAATAGCAATTCGCATTTGCAATTCGATATTAAAAAGGGACGTGGTTTGGGCATCCCTTCCAAATACCAAATCAGTATGATAAGTATTACTGTTTTTTGTGAACACATTCCGGTCACAAAACAGTAATACTTTACCATCATTTTAAAAGTCGTGGTAACCCATTCACAAATGGTAAGGGATCCCCTAGGGACACCTCCCTGTTTGAGAATGTTCAAAAATTATTTTTAAGAGCAGGCAGTGGTCCCACAGACCACTGCTTGCTCTTAAAAAATGAAATTTAAAAGTTTATTTTGTATCTTTTTAATCACATCTCGTCTTCCTTTAAGGAAAACAAGCTGCATTAAAAAAAAAGATTGCTTTATTTAAAAGCAATCACAGACGTAGTGGTCTGCTGACACCAGCAGGCCACCCTCCCATTAATGCCAGTGAATCCTAGCGGGTCGCAAATTGCTACCTTCCTCATTATTATATATGATGTAGGCCTATTTCTAGCACATTAGGAATCACTAATAAAACTCAAAAGAGTTACATACATTAGGAATAGTGATTTCCTAATTGCGATTTCCGGGTTCTCACAATGAGGAAATCACTATTTCCAGTCTTCGTACACGTTGCCCCTGTATTCTGGCATACAAAACATTCATTCAAAAACGACCTCCAAAAGTACTTCTGGAAAGTTTTTAAAATTCATAAAGCTGCATCCGTGCCAGGTGTTAAACCTGAAAACATAGATTTCCACCCAGGCCCATAGCGAGCTTAGAAAGAGATTAACATGTAGTTCTATTTACATATTGGAATGAATGTAATTTACTGGCAATCTCAACTAGAAAGCCCAAGTAATGTAAATGTATGTCAATTTTACCACCATACCCCTTCCCCTACCTTTTATTTTTCAGTAGATATCTCGCACAGTGATAAGCAACATCGCATGCTAACTTTACTTCTCACGAAGGCTGCTATAAAGTCTTAAAGGAACAGTACACGTGCTTCTACATTGGGCTCTTATAATTTTAATATGCCAGTTCTGCAAAGCATAGCTGTCATGCTTTAACTGGGACAAAATCCATATTTGTTAAAAGGGGGAGTAGAACCATTACTCTTCTTTCATTCGGTGCTGTAATAATAGCAAATCCCCCAGTGCTTTAAGTGGGCAGGTATTATCAGGTACTCAGTAGCTGCACTATTGAATTTGGAAGGGATTGTATTGCCACTTCAAACAGGTACTCTGATTCAAGGAGTATGTGCACTTCTACATTAACATTTCTAGGACTGTCATCCCCCAAATTGTTTGCAGTGCTCTTAATCATGGACTAACACTATCTGGCATTTCCAGCTGAAAGTCTGCTAATTGAACTTGCTCAGTCTTTATTTCCCTCTCACCTTTCAGATTAGGCATGCTATACAACGTTGCCACGATTCATAATTCCTTTAATAATCAGTGTGTGTTAAACACATTCTGCTGCCTACAAAATGATAAAATTATATGATGGCCATGTCACTGTGTCTCTTTATTTCCACCATGCTGCACAGCAACTGTGATGCTTTATAGCATGTATAAATACCATTTGCAGAGCTAGTTGTTCTTATCAGCTACGCCTTTTGGCTTTGCCAGTGCTTGTTTTAATTTGATTTATTCACTCTTTTGAAAATCCTTCTCTTGTTTTTAGAGTTAGACATTCACGTTTATGACAAATATATTGCTTTTATGCTGTCCTTCGCAACTGACATATTGAATATCTAATAATTGATGAACATCTATGTACATATGAACCTGAAATGCAACTTAACAGTTCTGTAAATTTCATGTGTTAAGTATTTCTCTTGCTTCACTTCAGAAACTCATGGAATGATAAATGTGGATCGAATTTAGAAAACAAAGATAAAAACACAAAATTAGACTGGTGTGTCAGACTTTTGGTACTTGAGATTTTTTATAATTAAATGAAGAGATCACAGTGCTAGGAGTGCTTAAGGAAGGCAGCTAACTGAAAAGATAGATTATAAGCACCTTAACAACCTTTGATGATTACCAATTTGTTGAAAACCTAACAGAAAACCATCCTAAAGCTATAGGCAATAATAGAAAAGGCTACACCACAAAGCTCAAGGTGTATGTTGTAACATAAGATTATTAACAAAAGCACAAAGCCAGATAAAAGAGACTGGGGTTGACATGCGGAGAAAGTCTGTCATGAATACATTTAGGACACTTCTAATGAAAGGCCTGGTGACAACATTATTGGCCTTCAAGTTGATTTGTTACTCAACGGGAAGCTGGGAAACTTCAGAGAACTTTATGAAAGGTAAACATAACCTAAGCACGATATTCTAGGTCAGCTGAAATCTCTGAAGTATCTCAGAAAGTAAGTCCTTTCAGCAGAATTGCTGCTTCCACCACCAGAGCATGCAGATGTTGACGGATGAAATGAAGAACATTTTCCAGTAGCCATATCTACTAAAAACACAAGAGGTTGCAGAACTCACTTGTTCCACCAAAGAACAGCAACTTATCAAAGCAAAAGCCAAGGTGATTAAACTTGGGGACTGATGAAGACGACCTACCATTCTCGCTGAGCCAAAAGGGTTGGTTTTACAGCCTCTTCTTCCCAAAATCCTACACTTGTCTTGTTGGCATTGCACTTCAGTAAGTTACTAGTCAGACACCTTAGTTCCAGATAGAGAAGAGCGGAGATTGTGATGGAGGCAGGTCAAAGCACAAGATAAGTTGAATGTCCTCCGCTTAAAGAAAGGAGTGCACACTGATAGATTTAATAAATGGTCCAACACTTAAATGTTGGAAGAGAAGAACCAGGGGAACTTACAAAGAGAATGGTGAATGTTCAGAGTCTGATAGTGGGATCGCCAATACCTGTTTCTCACTACAAAGAAAGGAAAAAAACAGGGTAGGTCCACCTCATGTAGGCTTGCACCCAACAGATTGTGGCAGGGTCGGCTCCTCCGTTACGGCGGTGGAGCGTCGCCCCCTCCCCACTGCCAGCAGCAGTCAGAGCTGCAAACTTTTAGAAACAAAATGACAATAAACGCTGTTTATTGTCATTTTATTTCTAAAGGGGCAGTGCCATGAGGGTGATAAGCATGGAGGAAAGTGAACAGAGCACTCCCCTCAGTTCGCATGTATGTTTGGCCAGCAGTCTAGGGCCAGTCAAACACACATGTGCACAAATGCTCTCTCCAACCCAGCACTGTGTTGCCGAGTTGGAGAGAGCCTGCACAGGCTACCAGTCTGCTCTGGAGCACCCAGCTGGGGAGCTCCAGCCAATCATAATGCTCCTCGGAGGCGCGTCATGATTGGCCCAGGGCAGGCTGGGAGCGTATGCCTGGAGTGCGACAGCAGCGATGCGGGAGCAGTACACGACGAGGTGAGTAGATTTATTTTATTCTTTTTTATATATGTGTATTTGTTTTGTCTCCCCACTGCCCTGCCACCATGCCGAGTCACCAGCCGCGACTGGATTGTGGATAAAAATAGAGAGATCCTCGGTGTGAACCACAGATTCATAGTGTACCACAGGGAGACACAAAGCCCACCCCATGGTAGGTAACAACAGATAAATAAAATTCCAAACTGGACTTTCTTTGGGTATAATGCTGCTGCACCTTTCCCAGTTGGCTGTTCCCGTCCGTCAGCCCACATGGAAAGTTGTAATGGGGCTGGTGGGGAAACCGCCAACACCGCAGTGGTCTCCTCATCTGGAGTTTGGTGGTCGGATGTTTCCGACTGCCAAACTGATAATGACCCGTTGTGTCTATAAAGGATTAAAAAGAGAAAGTGGAAGGTGAAGTACAGGGAGTGCAAGCTCTGCATGAGGTGAAAAAAGACAGTATGATTGAGAGAGGTTGAGAAAGAATGGGGGAAAAGAGAGTGATACAGTGAAAATGAGTAGGGTGAGGAGAACATAAGAGAGTGGAAGGGAAAGGAACTTCTACAGACGAATGCAGAGACAGGTAGAGCAACAAAGGATGAAAGAGTCAGAATGGACACATTTTAGGAGGAAAAGTGATAGAGAATTAAGAGTGAGAAGAAAGGAAAAAAATGAGAGAGCAAGAGGGCAATTGAAGATAAGATGTTCGAGTCTATAGGCTGAATTGAAAGTTTATCAGGTTTTGAGCAATGTTAGTGACTCAATGCACTTTCAAACTCAATTTATTAAGCTGGCTGTAGGATAGAACCCAAAATGAAATACTTAAAGTATTATTACGGACTGACCAATGGCACCTTTCCAAAAGTATTTTTTGGCAGTTCTCTCAACAACGGCACTCTACCTACCCATGCTACTTGTTAGTATACTCTCTTTATGAGAAGTGTTGTTGCTATCTTTTTAACCCCTTAGCTGCTGGGCCTTACCCACGTCCCCTCTCCCCCCCCCCGCTGCCCAGTGCTGAGCTCATTTATGGCTATTTGGGGTAGTTCGGGCTTAGGCTTTCATAACTTTTTTTCCACATAAGTTATCCTTGCAACATTTGTGTCCTTATTTCCAACATCCTAGGGATTCTAAAGGTACCCAGAGTTTGTGGTTTTCCCTGAAGCAGACCAAAAAATTAGCCAAAATACAGCTAAAATGTTTTTTTTCTTCAGAAAAATGGAAAAAGAGCTGCAGAAGAAAGCATGTGATTTTTTCACTGAAAATGGCATCAACAAAGGATTTGCGGTGCTAAAATCACCATCTTCCCAGGTTTCATGAACATGAAGACTTGAATCAGAAAACCAAATGTTTCAATACAATTTTGGCATTTTACTGGGACATACCCCATTTTTACTATTTTTGTACTTTTAGCCTCCTTCCAGTTAGTGACAGCAATAGGTGTGAAAATAATGCTGGATACCAGACAGCTAAACATTTCTGAAAAGTAGACAATATTCTGAATTCAGCAAGGGGTCATTTGTGTAGATCGTACAGGTTTTCCTACAGAAAATAACAGCTGAAATAAACAGATATTGAAATTGAGGTGAAAAAACAGCAATTTTTCTCCACGTTTTACTCTGTAACTTTTTCCTGCAATATCATATTTTCAAAAGTAATATACCATTACATCTGCTGGACTCTTCTAGTTGAGGGTATATATAGGGCTTATAGGTTCATCATGAACCCTAGGTACCCAGAGCCAATAAATGAGCTGCACCTTGCAATGGGTTTTCATTGTATAATGGGTGTACAGCAAGTCATTTGGTGAAATATAAAGAGTGAAAAATAGGTATCAAGGAACCTTTGTATTTCCAAAATGGGCACAAGATAAGGTGTTGAGAAGCAGTGGTTATTTGCACATCTCTGAATTCCGGGGTGTCCATACTAGCATGTGAAATACAGGGCATTTCTCAAAAAGACGTCTTTTTTACACACTGTCTTCCATTTGGAAGGAAAAGATGTAGAGAAAGACAAGGGGCAACAACACTTGTTCTGCTATTCTGTGCTCCCTCAATTCTCCCGCTAAAATGGTATCTCACTTGCATGGGTAGGCCTAATGCCCGCAACAGGAAGCGCAACATGGACACATCACATTTTTACATTGAAATCTGACATGTTTTTTGGAAAGTGCCTAGCTGTGGATTTTGGCCACTAGCTCAGCCGGCATCTAGGGAACCCTACCAAACCTGTGCACGTTTGAAAACTAGACACCTGGGGGAATCCAGGATGGGGTGACTTGTGGGGCTCTTACCAGGTTCTGTTATACAGAATCCTTTGCAAACCTCAAAATCTGGCCAAAAAAAACACTTTTCCCTCAGATTTCCGTGCTGCAAAGTTCTGGAATCTGAGAGGAGCCACAAACGTCCTTCCACCCAGCATTCCCCAAAGTCTCCTGATAAAAATGGTACCTCACTTGTGTGGGTAAGCCTAGTGCCCGCGACAGGAAATGCCCCAAAACATAATGTGGAAACATCACGTTTTTCCAATGAAAACGGACGTGTTTTTTGCAAAGTGTCTAGCTGTGGATTTTGGCCTTTAACTCAGCTGGCACCTAGGGAAACCTAGAAAACCTATATATTTTTGGAAACTAGACACCTAGGGGAATTCAGAATAGGGTGACTTGCGGGGCTCGCACTAGGTTCTGTTGCCCAGAATCCTTTGCAAACCTCAAAATCTGGCCAAAAAAAACACTTTTCCCTCAGATTTCCGTGCTGCAAAGCTCTGGAATCTGAGAGGAGCTACAAATTTCCTTCCACCCAGCATTCCCTTAAGTCTACCGATAAAAATGGTACCTCACTTGTTTGATTAGGCCTAGTGCCCGCGACAGGAAATACCCTAAAACACAACATGAACACATAAAATGTTCCCAAAGAAAACTAGCCTGTTTTTTGCAAAGTGCCTAGCTGTGGTCTTTGGCCTCTAGCTCAGCCATCACCTAGGGAAACCTAGAAAACCGATATATTTTTGGAAACTAGATACCTAGGGTAATTCATAATAGGGTGACTTGTGGGGCTCTCATCAGGGTCTGTTACCCAGAACGCTTTGCAAACCTCAAAATGTGGCAAACAAACACTTTTTCCTCACATTTTGGTGATGGAAAGTTTTGGAATCTGAGAGAAGCCACAAATTTCCTTCCACCCAGCATTCCCCCATGTCTCCCGATAACAATGGTACCTCACTTGTGGGGAAGCCTAGTGCCCGCGACAGGAAATGCCACAAAACGCAACATGGCCACATCAACCTTTTACATTGAAAACTGACATGTTTTTTGGAAAGTGCCTAGCTGTGGATTTTGGTCTCTAGCTCAGACAGTACCTAGAAAAACCTACCAAACCTGTGCATTTTTTTAAACTAGACACCTACGGGAATTCAGAATAGGATAACTTGTGGCGCTCTCACCAGGTTCTGTTACTCAGAATCCTTTGCAGACCTCAATATTTGGCCAAAAAAACACTTTATCTTCACAATTCGGGGATAAAAAGTTCTGGAATCTGAGAAGAGCTACAAATTTCCTTCCAAATTGCTTTTCTCCAAGTCTCCCAATAAAACAGGTACTTCATTTGTGTGGATAAGCATAGTACCCGCGACAAGAATAGATCCCACAACGGACAATGTTGGTCTTAAATGAGGGCAACTGTTGACTCTGGGGTGATCCATTCCTGACGCAAGCACTAGGTACAGGCACTCAAGTGGGGTAGCGTTTTTATCAGGATAGGTGGGGAAACACTGGGTGGTAGGAATTTTGGGGATCCCAGTATATTCCTGTAGTTTATGTGACAGAAATGCAAGAAAAAAATGAGTTTTTATTTAACATTTCTCCTTTGCAGGGTGTTCTGGGAAAGAAAACTTTGGGGAATCCACACAAGTCACACCTCTGTGGATTCCCCTGGATGTCTACCTAACAGAAATGTCTGGGTTTGGTAGGTTTCCTTACATGGCTGCTGAGCCCGAGACCAAAAACCAGGTTGTTTTGTGATAGACAATTTTGATATCTCCAAAATACGATTTGGGCGGTGGTATTTGGGGCTGAATCAAATTGGGGAGCTCCCAAGAGAGCACTCTCTCTATGTGTGCCACCACATGCACCTGCTCTCTGGATTGGGCTAATCGGCTACTGTCCCACTGCACAGACTGCGCTTGAGAAGGGACAGCAGGCCTGTCCTCATCAACTCCCTCATAATCAAAGGAAGAGGAGTTATCGAATGGGACTCCTCCAACTGAAAAATCACTCCCAGAGTGCACCATTGTCCTATCCCTCAGATGCTGTCTCATTATCTGCTGTCTTAGTCTCTGATCCTACATCAGAGCTGTTCTATATAACCTGAGTGAGGGCTTGAGCAGCAGTCGTCCAATGAGATGCCATCTCTGCTACTGGCTAAACTGTTGCTCTAAAACACTAGCCTACATAGACAGTCACTAAATTGCTGGTGGGTGTGTGTGTGTGATACTTGCAACAGTAGAGGTCACTTTACCTTCGCTTCTTGCCTCAATCAGCATGTTCTTTCAAGACACTAAAAAAAAGACACACCATTACTTCACCTTATCACATACCAATCGTCCCAGTCTTTAGCGCCTCTAGCGCCCAGCCCAACAATCATTATTGGTGTTCCCACTCCGATGACCTCCTCCTCTGATTCCCTCACTACCATCCAGCAAAAGTGCCCTTCATCTCACCATAGCCCCCCGCACATACATTTCATTTGTATTATAGCGCAGGTAATGGCTGACTTTACTATTCTACTCAGCTATAAAGTACAGATTTGATCTTTGCAGTAGGCATATAAACCTTCTGTGCTACTTTATGGCATCAAAACTGCCACTAGACAAAAGTCATATCCTTTTGTAGCAGAAACATAATCATAAGACTTACTTGACTTTTTTTATTGCTGCCTAAATGCTACAGTTGAAACATGTCAGTTGAAGTATGCATTACTTTGAAGATGCAAGCAGCAATTGCAAGAGAACTGGTGGCGAATAATCGCTTTTATCTGTGGGTGTGGTTTTCCTGGGGGCTGATCGCAGCCCCCAGGGAAACCGCACATGCGTTGGCAAAAGTGATCTCTCTCGCCCTCTCTCTATATATATATATATATATATATATATATATATATATATGCATATATATATATATATATATACACACATATCTATATATAGATATATCTATCTATATCTACATAGATATGTCTATATATAGATCTACTAATATATCTATCTATAACTATCTGTCTATCTATCTATCTATCTATAGATAGATCAATGTATTTTTTTAATAGTTGTATGGTTATGGTCCCCAGGGACACCACACAACTATTCAAAAAATTAATGCCCCCACAGGGGGTCGCCCTGCTCACGGGTCACTCCCTGTCAATTTCATATTTTTATTTTTTGTTGTAATTTTTTTTAAACCCTTGTGGGGCGTGATCGGGCACAATCTCGCCATCCCAAGGTAAAAGTACCTTTAAAAAAAATAAAAAATGCCCCCGTGGGGAGGCCGGCCCATTTTCCGAGGGGTCCAACCCCCCTAAGTGAAATCTTCCTGGCCTTCGATTGCAGATGTGCTGAGATCGTGATGATCGAGGGCCAGGAAACTGGTTCAGGAAGGCCTCGTTTGAAAGAGGAGAATCTCCCGCAAGGCCGCTTCCTGCTCTGGCAGGGAAAACAGATAATGAAGTCAGCGCGCCTCACGGTGTGCTGACATCACAAAGGGGCGAGTGGGGGGAGACACAGAAGATCTTCCGCATCTTCCAGGGTATTTTTAAATAAAAAAAATCCCCCCTCCCTGGTGTCGGACACTGGTCGTGACTCGCACCGGGGAGGTCGTGCGCACTGCACCCGCACTGAAGCGGTTAAAGATATGGCAGTCTTGCTATTAAGAGTTAGTATTGAAACTGAAAAGTATACCTGAGATGTTGAGAAGTAGTGGGTCTTTTACAGAGGTGATGTGATGGATTTCTAATTCGCATTACAACTTGGCAGCCAATCAAACTGCCTCATCCATGACATTTGACCATGGCCTTTGTAGCATTTATCTGTCATACTGAAAGCCTATTGTTTACATTTCCATGCAGAAATATATGTGTCTGTATAAGCAAAGTGAGCTGCATGATAGGAACCACCTTGAAGGGTCTAAGCAAGGATCCAGCAACATAAGAATGAGAGAAGTATTGTGGAAGTTAGATTATTTTCTAAATCATTGTCATCTTGCAATCAGGAATAAAGTTATGCTGAGAGGTTAGCATTGAAGATGAGCCCTGATCATAACTGTGAAATCACTGATTAAGAAAAGAGGCTTGTCCCTAGCCAACTAAAGTTATTTTGCTGGAGGTAGAAATAATGTTCCCATCCAAGTTACATGCCTCAAAGGAACCCATTTCAGCCTCTGGCAGTAACCTGCATGCAATCATGTTTACCTGTTATGATGCTGACTGTCCGAGGAAGATATATTGTATGCCCTCTTCAGCACAACAGTCTTGTGACTTTGATGGGGCATGCCTATGTTGTGACAAAGGCCCTGATTTAGAGTTCATCATCATCTGTTGTATTTGCAGTTATTACCCCAAGTGGGTAGGGTATGCCCAGATGTGGGTCCCGTGCACCCTATGCTACCAGATTCAAGCTAGCCTCGCTGATTAAGGGTGATACCCTGAAACCGGTCCCAGGATGCTTGTTTCTGATCCAGGGATAACCTGGCCTGGCAGTTGTGGCTTGGCTGTTCCCACTGAGAGCAGGGTCAAGACTGATTTGCAGATGGCTGGGTCCACACTTGAATGGCACAGCGAGCAAATAAACTGATGGATTTAACCCAAATCTGAGACTGGGTGTGAATGTTTGATTTGTTCAGCATTCTGTCCATCATCTTTTGTTTTTACATTTGTCATCCTAACTGAGAAGGGTATGCCTAGATCTGGGTCCCGTACTCACTATGTCACTAGATTCAAGCTAGCCTGGCTAATGAAGGGTGATACCCTGAAACCAGTCCCAGGATGCATGTTTGTGGCCCACAGAGGACCTGGCCTGGCAGTTTGGGCTGGACTGCTCCCATGGGGAGCAGGGCCAAAAATGATTGCATATGGCTGGGTCCAAACTGGAATGGCATTACAAGCAAATTAACTAATGGATTTAACCCCGATCTGTGACTGGGCTGAGTGTTGATTTGTTACGCATTGCATCCATCATCTGTGTTTTTTGCTTTTGTCACCTTAAGGGGGAAGGGTATACCCAGCCATGGGTCCCGTGCTCACTATGCCACCAGATTCAAGCTAGCCCAGCTGATGGAGGGTGATACCCTGAAACTGGTCTCAGGGTGGTTGTTTCTGGTCCAGGGACGGCCCAACCTGGCCTGGCAGTTTGGGCTGGACTGTTCCCATGGGGATCAGGGTAAAGACTATTTTCCATATGGCTTGGTCCAGCTGGGCTGGACTGTTCCCATGGGGATCAGGGTCAAGACTATTTTCCACATGGCTTGGTCCAGCTGGAATGGCATTGCAGGCAAATAAACTCATGGATTTTACCCAGATCTGCGACTTGTGTGAATGTTTGATTTGTTCCCATTCAATCCATCTGTTGTTTCCAATTAGAGTTTGGCAGATGAGTTTTCCCATCCGTCTAATTGAAAGCCCCTTTAAAAAAAAAGAAAAACTGACATGTAAAATGCGAAACTTCCCTCTTCACTAATGTGGCCAGAGCTCCCCAGACTCTGCCCAATCAAAGTTTAGACCCTCATATGATGATGATTTGTAGCTGCAGAAATTGCTGCTTGCACAGGGTAGAAAAAGCTAAAATTGCTTTTAAATAAGAAATACAAGAAACCTATCAAGCACTTCAGTAAAAAAAACAAAGGTATGTAACCTGCAAGTCAACCTTCTCCACACACCTAGAATTTAAATCATTTTGCATTGTGCATAAAGATACTGGTCAATACTGCTTCATACGGTGCCATTATTTGAAAATTCTCTGAGTAGAGTAATACCGATTATTCATAGCATGCTTTAAGACGTATATTTATTTCCCCATTTTCTCTACAAATATCAGTGAATGAACATACCCCAGGGCCCCTCTTTTTTTCTCTTCTCATCAGTGGCGGTTGGTTACAAATTAAACTGGAGGGGCGCAAAACATACAGAAAACTACACACATAAAATACACTCTTAACATACACACATAACATACACACCATTATAAATGTAAAAAAAACGTACCTTACTCGATGTTCTGCAGCACGTCCCTGTTCTTCTGCAGCACGTCCTCCGAGCACAAAGCCCACAGCCGACTTCCTCAGCTAATCAAAGTGCTGTTTTCATGCTGTAAAGCAGCATAAAAAAAGCATCTTGATTGTCTCGAGCAGGCCAGCTCCACTCTCCCAAACTTACTGAATGTCTGTGCCTGCTTTCCAACCCAGCTGTCCAAGAGACGTTTAAATTGTGCATGTCGGTTTGGCCATAGCAAGGTAGCCAGTCAAACCAACAACCAACCTGGGCACTTCAAGCTAAAGTGGCCACTCCTCACTGCTGCCAAGTAGCAGTAGTGGCGCACTGGCCCTGCCCTGCCGTGGCACTCTATTTGTTGTTAGAAAGTGTCAAAATAAAATGGTAATAAAATTATTTTATTACCATTTTATTTTTTACGCTTTCTGCACAGCAGTGGAGCAGGGCGACGCTCCTCCGCTAACACGGAGGAATCGCCACTGCTTGTTATTTCTGGGGCCATGCCCCTCTAAATACACATCCCTGTCTATGGGCCTGACATGCTTCATGCCAGAACAGGAGCAACAGTGACATATAAAAAGTGCATGTGCATAAAGGGCAGGGCTATGCACATCAGTCAGATTTGTAAGTTCTTCCCTCCCGTGCTGAATGAAGAAAGAGCATCTGTGCATTTCCACAGAAAGATGAAGCCTGTCATACTCCCCACCTTTGAGTTATGCGAGGTTGCAGGGCTTAGACAGCTACTCTTATAAATTTAGAGACCAAAAGAAATTGCTGAACTTGCCTCGCTCTGTTTATTAAGTCCCTGCTGTATTTTCTGACAGTCCGGTTAACGGGAGCAGTGTAAACAGCGTAAAAGTGCCCCCTCCTCCCGCTGCTGCCTGCAACATGCAGTTTCAAATGCTGGCAATACCAATAGGTCTAGCTTCAATGCTGTACTTACAGACCCTGTCACCCTGTACCCTACACTCAGACAGCCGTACCACACACATGCACTCACACAGGCATACCGCTCGCCCAGTACGTGCACAGGCACCCCTCCCAAGCGGCAGGCACACCCTGCATTCACATAGGCACACCCAGGGGCATAAGAGACACTAAATTTCTAGGGGGTACAGGGACAACCTTGAGGTGGCCCCCCTGCACAATGTTTGCACCCAAAAGGGTTGCCGTAGGAGGCGGGGGGAGATGGGGGTGGCGGTCGCTTCCAGTTGAGTCCTGTGCAATTTCCTGTCTGCTGGGCCCTTTGCTGCCTCTTAGGCAGCGACAGGCTCTGTGCTGCTGTTCGCCTGTGTAAAGTCCTAAGAGGCCTGTACTGCCAGCTGGGCGCAGTGCTTCCTGTCGATTCCTGTGCTGCCTGCCATGCACTGTGCTGCCTGTTGGGAGCTTTCTAGTCAGGCTGTGTCAGTCTCTGGGCCCCCTCTTGCCTATGAAGGCCAGTAAGGCCTATGATTGCTGCTAGGCCCTTGTCTGACTATCAAGTGGCAGTCTCTCTGCTGCCGCCTTCCTGTGAATTGCTGTGCTGTCTTACAGGGCCGGCCTTAGTGCTGGTGGCACCCTGTGCAACATTGTTTGTTGGCACCCCTCAGTGACCACCTCCGCCATGGATTCCCTCACTACTATCCATCCCCACTCTCTCTCAGATGCATTTCTTTAGTTTTATAGCACCATTCATACTGGGAAATATCCCTTACAACGCAATCAATGCAATGCATTGACCATGCTGCCATTACCACACATATGGGTCTAGAACACATGCCTTTACCACACATGTCTTTACCACGCATATGCGTGGTTACAGCATAGAGAGCGGTCTAGCTGTCCGGGTGGAACAGGAAGAAGCAGAGGAGAGAGAGGTAAGAAGGGCTGTGGCCGGGTTTAGGGTGGGAGGTTGGAGTCATTTCTAGGACAGGGTAGGGTCGGGGCAGTTTTTAGGACAGAGTGGGGTAGGTTTTAGGGTTCAGGATGAGGGTGTGGGGGTCAAGTAGCTTTTAGGACAGTGTGGGGTAGGTTTTAGGGTACAGGGTGGGGGTCATGTAGTATTTTGGACCCAGCGGGGTAGGTTTTAGGGTTCAGGGTGGGGGCAGGGGCATACAGGTAGTTTTTAGGGCAGTTCAAGGTAGGTTTTAGGGTTCAGAGTGGGGGTCATGGTAGTTTTTAGGACAGGGCAGGGTTACTTTTAGGGCAGGGGGGTTTAAGGCTCAGGGCAGGGGCAGTTTTAAGTGCTCGGGTGGGGTGGAATATGGTATCAGGTGTAAGGGGGCAGGACGGGGAGAATTTACCATGCATGTTCCTTTACCAAACATGCTTTTACATAGATATTCATTGTAAAGGCATGCGTGGTAAAGACACGGTCGTTGTTGAGACCTCGATGTTAAGGCATGCATAATATCTGCATGCGTTGTTCATCATTCATCCCTCATTCCAGTCTGGGTGTCAAAGCACTTTACATCACACAGACATTACGCAGAGACAATCATCATATGTGTGTAAATCAGTGTATATGAAATGTTGCATGAGACAGAGGACTACAAGGTGTAGTTGTCACAGGTCATCCATACTAGTAGCAGGTATATTTTAAGAGTGCTTTATCTAGAGAAGCGCAAACTCAGAATGTAAAACATAACACCATGGTTGGGGGCTCTCCTTAATAATAATAATTGATTTGTGCTCAAATTAACTTGTTTTGCAACATTAAGTTAATGAAAAAGTGGGGGGAAATCATAACGCTCTAATCTATACCTTGATGTTTACATGCAGCTCTTTGATGAGTTAATTGCTCACTGTTCTATATTCAGTTTTAATTTATAAATTGCAGGGGACAAAAAAGGAGCTCTCTGATGTAGGAAGCTGGCCTGGTGTGTGGTGAGTGCCTATGGTATTATCACCTTATACCAGGTCAAGGTGTCCCCTTATTAGTGAAGTGTAGGCAGTGTCTAGAAGCCAGGCTCTCTAGAGGCAGCTGTGCATGAGCAGCAAAGACTTATCTAGGACACATGCAAAGATCATGCAATACCACTGTAGTCACACGACATTTACACACATGAAAGAAACACATGTTATAAACATAACAGTTCCTTATTACAGTAACACAATCTTTAAAACACTAGATAGGCAATACTCCAATAGGATGTAAGTACCACACTATTATATGTACAGTAGCAATCAGAAATATAAAAAGCAATAGAAAACAGTGAAAAGCAATAGGCAATATTGAAGACCTAGAGGGGACCAGACTATATACTAAAAAAGTGGAATGCGAAAGCCGGGTCCTCACCCAAGAAAGTGGAATCGGTAGAGGGGAGCTGTAGGAGCTAGGAAATCCCAATGGTAAGTACCATTGTGCCCCCCAGTGACCAGGAGAAAAGAGGTAAGTTACTGGTTTTTCCCCAACCCACCAAAAGGACTTCAGAGAAAGATATTGCAAAATGCAGACAAGTCTGCAAGAATCTAGAGGTGGATCCTGGAAGAGGAAGACCTGTAAAAGAAGGGGACCAAGTCCATTTGACGTTGGAGTGTCCGGTCGTGGCAGGAGGCTCTACCCACCCATCTGTGGATGCAAGAGTTGGTCGATGGGGAGACGAAGTCGGTCAGCAATGCAGCATTGGAGCAGATGAAGAGTTTCTAGGTGATGCAGCCAATGTCCCACGCCGGATGAAGAATTGCAGTCAGTCTGTGGAATGGAAAACCCACCAACAAGCCATGGCAAAGGCAAATGTTGCAGTAGGAGAAAAGTGGAGCTGCGGGGGACCAGGAAGGTCCAGGGGGACTCATCCCATGGAGGGGAATCCCAGGTGACCCTCAGCAAGGCAGCAAGGCAGCGAGTCTGGAGAAGGAGAAGCAGCCCCCACAGAAGACCTACAGGCAAGGAGCCCACGCAGCACAGCTGAAGAGAGGTCCCACTTCACAGGTGAAGCACGTTGAGGGCTGTACTTCACAGAGAAGAGTGGTGGGGGCTGGGGCTACACGGAGCCTGAAGATCCCTTGGAGGAGATAACAACAAGCCTTGGTACTTGCAAGAGACGCGGTGCATGGGAAGTCAAGGACCTACCAACTCCAAAGTTGGACAGCTGGTAGAGAGGACCAAGGAGATCACTCTAGACTACCACCCTCAAGAGGAGAGAAGATCCACGCAGCCGGTCGTTGTTGCAGTTGGTGCCTGCGGATGCAGGTAAGTTTCTCCTTCACTCCAAGGAAATTCCTTCTTTCTTCTCATGCAGACTGAAGACTTGCTGCCCTCAAAGGAAGCACAGCCGGGCAAATGTTGCAGTTACTGGAGAAACAATGTTGCAGGGTGAAGTTGTCACTGGAGCTGCAGATTGTAGGTTCTTGTGAAGTCCATTTGCAGTTCCAGTGGTCAGAAGTCAAAGTATACGTTGCAGAGGAGTCCTGCTGGAATATTGCACGTCGAATCTGAGGACCCACCCAAGAGGGAAACACTAAATAGCCCAGAAAGGGTTACAGCCCCCTCCCAGGGTGACCACCTGGGAGGGGGCTGTGATGTCACCTGCCTGACCTGGCCACTCAGCTGCTCACAGAGGCCTCTGCCCACCTTGGATTGAAGATGGCAGAATCAAGTGACCACCTGGAGGAGCTCCGGGCACCACCCCTGGGGTGGTGATGGACAAGGAAATGGTTACGCCCATTTCCATTGTCCTGTTTCACGCCAGAGTAGGGGCTGAGGTCCCTGAACTGGTACAGACTGGTTTATGCAAGGAGGACACCAAATGTGCCCTTCAGAGCATACCAGTAGCTTGGGAAGGCTACCCCTCCCAAGCCTTGTAACACCTATTTCCAAAGGGAGAGGGTGTTGCCTCCCTCTTCCAAAGGAAATCCTTTATTCTGCCTTCCTGGGCATGAGCTGCTCAAGCAGCAGAAGGAGGGCAGAAATCTGTCTGAGGGTTGTTAGCAGAGTGGGCTGCCTGGAAAACTCCAGAAAGCTGGTAGGAGCAATGCTGGGGATCATCTAAGGAGCCCCCAAAGTGCATGGAATCATACAATCAATACTGACAATAGTATTAGGGTATGATTCTGACATGTTTGATACTAAACATGCCCAGGTTCAGAGTTACCATTATGTAGCTGGACATAGGTAGTGACCTATTCCAGTACATGCATAAAATGGAGTCCCCACACTCACGATGTCCAGGAAAATGGAGCTGGAGTTCATGGGGGCACCTCTGCTCCAGCAGAGGTGCCCTCACACACATGTACTTGCACCCTGCCTTCTGGGCTAGGAGGGCCTACCACTGGGGTGACATACAGTGACCTGGTCCAGTGACCTAAAGTGAATGGGTGCATGCACCTTTTCACGCAGGCTGCAATGGCAGGCCTGCAGACACATCTTACATGGGCTCCTATGGATGGCATAATACATAATACATGCTGCAGCCCATGGGGAACTCCTCATCCCCCAATGCCCCAATGCCCTGGGTACCTGGGTACCATATACTAGAGACTTATAAGGGGCACCAGTATGCCAAATGTGGGGTGTGTGTGGTCCAAGCAACCAAATTTATTGGGAGAGAGCACTGGGGTCCTGGTTAGCAGGATCCCAGTGAACACAGTCAAAACATACTGACAACAGGCAAAACGTGGGGGTAACCATGCCAAAAAGAGGGTACTTTCCTACATCTGACAAAAGCAGTAACCCACTGACCTATTCACATTATATGCACTTTGTGACCTGCATGTAGACGTTCTTGCAGCAGGCATAGTAACCCTGTACGTTATGATGAGTCAAAACTCCACTAGACAAAACTTCAGGAAGACCATTAATCACCAGAATTATCTTGAGATTTTTATTGCTGCCTGAAAGCTGTTGGTGGCAAGGAACACCCAGCAGGTGCTTTTAAAGCCACATTATACTTGCAAACACAGCGCCTGCATCCTAAGTAAGCACCTGCTGCGGTGGTACCGGTTGCATCGCCCTATAGCCGGCCCTGCTGCCTTACCTGGCCCTGTCAATCTCTCAGGCCATCTGGTTCTTCCTGGGACCCATGCTGTGTGCTGGTCTCTCTGCTGTCTATCCAGCAGTGTCAGGCTCTGTTCCACCACAGCCTGTGAAGTCCTGCAAAGCCTGTGAGTTGCCACAGTGCTGACTTTGCATCTACAGGCCATTGGCAGGAAATGAGATTTAAAGACAGCCCTTGGCCTTCAGAGTGGGCTGTCACAAATGCCAGGATGGCTGAGGGAGAGACAGGAGACATTCATGTTGAGGGGGCAGGATGTCAACTTAGGGGACAATAATTAGCATTGGGGCAGGCAAGCTGGAGACAGAGGAGAGAAGGGAGTGAGAGAGAGGCGACAGAAACAGGGGCCCTAACAAACATTGTCGCACAGGGTGCCGTCAGCTCCCTCAAGCCTGCCCTGCTCATATCTCACAGTAACTCAACAATACTGAATTTAAAAAGGGAGATACTCGGCAACACAATACTGTATTTAAAAAGAAAGGGAGATACTTGGAAGTACTTTATGTAACTACCCAAACCTCCTTACTTTCTCAAATCTTGCTGCTGTCTTCAAGGTTCGATCTTCAAGGGGCAGGAAGGGTCAGGCTCAGGAGGGACGGGATGCAGACAGCAATCAACAAAGGGCCTCTCTCATCTCCCTTTGTTCTCAGAAGTGCATACTGCAGCCTGGTGATGATGGCAAGGTGGGAAAGAATCCCTTGTGTGCTGCAGCACAACAAAAGGGCACAGGGCGAGTGTCCTGGAGGCAGGTCACAGGTCAAGTGCAGGGCCAGTATAGGTAGCGCTTTCCTGCGCTAATGGCCCTGCGAATTACAGAAGAGAAGGGAAATTCTTCTGTCCCCTCGTCGTCCCAACCCTTGTCCCCTGTGTCCCCCCCACTCCAAAATCTGGGAGGGGACATATCCCCGCATCCCCCACACTTCCTACGCCCATGGGCACACCCTGCAGTCATGTGGATACACCACTTATACCCTGACCTCACACAGACACACTGCCAGGGCCAGACTGGGAACTTTAAACAGCCCTGGCAACAATTGTAAATTCAACCCCTATTTGCACCACGCGAGTCCTCCCACTACTAATCCAACATAGGTGCAGGGGCATAGCTTGGTCCAAGATTGTGGGGGGAAGGGGCATCAAGGGAGAGACGTGTGTTTGAGATTACCCAAAAATCTAGCTGGTTAAAATTCATTGGATAAAAAAGCAGAGCAGGAGAGGGGCTTAAGACGTTGTGTGGAGGGAGAGGAGTGGGGATTGTCAGGGGTACTTTAAAACAGGGACGAAAGTGTGTGCGTGTATTTGTATGTGTATGTAAACATCCCAAGTGAAATCCGACAAAAACCTCACCATACCCGAATTAAAGCACCTGTACCCAACTATTTACCATATAGTACATTTAATAGGGGGTGTAACACTGCTAACAGCCCCCCAAGCTACACCCCTGCATAGGCAGAGCACTTCTCTAAATCCCGCTACTCCAAATCCAAGCAGGACCTTTACTATCTGAACTTCTGCAATAGATGCGGATCATTTCTCCTTTAAAGCCTGCCCTTCCCAATCCAAAGAAAAAGTTTCTTATCTACAATTGCTCTGGACAGTCACACAAATAGGTGAAATCAACAAAGCTGCCTGCGCTTTTTGTCTTGGAATGAGGTACACATTAAAAGACGAGAAACGAGAAAGGCTCTTCTGAAAGAATAAAGGGAACTGCACTTCACCCCAATAAATTTCCAGAAGCAGTCGACACTCCTCACCATCAGCCTACACCTCACACCTAAAGCGGTGTCGCCCTATTTCTCCCTCTCCACGCACAGTATTTTCCTTTTTCTCATTGCTAGGGGAATGGGGCAAATACCTGCACCTTCTTTCACATATATTGGGCCCTGCTGCCACTGTAAGCAGCGTGAGGACGAGGTTTAGGTGCACATGCAGCCTGCCTCGAGTGTGTTGGAGTGTGACTTTAAAATAGATATTAACATGAAAAGCTTGCAATATATTGTGTAATAATGCTGCATAGAAAATGTGTTAACGTAGAAAATAATTCACTTGTTTGAAATGTGCCCACAGGGAGTGGCTACCAATGTATACGAAGACTAGTGAATCTTATTAATGATGAACTAATTATGTACTAATGTTTGAATTTGTATTAGCATATTATAATTAGATTCATGTATTAGGGGTTGTTGACTAAATTACTATGCCTTAGTTAGCGAGGGTCTGTGCCTAGCTGCCTGGTCTCATATTAAACTGTGTTTTTCTAACGTGCAATGTGCTGCTTTCCTGAAGGACACGAAGCTGTACTTTTCCAGAAACTAGAGATGTGTATGTAGCCGTAGTAAATTCTTTCTCATGGGACCCGACTTGCTCAAGGAGACATTCTTGCAGAATGCAACAGTGTAATTCGTAACAGGTGCAAGGCTGCCTGGAATAGGGGAAAACAATGGGACTACTGACTGGAGCGTAAAGTGTAACTTTTCTTACCTGACATTCCAACCGATGAAGTCGTCAACAGCAGGAGCCAATCAATGACATGAGAACTGTGTTTTGTGAAAAATTCTAGTGAGGTGCATGGAGAATTATTGGACAGAGATAATGATGCACCAAATATTATCCAATGGGGAATTAAGGGCTAGTTGGACAGTTTTGATATCACCGCATGACCCGAGGAGAAATCAGCCATTATTAGCCATAATTAGCCGTTATTCGGACATTCCACTCCAAGCCATACTTTGCCATTGCTCTTTGAGACTTTGCCGTTTATTCTTCTGATTGCTGAACCATCCTCTATCTTATCCTTACCCGATACTTACTTCTCCTCCATATGAGGGAAGAGCCTTATTCTTTAGCTATGCCATACTGAGACTTTGCCCTGTCCTATCCTTGCTGATGCTGAATCGACTGATGTCCTGAGGACGAAGACTGACGCTGATTGCTGATTCGTTGGAGGGGTAACTACCTGATGATAATTGTAATTGTCTGTTTGCCTTTTCTTTCTAGGTACCAACTGCTCTTTTGATAGAGGCCATAGTTAGATGATGTTTTCTAAATTTGTGTTTGCTAAATTGTTTTGCATGAAGCCCAACATACTAATGCTAATTTGAGGTTAGTTAGGGTGTTCACAAATATCAGACGCACATAGACAAATGACTGGGTTCTTGCTTTGTTGAATCTTGCACTACTGAGACTTTGCTAAGCTGTTTCTTACTAATGATGTGTTAATGCTGAACAAATATTCCCTATGCATTTGATTAATTGTGTTCTAATTACAAGGTTTGAGGAGTTACTAATGAGACTGATTGCTAATGAGATTAACGGAGATGATATTAGATTGTAACTAATAGGGAAATAAATATTCTAACTCTCAACTAAATTGGTGTGTTATTCATGACTGAAAGGTCATGGTGTGTTCGCTTCATTGATTCTTATTAAATGTTATTGATTAACTTATTGATTAGTTATTGTGAATATTGATTGAGTTATTGATATATTGATTTGTGATGCCAAAAAGATATCTTGTGCTGGGAAGTCCCCGAAAGTGGTCCAAAAGGTCCATCGGCCTAGGCGTGTCTCCTTGTAAGTTTACTTATCAAGGTTCTGACGCGCTATCAGTTTTTGGTAACAGAGGTACATGGATTGGCCCTTTGGGGCCACAGGATGAGGGACCACTGTTTGATAAGATTGATGGTTCGAAAGGTCTGGTAGAAATTGAGGAGCGTAGTTTTGAAGTAAGCAAGGTGTATCGGAAAATTGGGTTTTGGGAAAATTGTTCTTTTTCGATGATGCAAATTGGAGAGATGATGTGCCCCTAAGTCCCAAATGACTTTCCCGGAATCTCGGAGCTTGCTGAGGTGAGCTTGAGTATGTTCTTGGCGATCTAGTGATAGTGTGAATGAAATAGGGTTTGCGCTTGCACAGCTTATGCATATCGCAGATGAATTGTGAGGTTTGTGAGGATTTCAGGCCAGGTGATGATGTTTTATTAGGAGTGTGCGTACTCCGCAGTATGAGAGTAGGGAAGTCGGCGAACTTCATGTGAGTGTGGCGCTTCGTGCTAAAAAAAATTGTCCACTTCGTTGTTGCTGATGTACGGACCCTGCATGGTCTAAGACTCCAGAGTATATTGATAAGTGTATGAGACACTTGGTTTATGTTGCGATTTGTGCGGTTTAATAGGTCTATGGTGAAATCGACAAGTCGAGTTTGAGTGAAAGTGAGCGAATGAAAACTTCGATGGACATTTGGAGAGTCCTAAAGTGCACTAGCACAACCCATTGAAAAGTAGAGAGTAAAATTTGCGGGTCAAATTTTGCTTGCGAGTGCGGGATCTGAGGAGAGAGTAGCGGCTGAGGCTAAGCAAAATCTCTGTAAAGTTCTAAAGCGGCAAATTTGAGTTTTTGTTGGTGCTCGCAATATATTGCATTAGTTTTGTGTGAATCGAGAGTGAGGAAGACAAGCCGCAAGACTTTGTCAGCCGCAGTGTGTGTGAGTGTGACTTCATTGGGGCCGCGCTGGGATAGGTCGTTTAGTTAGAAGGGTCGCGCACGGATTGGCAGCATTCCGTGAGAGGCAATTGGTTGAGAAGGTAGGCGAAGAGAGTTCTGGGAATTAAAGTCATTTCCTGATTCGATTATGAACAAAATAAAAGACGCAAAAATGAAAATTTTCAAGGCTTTAAAGAGCGCTTTGAGGGGAGATGCATATTTTACTGCGAGTGTAGGGGAGGTTACACCTCCAGAGGATACACCGGCTTATGCCGTAATGGAGGAGAGGGGAGTCGCACCATGTCTTTGGCTAAAGCAATGGTGCAAAGCGACAGAGAAAGAAGAGTGTTTGGCGTTTCCGGAGCACGGAACATTCAATATAAGGGTTTTGGAAAATGTGCAGAGGGTGCTAAATGAGTTAAAGCCACCTTTGAGGCCAGCACAGTTTGAGGTGTTAGCAATTTGGGAACTGATGGGAATACGACAACAGCAGCAGAAATTTGAGAGGAGAATGAGGAAAGCAGAAAAGACACCAGCGGAGGCTAGGTGGGATAGTGCACAGAGAGTTTGGAGGAGAGAAACCATAGATGGAATTAGGATGTTTCCAGCAATAGCTCAAGAAGGTGAAAACAAAGGGGGGAAAGCTGCTTGTAAGACTGACAAAAGTTCTTCTAAAGACAAAGAGGCTAAGAAGCCCTGGTCAGAGATGGATGACTCAGACGATGATGAGTTCCTTAATCAGTTACTGAATGACCGACCACCGCCATATGCAATAGATGACAATTCACCGAGTACTAGTACATGTCCTGTAAGTTCGACTCAAAACAAGGGGACAATGAGTACGCTACAGGTCAGTCCTGTCTTGACACCAGTTCCGGTTCAGAGTAGTGTTAGTGTGTCCACTGCTCCAGATATGCAAACTCAGCTACAGCCACCACAGGTTCAGAGACTTTGCCCTGATGTCCCAATCTTAGAGACCACAACGAATCTGATGGTGCCGTCAGAGGCGACACATTCGAGACCAAAGCTGATTCAGACTGATCCAACTCCACTTTTACTGCCTCAGGTACAGCAGCAAATGATTCCAAATTACACTTCGGTCACAGGACCGCAGTCAGCCATGGCACCAGTAATGAACCAGAATATGGTTTGGGACTGCTGACTCGTCAGATCTCAAGTGCGAATATACCGCAAACAATGATAGTGCAGGCTGGGAATATTTCCTTGCAAGGTTTAACTGCGCAACAATTGAACGACTGGCTAGACAAGTTAAATTCATCACAGACTACTCCTGCAGCAGCAGGTAGGTCAGAAGGGGAAGAGTACCTGAATTTTGTGAGGTTGGGCATGGAGGCAAATTAACTTGTTGAAAGGAGCATGGGAGTGAACAGGTTAGAGTCATACACTAAAGCAGAATTGAGATGCTTGTGTCCAAAAATAACCAAAGAAGTGAGCAGGGTGCACCAGAGGTTGGCAAATCTGGCAGATAAATATGGAATAGACTTAGGAAGTACTAAACACCTGAAGAGGAGTTACAGATTAGACTTTGAGCCTAAGGATCTTGAACACATGAGGTCTACTGGGATGAAAGCGCACCTTAAAGAGATACTGCAAAGTGCAGAAGTTTGGGGAGCCTTAGAGAAGTGGGAAGGTAGATGGGCACAGAAAAGAGACAAGAGGAAGAGCGACTGCATAGAGGAGCCAGTTAAAGCCTCAAAGGATGCTGGTGCGGTAAAGATGTTACCAATGAGAGAAACAACCGGAGGGGTTCTTGTCCATGTGCCGTGGACTAGAGGTGACATTCTGTCATTTACGAATGACTTTCCCAGGCTGAGGGAGAAACCAATAGAGTGGTATCAGCAGACGGACAGGTTTGTGAAGCTTGTGAAATGTCTCTGGGAAGACCTGAATACTCTCTTTGAGATCATAGTTCCAGCAGATTTGTGGCTTGAGTGCAAGAGGAGTGTGGATTGGCGGGCTGCGGAACCGGCAAGGGATAGAGTCACCGGAGCACTGTCTCCTGAGGTGATGAAGTACTACTATAAGGTGATTGAGTTCTTGAAACAGAGAGTTTTGCTGCAGAATATTGATTGGCAAAAGATTGATCAGACAGCGCAGGAAGCCAAGGAGTTGATACATGCCTATTATGAGAGGTTGTTGAAGGCGTTCAAGCACTACAGCGGCACAGAGGTTGTTGAGGCGAAGGACATGAATCACCTTGTGTTCATATTTGTTGAAGGGTTGAGACCTGAGATTAGTCAGATGATTAAGAATCACTTGATTTGCTGGCAAGCAAAGCTGATTGACGAGGTGTTGCAGTATGCGAAGTACTGTAGTGACGAGATTGAGTTGAAGCAGAGGAACCTGAAGGAGAAAGCGATGATGATGCAAATTAAGGCAGCACAATCAGGGATGCAGGGAGGTTGTTTACAGCAGATGGAGCAACAGCCACAAGGTAACAGGATGTTTCTGGCGCAAGTGAGAGGCAGAGGTTGAGGAGGTTTTGTGAGCAGGAGCACAGACTTGAACACTATAGTAATTCCAAACGATGTACAGGGGATGAAGAAGATGTTACCCTGTCATGCTTGCGGGGGCGTCAAACATTGGAAGCGGGAGTGCCCGATGATGGTGCAGGAGAGTGTTGTTCAACAAAGCAATGATGTCAGTGCATTTCAAAATGTGAAGGGACGAAGGCTGATAGGTCCTAATTCGAACTTTCAGAATAACATGAATCAGATGCAGGGTTTCCAGCCCATGCAGCAGGTGCAGATGCCACGTATACAGCCAAAGCAGATGCAGCAAATGCAACAGCAGGTTCCTATGGTACCTAGACAGCAAATGCAAGTGCCCTTAGCGCCAATGGAACAGCAATAGGTGATGCTTCCTCAACAGGTCACAGGTCAAAGAATGAGTCAAAATAACACAGTGCAACAGTTCCCATTGCATGGTGAGAATGGAATAAACGATGAATGGTCGGATGAGAGTTCAGATAGTGAGGAGTGTAGGCTTGCCGCATCCCTAGAAGTAGATCAGAAGGGGCCCTATGTGCAAGGGAAAGTAATGGGTCACAAGGTTTCATTCTTGGTTGACAAAGGAGCTACACGCTCTACAGTCAGAACTGCAGAGGTTCTGAAACTGCCTCTTTCGTGACGTACAGTCTAGGTAGTAGGAGTGGCAAACCAGCTCCTGACTAACCCAATCACAGATCCGGTGCAGGTTGAGCTTGGCACTTTTCAGGGATTGCACAGATTTGTGGTTTGCGATTCGAGTCCCGTGTCCCTACTGGGAAGAGTCTTACTGTGCAAGACAAGGTGTTCGATCACCTGTTCAAATGAGGGGATTGAGGTTCAGACAAACAGTGACGATGAAGGAGATGAAGAGCAGATCTCAGAGCCTGAGACGGAAACCGCAGATGAGGATTATCCTCTGATTAACTTCTTCCCAATGTTCACAGTGGCTGATCTTCCAGCAGACTTGCAGTGAACAGTCCAAGAGAAGGTGTGGGATTTGACAGGGTAATAAGTAGGACTGATAAAAGGAGTAGAACCAGTTAAAGTCAATGTGAAGCCAAATGCTGTGTTTCCCCAGGTACCACAGTACCATATGGCGCAAGATGTCCTTATAAAGGTGGCGCAGTTAATTGCAGACTTTGTGAAACAGGGAGTCTTGAAGGAGGTGATGAGCAGTCCATGTAACTCACCAATAATGGGATTGAGAAAGCCTTGTGGGAAGGTTCGAATTGTCCAAGATTTGAGAAAGATCAATGACATAGTGGTGAAATGCTGCCCATTGGTGCCAAATCCAGCTGTGATTATGTTCCAGGTTCCATGATATGCAGAGTGGTTCACAGTAATGGATGTGTCCCAAGCGTTCTTTTCTGTGCCTCTTCATGAGGACAGCCAATTTCTCTTCAGTTTCAAATTCCTGGGCAAGGTCTACAATTGGTGTTGAATTCCTCAAGGGTTTTCTGAATCACCTTCCATATTCAATCAAATACTGAAGAAGGATTTGGAGTCATTGGAATTGCCTTTCCAATCGACTCTAGTGCAGCACATGGATGATCTGTTGATTGCATCCAAAACGAGGGATGAGTGCAAGTATGATTCGATTGCCTTACTGAATCACTTGGGAAAGAACAGACACAAGGTGTCCCCAAAGAAGTTGCAATATTGCCAGAAAGAGGTAAAGTACTTGGGTCATCAAATTGAGAAAGGGTCGAGGAAGTTATCCAGGGAAAGGGTGACTGCATTGTTACAGATGAATCCCCCAACAGCACGGAGAGATGTTAGGATGTTTCTGGGAATGGTGGGATACGGTCGTCAGTGGATCCCGAATTTCTCAGTCATCTCCAAGCCATTGGTGAGACTGACAGTCAAGGAAGGGCCAGATGTCATAGTGCTGACAGAGAAGGAAATGAAGGTGTTTACTGAGCTAAGGAAGAGCATGTGCAGGGCTCCAGCTTTAGGTATGCCTGATTACACGAGGCCTTTTGTACTGTTTTTGTCATGAACGTGATGCATGTTCTTTGTCTGTCCTGACACAGGTCCATGGAGGTGTAAAGGAACCAGTAGCATATTTTTTAGCTACTTTGGACCCAGTTGCAGCAGCCTTACCGTTTTTTTGCGTGCAGTAGCAGCAGTTGGTCAAAGCTTCACACAGTGTGAAGGCAAAGTGATGGGACATCCTTTAACAGTCATGGTCCCTCACTCAGTCGAGATCCTGTTAACCCACACCAAAACGCAACACATGACAAATGCAATATTGACAAAATATGAAATGATTATATTGGGATCACCAAATGTAACGTTGAAAAGATGTACAGTGTTGTACCCGGTAACTTTGCTTCCAAATGAAAACACAGAAGTTGAAGATGTAGAACATGATTGTCTTGAGGTAACCGAAATGTGCACCAAACCGAGGCCTGATATTAGAGATACTCAATTGGAAGAAAATGACCAAATTATCTTTGTTGATGGCTCTTGTTTAAGAGACTCAGTAGGAGTGCTGAGAGCCGGACACGCTGTATGTATGATCTCTGGTATCCTGGAAGAGTCTTGGCTTGAGAGAGTATATTCTGCTCAAGTGGCTGAATTGGTTGCTCTTACTAGAGTTTGCCATGCTTTTGCCCAGTTGAGAGTGACTATCTATACTGATCGCAGGTACGGATTTGGAATTGCAGTGCTCTCTTGAAATCACAAGCCTTTGTTTCAATGGGAAATGGATATGCGGATCAAGTAGCAAGGTTTTGCTTATTGAACTGTATATCGTTTAAGGAACAGTGGGAATTGTTACCTGAGACAGAAAATGAGACATGCACAAGTTACGCCTTAAGGGTGATTGACACGTTAGAAGAATTAAGATTGTTGCAGGGACGTGCCAGTAAGGATGAGAAGCATTCTTGGGTCAGAATGCAATGCGTACAAAGACCAGATGACTTGTGGGTTTCAGACGAAGGGAAAATGGTCTTACTGAACAGTCTCCTCTCACAGTTTGCAAGGTTTTACCATGGTCAAGCACATATTGGGAGAGATGCCATGATCAGGTTGTTCAAAATTTACTGGTTTAACCCGAAGTGCAGACAAGCTGCAGAAGTGATTTGTCACAGGTGCATCATCTGTCAACAGATGAATGCAGGGAAAGGGACAGTGGTGAATTTGAGCCACATTGGGAGAGCAGGAGGTCCATTTAGCAGAATGCAATTGGATTTTATTGAGATGCCTGTGTGTGGAGGTTTGAGATACGTGTTGGTGATTGTGTGTATCTTTAGTCACTGGATTGAAGCATACCCTACACGTAGGAATGACAGTCTCACAGTAGCAAAGCTGCTGCTTAGGGAATTGATACCACGTTTCAGGCTTCCGATCTCTTTAGAATCAGATAGGGGAAGTCACTTCAACAACAAGGTGGTTAAGCTATTGTGTGCAGCATTGAACATTGAACAGAAGTTGCATTGTAGTTACCGCCCTGAAGCATCAGGACTAGTGGAGCAGATGAATGGTACCCTGAAGTCGAGAATGGCAAAATTGTGTGCAGCCACGAATTTGAAATGGCCTGATGCATTGCCTTTGGTGCTAATGTCAATGAGAACTACACCTAACAAGAAAACAGGACTGTTTACTCATGAAATTCTCATGGGCCGAGCTATGAGACTGCCCTCTGTACCTGTGACTGATTTTGTAGATATCACAGATGATATGGTGTTGGACTACTGCAAGGGTCTGGCTGACGTGGTCCACTCTTTTGCTCACCAGTTGGAAGCTGCCACCCTGCCACCGATAAATGATCCAGGACACAACCTAAAAGCTGGTAACTGGGTTGTCATCAAGAAACACATAAGGAAGTCATGTTTGAAGCCACATTGGAAGGGGCCGTATCAAGTGATACTAACGACTACTACAGCTGTGGAGTGTGCGGGAATTCCGAACTGGATCCATGCCAGTCACACAAAAAAGGTGACGTGTCCAACTGAGGAAGTTGAGTTGTTGAACGTACCAACAACAGAGAAGGAAGTCTCAGGGCCAGAGAGTGATTGAAGGGGAACTGAGACAGAAGGAGAGCCCGTTGAGGACGGCTTGGTCACTCCAGTAAGAGACGAAGGAGAGGAGACCCAGAGGGGTGACGGTGAGCCTATCTCAACTGAGGCACCAGGAGAGCCAAATCAGAGGGAGGTTCTCGCAGAAGCAGACGAATACGGAAATGAGCTAGAGCCCCTGACAGACCCAGAAGGCGAAGGAGTTGAGGCGAAAGAGAGTCAGAGTGTCCGGACTCCTCCTGAGCAAATTACAGGTCCATTAAGAGAAAACACCATAGAGCCAGAGGAGGGTGAAGGATTCCCACAGGAAAGATCAAAGGCCAGAGAGACACTGAAAGGAGATAAGTGGCTGGAATTGCAAGTGAAAAGGGGAAAGGTGGTTGTCAAAGATGCAATAGAGGAAGAGGTTGATACAACAAGGAGAGAAGATTTAAGTGAAGGAGAGTTGCAAGGTGATCGCAAGTTGAAAAGAAAAACAGTAGCAAACAGAAGATACGCGGGTCCTGAATGGGCATATGCAACGACAGCTGAATGGCAACAATAGTTCTTGGCGTGTTGCTTTGATCGAGAGCTTCCAGGTCAGTACTTTGGTACATGAGTCTGACTGGAAAGACTGAATTGGTGTAAAGATCGAACTGGAGAAAAAAACAAAGAAAAGAGACTGATACTTACCGGATGAGACTTTGATAACCTGAATTGACTTTTAAAAACAGATTTTGACAAGCTGTTTACCTGAATTGACAAAGATCCTGGTAGAGAAAGTGAGAGCTGTAAATACTTGCTTGCTTTGACTTTGCTGCGAGAAAAAAAAAAAAAAGGGGGAGGAGAAAAAATTAATTCTAACTGTCTTCTGTTGTTTGAATTAATCATCCTTCACTTTCTGATTCTTTGCAGATCATGGCTAACATTAGAGAGGATAATAGAGGGAGTAGGCGTTTTAAATATTTGGTGTTGGTTTGGGTGTTGTGTGTGTGATATTCATTATGGTTGTGGTTGTAGGTATGAAGCTAATGGATAAGAGTGGAACTAACAATGCTACAATTCCTGAGACTGCCACTGCACTAACAGCTTGGGAGAGGTTTGAGCAGGATACAAAATACTTGCACGAGGGAACTAACGCAAAAGGGGAACTATCAACTAATGTTTTCAATTGCTTGCTGAGTGAGTATGTTGACACAATGGATGCGAAAGATTGTTATGTGTGTACACAGATTCCTGTCTCATTACAGGAAGGGGTTACCTATAATAGACTGCCTTTAACATATGGGATAAGTTGTAGTCTGTTACTAACAAGATTCTATAACCAGGAAGAGATTCAGTATTTGTATTCGAGCCATGATCTTGTGTTTTCTTATGTGCCTATCATAGAGGATTTGAGTAGTGCAGCTAAGTACCATAGCATAAAGTTACTTAAAGGATTCTTTGAGGCAACATTATCAATTAGTCTATCTTATGTACACCGCAATAATTTGTCATGTTTGCTTACACCTGTAGAGAAAAGCTTTTTAGATCATACAGAAGACAGAAGAAGGGCATTGGAGGGTAAATTGGAGAAGGGATTGCAGCAGAGTGCTTTTGCTAGTAGTGAGGGTTATAGTGCAATTAGGCAACAGGGGAAGCTAGCTTTAGATGCACTACACGTAGGTAAGCTTTGCATATTTAGGCCAAAGTCATATTATGACAATGCGTTTGTGGGAATGAGTGAATGTAAGCATATGTTTTTGTTTCAGAGTTAATGGACGTTCATGTTAAATGGACAGGATCCAGCAATCCCTGGGATCTATTATATATGTGGACTTAATGCTTATTACCGTCTTCCAAAGGGATGGTATGGGACATGTTACTTGGGGATAGTTTTCCCAAAGATATATCAACTTGAGGATTTGAAAAGGTTTCTGAAATTGTCTGAATTACATCATACTAGACAAAAGAGAGAGACTGCTGCTGGTGTAGTAGGAGACATATTTGGGGTGATAATTTCTTCAGTGGGAGTTATCTTAAATTCCATAAAGATTCGAAAGTTGTCTACTATTGTTGATAACATGCTGACAAACGTTTCAGGGGCTATACTCCTGATGGATACTGAACTTGCTGCGGAGAGGGCTAGGACTCTTCAAAACAGGCTTGCTTTAGACATTCTTTCAGCGAAAAATGGAGGAGTATGTAGGACGCTTAGTGAGCGTCATTGTTGTGCTTACATACCGGACAATAGTAATGAGATTAGAAGTATGCTTACTAATTTAACTAGGGATAGTACAGATTTGAAGGAACTGAAAGAGCCAGGTGTTTGGTAAAAGATTGGGAAAGGACTTGCTTCAGGGGGAAATTGGTTCAGTAGTACTTGGCATGGGATATTGTCCAAAATAATACTGGGAACATTGATTGTTATAGCTTGTTTATTTGGATTGTGGGTGGCATGTAAAATTAGTAAAAGAATAAAAGTGAAAATGGCGAAAACTAATAAGAGGAGGGAAGAAAAACAAAGGGAAAAATTATTCAGGGCAAAATCACAGGGGGAACGATTAAAAGAGGAAATTGAAATGAAGGAATTTTAGAATGTAAAATTTGTGGGGAAAGGTTTGTGTGATGACAAGAGTCATCAGAGGAGGGATTGTTGGAGTGTGACTTTAAAATAGATATTAACATGAAAAGCTTGCAATATATTGTGTAATGAGGCTGCATAGAAAATGTGTTAAAGTAGAAAATAATGCACGCGTTTGAAATGTGCCCACGGGGAGTGACTACCAATGAATACAAAGACTAATGAATCTTATTAATGATGAACTAATTATGTACTAATGTTTGAATTTGAATTAGTATATTATAATTAGAGTCATGTATTAGGGGTTGTTGACTAAATTACTAGGCCTTAGTTAGCGAGGGTCTGGGCCTAGCTGTCTGGTCTCATATTAAAATGTGTTTTTCTAACGTACAATGTGCTGCTTTCCTGAAGGACACGAAGCTGTACTTTTACATAAACTAGAGATGTGTATGTAGCCATAGTAAATTCTTTCTCATGGGACCCGACTTGCTCAAGGAGACATTCTTGCTGAATGCAACAGTGTAATTCGTAACAGGTGCAAGGCTGCCTGGAATAGGGGAAAACAATGGGACTACTGACTGGAGCGTAAAGTGTAACTTTTCTTACCTGACATTCCAACCGATAAAGACGTCAACAACAGGAGCCAATCAACAACATGAGAACTGTGTTTTGTGGAAAATTCTAGTGAGGTGCATGGAGAATTATTGGACAGAGATAATGATGCACCAAATATTAACCAATGGGAAATTAAGGGCTAGTTCGACAGTTTTGATATAACTGCATGACCCGAGGAGAAATCAGCCATTATTAGCCATAATTAGCCATTATTCGGACATTCCACTCCAAGCCATACTTTGCTATTGCTCTTTGAGACTTTGCCATTTATTCTTCTGATTGCGGAACCATCCTCTATCTTATCCTTACCCGATACTTACTTCTCCTCCATATAAGGGAAGAGCCTTATTCTTTAGCTATGCCATACTGAGACTTTGCCCTGTCCTATCCTTGCTGATGCTGAATCGACTGATGTCCTGAGGACGAAGACTGACTCTGATTGCTGATTCGTTGGAGGGGTAACTATCTGATGATAATTGTAATTGTCTGTTTGCCCTTTCTTTCTAGGTACCAACTGCTCTTTTGATAGAGGCCATAGTTAGATGTTTTCTAAATTTGTGTTTGCTAAATTGTTTTGCATGAAGCCCAACATGCTGATGCTAATTTGAGGTTAGTCAGGGTGTTCACAAATATCAGACGCAAATAGACAAATGACTGGGTTCTTGTTTGGTTGAATCTTGCACTACTGAGACTTTGCTAAGCTGTTTCTTACTAATAATGTGTTAATGCTGAACAAATATTCTCTATGCATTTGATTAATTGTGTTCTAATTCCAAGGTTTGAAGAGTTACTAATGAGACTGATTGCTAATGAGATTAACAGAGATGATATTATATTGTAACTAACAGGGAAATAAATATTCTAACTCTTAACTAAATTGGTATGTTATTCATGACTAAAAGGTCATGGTGTGTTCGGTTTATTGATTATTATTAAATGTTATTGATTAACTTATTGATTAATTATTGTGAATATTGATTGAGTTATTGATATATTGATTTGCGATGACAAAAAGATATCTTGTGCTGGGAAGTCCCCAAATGTGGTCCAAAGTTTCATCAGCCTAGGCGTGATCCTTGTAAGTTTACTTATTAAGGTTCTGACGCGCTATCAAGTATCCGACCCCACAGCCAAGCACTTCATATTACTCTCATGCTGCAGGAGTGCAGGGCTGTTTTAACTTCCTTACATGCACTGCTCCATACATGCCAACATTTTAGAGCAGGCTATTGGAGATATAGAAAAAAATAATTGGGAAAATGTATTTTCCCCATTGAATTGAAATGAACCAAAGGCAATCTGAATAGGCCCTAATGGCATATATGGTGACAGACAATCAGCATTGCATTTTCAACAGTTTAATAACATAGTGCAAACAAACTCTGTTTTTACATGCGCTATGTAAAACTGACAAAAATTAAATTTCAAGGCCTATCACACCCTCTAATCCCCCCTCCAAGAATTAAGGGCAAAGCGTTCTGGCTTAGGGTATGTATTTCCAAGCTCAAGCTGCCTTGTTTTCAGCCAGTCATGATTTGGCAATCTGAATTGGGTTTCTCCATGCAGGAACCAGGAGACTATGCTTGTAAGTAGGTAGTCTCCAGGGCCATAGTCGGGAGAGGAGGGATTGTGAGGGCGGCATTTGAGGGCCGGACCAGCCAATATATCTTTTCCCCACCCCCCAAACGACAGAGGCAGCTGGCACAGTATTTAAAGTGCAGTGAGTTAGCAATAAAAATGCCTCTAAAATTAGATTTTATCTAGTTAGATTTTCAGCATGTTCCAAAACAAGTTAAACGTCAGCCTATGTGTTCTGACAATTTGCGTGGAGATCTTGCTTCCTTTTCTTTCTTTGTCAGCAACAATCTTACTGGGTTACAGACAGGGCCACTGACAGTATCCATCAGGAGAGGCCTAAATTTTGCAACAATGTTGACTAAATTATGTCACAAGGAAACACAAATTATATGACTTAGGGCCTCATTACGGGTTTGGCAGTCCTGTGACCAACATGTTGGCAGTGGCGGTAAGACTGCTAACAGGCTGGGGGACAAGACCTCCAAATTATGACTTTGGCGGTGATCACAATGGAATACAGCAAAAGCACCGCTGACATCGCCAGTGCAGTAAGACCGCCGCAGACAATTGGAGCCACCAGCAGGCCAACAGAGACCATGCTTCCATTGGACCTATTATGAGGCTGCACACCGCCAAGATGTCTGCTGCGGTCAGGGATCAGGCCACATGAAAGCCAAGGCAGAAACGAACTGTATAAAAGAAGACACTCACCTGAATCCGGAGCTACCATCGAACCAGAACTAGACGTCATCCCGCTGCTCCTGCTTACCGAAAGACAACAGAATCTTCAACGCTGATGATGACAGCAACCATAAGTACACACACTCACCTGTTACTGTTGTATTATTAAAATTTGTACAGTTACATAAAATACCACAGGGAAGGGGGTGCGAGGGCTACACTCACACGCACACTCATATACAACGACACCCACACATACACAGCACACACAATGCAGCCACCACACACCACATGTCAAAAACACACACTTACGCACAGTAACAGAGCACAGGCCCGGTCTTACACAATACCATACAGCATAACAACACATCACAACAACACCTTAAAAACACATTGGCAATCACTCACAACTGACAATAGCCAGAGACACATCACACATACAACACAATGAACAACCAACATAGACACAATCATACAACTTACCAATCGACACACATCACACACACAGCACATTGTACCTATCAAACTATGCACAATACATGCAGATATACACAGTCAAAGCACACAAAGCCACACACCACAACAACAAACAGGTCAACACAAACACCACACAATACCATGACAACAACATGTCTGCTACATACACATGCCCCTGGGGGCCAAAAGTACAGGTACACACCCTCACTGACTGTTCAAACAACACAGGAAGCAGAGGCACCACACACACACAAATACTGACTGTTAGAAATGGGTTCTTTGGTTGGCAGTCAGGTTACCCGCTGCCTAAGCAAGGACCCTCACTCTAGTCAGGGTAAAGGAGAATCACCCTCAGTTAACCCCCGCTCACACCCTTGGTAGCTTGGCACAAGCAGGCAGGCTTAACTTCAGAGTCTAGGTGGAAAGTATTTGTACCAACACACACAGTAACTCAGTGGAAACACTACAAAATGACACACCACAGGTTTAGAAAAATAGAAAATATTTATCTAAACAAAACAAGACCAAAACGACAAAAATCCAAAATCCACAAGTCAAGTTATTAATTTTAAAAGCAAAAGTGTCTTAAATTCTTTTATAAACAGTAAAAACACTGTTAGCATTGAAAAGTACCTGGGTAGCGTCAAAATAACACACACGGGCTAGTGTGCGTCGAAAAAGGTTAGCGATGCATCGATTTCTCACCCCCAAGCGAGACCGTGTGTTGTTTCTCCTTCTCAGGTCGGGTCAGCGTGTGTTGTTTTTCCTCCCCGCCGGGGAGTGATGCGTCAATCCGGGCAGCACTCTGGTCCAGGCAGGCGTTGCGTAATTTTTCCACACTCAGCAAGGTTTGCATTGAAAATCCTGCCGCACGGTATCAGCAAAACCGTGCAATGTGGGTTGCCACGTTATCAGCTTCCGTCAGCGGGTGTTGCGCGTCATTCTTCCAGCTACGTGAGTCGATTTTCTAGCCTCGATGCTGGTGGAGTGTCGATTTCTGCCACGAAGCCGGCGGCGCATCGTTTTTCAGGTGCGTCTCAAAAGGTGCGTCGATATTTTCCCCGCATGGCGGTCTGTGTGTGGATTTTCAGTCTTGGTCTGCCAGCTTCACCTTCCAAGGCTCCAGGAACTGGATAGGGCACCACTTGACAGGGCAGGAGTCTCAGCAGAGAGTGCAGGTGCTGGCAGGAGAAGTCTTCGATGGCCCTGAGACTTCAACTACAGGAGGCAAGCTCAGGGCAAGCCCTTGGAGATTTCTTCACAAGCAGGAAGGCACACAAAGTGTTAGACCCCTTGCACAGGCAGAAGCAGCAACTGCAAGATAGCTCCACAAAACACAGTCTCAGGCAGGGCAGCACTTCTCTTCAGCTCTTCTCCAGGCAGAGGTTCCTCTTGATGTCCAGAATGATGAAAAGTATGTGGTTTTGGGTGCCCTTCTTATATCAATTTTGGCCTTTGAAGTAGGCTTAATTCAAAGGAAAGTCTCTCTTGTTTGTGAAATTTTGCCTGGCCCAGGCCAGCCCCCATACACACACCAGGGGGTTGGAGACTGCATTGTGTGAGGGCACACACAGCCCTTTCAGGTGTAAGTGACCACTATTCCCCTCCCTCCTAGCACAGATGGCTCATCAGGATATGCAGGCTAAACCAACACAAAAGGATGATGGACGGAGTGCTGCACAATGCAAACACTCACTCCCAGTCACAGATCTGGGTTTAATCCCTCCTTCTTTTGCTCACCATGCCACCCCAGTTTGGACCCAGCCATATGCTAATCAGTCTTGACCCTGTTCCTCATGGGAACAGTCCAGCCCATACTGCCAATCCAGGTCCTCCCTGGACCGGAAACAAGCATCCTGGGACCGGTTTCAGGGTTTCACCCTTCATCAGCCAGGCTAATTTTAATCCAGTTGCACAGTGAGCAAGGGACCCACGTCTGGGCATACCCTTCCCACTTAGGGCAACTTTAGCAACACAAAAGGATGATGGACGGAGTGCTGAACAATACAAACACTCACCCCCAGTCACAGATCTGGGTTTAATCCATCGTTCTTTTGCTCACCATGCCACCCCAGTTTAAACCCAGCCATATGCAAATCAGTCTTGACCCAGTTCCTCATGGGGACAGTCCAGCCGAACTGCCAAGCCAGGTCCTCCCTGGACCGGAAACAAGCATCCTGGGACAGGTTTCAGGGTTTGACCCTTTGTCAGCCAGGCTAGCTTGAATCCAGTGGCACAGTGAGCAAGGGATCCACGTCTGGGCATAATCTTCCCACTTAGGGCAACTTTTGCAACACAAAAGGATGATGGACGGAGCGCTGAACAATACAAACACTCACCCCCAGTCACAGATCTGGGTTTAATCCATTGTTCTTTTGCTCACCATGCCAGCGCAGTTTGGACCCAGCCATATGCAAATCAGTCTTGAACCTGTTCCTCATGGGAACAGTCCAGCCCAAACTGCGAAGCCAGTTCCTCCCTGGACCAGAAACAAGCATCCTGGAACCGGTTTCAGGTTTTCACCCTTCATCAGCTAAGCTAGCTTGAATCCAGTGGTACAGTGAGCAAGGGACCCACGTCTGGGCATAATCTTCCCACTTAGGGCAACTTTTGCAACACAAAAGGATGATGGACGGAGCGCTGAACAATACAAACACTCCCCCCCAGTCACAGATCTGGGTTTAATCCATTGTTCTTTTGCTCACCATGCCAGCGCAGTTTGGACCCAGCCATATGCAAATCAGTCTTGACCCTGTTCCTCATGGAAACAGTCCAGCCCGAACTGCCAAGCCAGGTCCTCCCTGGACCGGAAACAAGCATCCTGGGACCGGTTTCAGGATTTCACCCTTCATCAGCCAGGCTAGCTTGAATCCAGTGGCACGGTGAGCAAGGGACCCACATCTGGACATACCCTTCCCACTTAGGGCAACTTTAGAAACACACAAGGATGATGGACGGAGTGGTGAACAATGCAAACACTCACCCCCAGTCACAGGCTAAAACCCAGCTCCCTTTGTGTCACTGTCTAGAGAGAGGTGCAAACAGCCCAACTGTCAAACTGACCCAGACAGGGAATCCACAAACAGTCACAGAATGGTTTAAGCAAGAAAATGCCCACTTTCTAAAAGTGGCATTTTCAAACATGCAATCTTGAAACCAACTTTACTAAAAGATGTATTTTTAAATTGTGAGCTCAGAGACCCAAGCTCCATGTCTATCTGCTCCCAAAGGGAATCTACGCTTCAATCATTTTTAAAGGAAGCCCCCATGTTAACCTATGAGAGAGATAGGCCGTGCAACAGTGAAAACCGAATTTGGCAGTATTCCAATGTCAGGACATATGAAACACACCAGTATATGTCCTACCTTATACATACATTGCACACTGCCCATGGGGCTACCTAGGGCCTACCTTAGGGGTGTCTTACATGTAAGAAAAGGGAAGGTTTAGGCCTGGGAAGTGGGTACACTTGCCAAGTTGAATTGCCAGTTATAATCTGCACACACAGACACTGCAGTTGCAGGTCTGAGCCATGTTTACAGGGCTACTAATGTGGGTGGCACAACCAGTGCTGCAGGCCCACTATTAGCATTTGATTTACAGGCCCTGTGTCAGAGTCACCAGATCCTCGGGGTCTGCGCACGTTCACAACACGTCCACCACTGAACAGCTCCAAGACTCTGATAGATAAATCACAGAGGCTAAGAGAGTTGAAGAGGGGAAGAGGGGATTAGGAAGGGAAACAGCTGGGAAGGAGACCTGTAATAAGAAAAAGGTTAGAACACACAATATGAATTAGGATTCTAAGCATAGTCCTTCTGAAAACATAACAATCCAAGAATTACGTTTAAAATGACTACGTTTCAAGATGGCCGGATACCTGTCAGGGAATCAAGATGGATTAAATGAAAACTTTCTTATTCAAGTACTTTCCTTTACATGAGAATCAGAAAAACATTCTGACTAAATTTTAAACCAGTCGTATAAATCCTTTTTTGAGAATGCATACTAGAACCATACAATATTACATCTAGAAACTCTGATCTTCTGTGTGCTCTTAAAATGTTTCAACACAAATTGCGCATATTGTAGATATATATATATATATATATATACATATATATATATATATATATATATATATTAAACACCATAAAAGGAATGTGCACCATGAATAACACAATATGGATTCAGGAAAACAAATCACATAACTTGTCAACTCGAATATTACATGATAAATATCTTAGAATGGTGGCATACAATAAACAACATGAATTAAACTCGAGGAGAGAATCGTGCGTCTTGCCGATTCGAGTGTCACCATGTAAAATGCCAAGAAATGATAGTACGCAATGAATATCAAAGTCAAATCGTAAATTAAACAAATCGCGCGTCTTGCTGATTCGTAAACCATGATGTAAATGCCAAGAAATAACAGCTCACAATGAACAACGAGATCAAAGTACAATGAAACGAATCGCGCGTCTTTTGCCGATTCTTAAGCCACCATGTAAATGTCAAGAAATGGTAGCGCGCAATGAACAACAAAGTTAAAACACCATAAAACAAATCACGCGTCTTGCCGATTCTTAAACCACCATGCAAATGTCAAGAAATGGTAGCGTGCAATGAATAACAAGATTAAATTATCATGAAACGAATCGCGCGTCTTGCCGATTCGCAAGTCACCCTGCAAATGTCACAAACACTCAGGGGCATATTTCACATGTGCAAAGTACTCTGTCAAATCATAAAAGAATTAGGCCCAAGAACATGAGAGTTCTCGATAACGGCGTCGGGAGGCCAGCCCAACCACCGTCTTACCGCCCAGAACAAGGATCTCCAAATGAAGAATGAAAGTCAGATGTCTGGAAGATCAAATAGGCCACCAGGACAGGAGCTCAGGAAGTAGCTGCTGCTCTGCACAGGGCCCTCTGAATAGTGAGCACTTGGAGCTGGGCTGGCTCCTTTTTATAGAGTCTTGGCCCAGCCCACAACCACACCCAGGCATGTTGCAGGGAAAGTCTCTAGAAGGCCCTGGAAAGGGACCACACCCTAACACACTCTGAAAGCCTGCAGCAATACATTGCAAATGAACAGCATTTGTAAGCACATTAAAAATAAGTCTTCAGGATTGAACTCTGCAATGCAAAAGGTTAAACAACAACATATCAGCACAATGCATAAATTACGTTGTTTTGAGATGCTGGGTTTTTGCATTTTAGTCGCCAATAGAGTGCGCACTGCCCTGGGGTTGACACCCTGGGCACCTCTAGTGCACATTACTAAGGACTTACTAGTAAATCAAATATACCAATCATGGATAAACCACTCACCAATACAATTTACACAGAGAGCAGTGGTAAAGTGCTCAGAGTTCTAAAGCTAACAAAACCAAGTCATAAAAAATAGGAGGCAGGAGGCAAAAAGATTGGGGATGACCCTGCATAAGGAAAAAAAAGTCCAAAACGCGCATACAACCAATGACAGCCAGGAACAACTCAAACCTTGGAAAGGAAATACAGGACAAAGATGTAACCAGAAACCAACAACTGGTTGGTCTGAATATATTTTGTTAATAAATAGGATTAAATTCAAAGGCCATAGGCAGGTACATAATTTACAGATTGTGCACCAAAGACACATAATTGTGCCCCAAATTGACTCCTGATTGCATGTAACCTCCACAGGTAGGGGCATCAAGGGGGCCGGCAGGCACCTCAGGGATAATCTGGGGGGTGGTAGCAGAGTGGGGGGGGGGGGTTGGGCTTAGGCTTGGAAGGGAGGGTTTGGGATTTGGCTTGGGAGGAAGGGGTTTGGTTCAGGTTTGGGGGAGCGTTGGCTCGTCTTTGGAGGGGTCGACTTCTTGGCAGGGGAGGGGCATCGGTACTTGCAGGGGGGTGGGGACGCCTTGGAGGTGGAGGAGATGGCTTTGGGGAGGGAAATGGTATATTTAGGGGTGTCACTGGCTAGAAGGGAAAAGGGCAAACTCAGAGAGGAAGGCTTTTTTGCACACACTGGGACTGTCGTAACAAAAGTGTTTGGGTGTGGAGGGAGAGGTAGTGGTTGAAAGAGGTGTCTTGGGTGTGTGTTTGTGGGAGGTATGCTTGTGGGTGGTGGGTGTCTGTTGGGTGGGTGAGTGAGGGCATTTATGTGTCTTGGGGTGGGGGTGGAGGTGCTGGGGGATAGCGTTGTGGGTGTGTGGCTGTCTGTTGGGGTGGTGACTGCAGTTATGGTGGGTGTGCTGCATGTAGGTGTGTCTGTGGTATCTGCAGGTGTGGTGACTGGGTGGATGTCGGTGGGTCTGCTGGGATGCTCTCTGTGGGTACGATGGGTGTGGTGGCTGAATCTGTGAATGTTGGCGTGGGGTCTGCAGGTGTGGTGCCAGATCTGATGCCTGCCATTTGTAATCTCAACATCATACCATACCTCCCATTGTACAAGTGATGTTGTGCTGTACTTCCTGGCCACAGGCTCCTTTTAAAATACCATGGCCCTAACTGCAGGGATGTCTCAGCCTATGTTCAGTCTGGTCTTGAAGACTGTACTGTCTGCATTGTTGAAACGCCTGGACAGCTACATCAGAATTCTCCAATGTGAAGGTTTTGCCAAAGTAAAGGCTGATTTTTATGCTTTGTGGACATATTCCACATGTGGTTGGAGCCATAGATGGCACCCATGCATCCTTGGTTCCCGGAAATGCCAATGAACATGTGTGTAGGAACAGGAACAACTTTCACTCCATTATTGTCCAAGTGGTCTGTTTGGCTGACCTCTAAATTTCACAGGTTTGTGCAAGGTACCCGGGATCAGTCCATGATTCCTTTATCATGCAGAACAACAATCTCCCACTGCTGATGACACCACAATACACAGAGAGGGCCTGCTGGTTGGTAAGTCACACATGTCATGTGTGTTTGTAACTTATACCTGCTACCAGATATGTGGATGTCCAAGATTTATTTCTGGCTTGTTGTAACTATTCCTCACAGGGTACTCTGGCTACCCAAACTGTCCTTGGTTGTTGACACCTATGAGATACCCACCACACCAGGGAAAGTCTGCTTCAATGAGACCCACAGAATGACAAGGTGTGTCATTGAGCAGATTTTTGGGCTCCTGAAGGAAAGATTCCACTGCATTGATAAGTCTGGAGGAACCTTCCTCTACTCATCCAAAAAAGTATGTCACGTTATTGTTGCCTACTGCATGCTCCACAGCCTCACCCTGAGATGTCAAATCCCATTTATACCAGATGAGGAGGAGCCAACAGTTCCTGCAGGTAAGAATGCAGATTTGCCAAGTAAGGATGAAGCTGGAGATATCAGGGCTGATCTCATCAATCAGTACTCCACCTGAATATAGTTATGTGATTTGATGTAATTAAAGTGATTCAGTGGAGAATTGGTGAGGTTATGAATGCTTGATAAGGGTCTTAGTGTGACCATCAATCAGAGAGGTCATAAGTAGATCCAAAGCCCATGACTCAGCTATGCATGCAGAATGTTACATGGAGTAGTGTCCAGCCTTTTGATCAACATAGTCTACGTTTTTCACAATGCACAATGAGAGTGCCATTTGTATCTATGAATTGGCTGTGTAAAGTTTGTGTATCAATGTGGCCTATACCTTATATTTGTCGTTTACAAATTGCAGATTAATTAACAGGCTCATCCTCATTTGGCAACAACAGACAGTGTCACAGGCAGATGGGATTTGCAGACCGACATTTGAAATGGTCATGGATTGAACTAGGTACTGTCAGGCTTGGGGTTTGTAGTGTGTGAGCTCTATGCCCAGACTGTCAGGACAGTGGGATGGTAGTGTCCTATGTGGGGGCAATGATGCCACGTGTGTGTTCCTTTGTTTCTGAAACATGTCATCATGTGCTATTCATACCCTCTAATATCATAATGGTTTGTGTTGGATAAAAACTATCTTGTATGTAGCTGTCAGTGTGTTTCCTCATTGCAGACCAATGTGCATGTGTCTGAAGACTGAAACAGGTGAGTGGGAAGCCTACAGATACCTGACCATGTAAGTGGAAGGTTCCACAACTGGGGCATTCGTAGTGACCTCTGTCTATTTCATGGGGTATGGTCATTTGGGAGCTATGGTATGGGTATGTGATAAGGCTTTAGTTGATGGTACATTAAACCAATATGTTTGCCTCCTGGGACAGTGAAAGACTGACATGTCCCTAACTTCAGAAGTCTGTGGATTGGTAGTGTATGACACCTATGCTGAAACTCTGAAGTTAGCAGCAGTACCTCACTGTGTGATCCTTGGCATTCTCCATACCTATATGTGGGAAAGTGCAATACAAGTGATTTGAGTTATGTCTATCAAAATTAGGCAATGCTAAATCTAGCCTGGTTATACAGTACATGTGTGATGGAACATAACAAATGTCTTACATTTGAGAGAGATGTTTTTGTGCAAGAGGTGTTATACATGATAGTTGTATATGGTTGGTAAACGACTAACACATGATCTGTGGTTAAGTTTAGTTTAGTGGGGACTGCACAGCAAAATGAGTGAATTGAAACAAAAATAACACAAAGTAAACACAAAGTAAACACTGAAGGGTTCAGTCATGGAGGATAAAATCATCAGGGTAGCTGCTACACACACAAGTCCAGTGACAGGGTATATCTGTGTCACACAATGGGAACCAATCAGTTGAGGTTCACTTCCTAGCAGTGGTTTTGGTCTTGGCACCTGCTCCTCCTGGATGTTTGGGGGAACATCTACGTTTGCGGGGGAGGTTTCAGCTACAGAGGCTGTAGTGTCTGAGGCATACATGTCCACTGGCAGGGCCTGAATTCCACTAGCAGCCACAGATGTAGAAGGGCCTGATGTGTCATTGCTAGTGGAAGAGGCCAGATGTTGGGTACAAAACGTACTCAGGGTGATATTCATGTTTCTTCGCACCCCTGAAATGGAAGCCTAGTGGGCATTTTGGGCCTGCCACTGCTGCATGACTTCTGGTGGTTGTCTCTCTGCAGCAGTCTGATCTCCCCATCATGATAAGCACCTGGTCTATCATGCCTTGGGATTGTTGGTAAGCTCCCAAGACTTGGGAGATGGTGTCCTGGGCAGTAGTGTCCCTAGGAGACTCCATCCTCTGGCCCATATCATCCCTACCCCCACTGGCCTGTGCCCCTAGCAGAGTTTGCCCACTCCCACTGGTGGCAGGTTCTTCATTGTCAGGGTTCACACCAGGAGACTCAGGTACCCGTACTAGGGGGCAGAAGATGGAAGACACTGCCCTTGGGACAACTGGTTTGGGGGAAGATTGGTTGCCAGTGATGTTGATGCAACAGGGCTGAGAGGAGTCAATATGGGCAGGGTGAGGGTCACAGTTGTTGACTGACTGGGTGCCCCAGATGGGCCAGCTTCGTCCTCAATGTCCAAACATTCAGGGGTGTTTTCTTCACTGGGGGCACTTCATCCAGAGGGGTAGTGTCAGTGTGTTGGCTCCATGGTGACAATGGCAAAGATACCTGTAGGAGATGTGGAACACACAGTTGCTAAAAGTAATGCAACAAGCGATATCAAAGTTTGACCGCTAGACATGCTATGTGACATGCGCTCAAATCCTTTACATGATTCCCTGAAATGACAATAACACCTGCTTCCAAATCTGGGTCAAAGCTATGTGGGACATAGAGATTTCCAATTTCATATACCATGCTCCAAGATCTTGGAGTATCTTGGTGGTTAGAGGACTGTCAATTGACTCATATCTTGTCTGAGTAAAGACATGACAATGTGAAGTTATCTCCTAGTAAGGTGTATAGCAACATTCAGTCAACTAACAGCTGCACAATGAACAATGGTAACAGAGCTGGCCAACAGTATGGGAGTTACCATAGAACCTGGAGCTCTCTATGGGTATACTGCAAGTACATCCAGCTTACTATATAGTTTCCCCCCCAGTTGAGTACATGGCATTGTTTGGATGGTGATTTCAAAGGCCAGTTTAGTAGGGAATATTACTGGTAGTGGGCCATGGCACTGATATCATTGCCATAGACTGTACAATTGTGGAGCAATCAGGTGGGTTGAATTGATTGTTAATGTTAGAAATGAGGTTTCTGGTTGGCTAGGGTATGCATCTAAGCCAGGCAGAACCCACCCACTCTAGTCAGGGTGAGGGAGTTACACGCCCAAGATAACCCCTGCTCACCCCCTTGGTAGCTTGGCACAAACAGTCAGGCCTATCCCGGAGGCAATGTGTAAAGCGTTTGCACAACACACACAACACACGTGAGGGACTATCCCCACCACAAAGGAAACACAACAGCAAGTTATATAAAAATAAACTGTATTGTTCACAACATCATTAGACCAAACACAACATGTCAGTAATACCCTTCTACTCAAGTAGTTGTCAAAACATTAGTTTAGTTTAGTTTAGTTTAGTTTTGAGGATTTATAAAGCGAGTAGTTACCCTAAGGCATCCCAGCGCTAACGTAACATGACCAATGCCGGCAACAGGAGAATTCAGAGAGTTACCTACAGAAAAGAATAGTCTTACGTTTTTTTCTAAAAAGCTGCTCTGAGGGTTCGTAACGAAGCTCAGAGGGAAGATCGTTCCAAAGGCGAGCGGCCTTGGTGGAAAAGGAATTGGCTCCCCAAGCTCTCTTAGACCGCAAGATGATGACATGTCGGGAGGAGGAGGACCTCAGACTTCGAGAGGGGGCATAGAGATATAGTCGCTTTCTAAAGAACATCGGACCCTTATCTTGAAGGGCTCTGTGGACAATGCACAGGGCTTTAAAGTGGGTACGCTGCTTAATGGGGAGCCAGTGAAGTGTTGAAAGAGCAGGCTTTGCGGATAAATGTCTGGGAAGATTAATAAGAAGCCTGGCTGCAGCATTCTGGACTGTCTGTAGCTTCTTTATGACATAGGCCGGGGAGCTGAGAAACAGTGAGTTCCCATAGTCCAGGCGGGAAAGGATCAAAGTTTGAACAAGGATTCTTCTGGCCGTAGGGGGAAGAAGATTAAAAAAAAATCCTAAGGACTCTTAAAATGCCAAAACATGTAGAGGAGACTCTTTTTGCTTGATAATCCATAGTCAGGCGAGAATCCAACCAAAAACCAAGGCTTTTTACCTGGGCCTTGGGAGGAGGAAGGTTGTTGAAAGCCTCAGAGTGCAGTGAGAGGGGAGAGGCTGGGGAGCCATTGCCTAATACAATGACTTCTGACTTTCCATCATTAAATTTAAGCTTAGACTGGATCATCCAACCTCCAATGTCTTTCATACAACACGAAAGGTTGGCTGCAGACGAGTCCCCAGAACTAGATAGTGATACCACAAGCTGAGTATCGTCGGTATAGGTGACCAAGGATAGATTATAGGGAGCGATCACTTTAGCCAGCGGGGATAGATAAACATTAAAAAGAGTTGGACTCAGGGAGGAGCCCTGAGGGACTCCACAAGTCAATGGAAAGATATTGGAAAAGAAGGCTCGATCCAAAACTTGAAAAGATCTTCCTTTGACAAAAGCAGACAGCCAGGACAATGCTAAACCTCCTATCCCTAATTCAGAGAGCCTACAACAGAGAAGGTTGTGGTCCACCGTATCAAGAGCTGCGCTAAGATCAAGTAAAATCACGGCTACATAAGCCCCTTGGTCCAAAAGTTGCCGAGCTGACTCCGTCACTGTAAGGAGGGCTGACTCCGTGCTATGGTGGGCTCTAAAGCCCATTTGAGTAGGGTGGAGAAGTTCATGGCTCTCTAGGTAGCTGGTTAATTGGTAGTTAACATGTTTCTCCAGGATTTTTGTTGAAATGGGAAGGAGAGCAATGGGTCTATAATTCTCCAGCAGAGAGGGGTCCAATTTAGGCTTTTTTAAAAGAGGCTTAATGATGGCATGCTTAAAAAAAGGAGGGAGAGAACCTGAGGATAAGGAATGATTCAATATTTTTGTAAGGGGAGGGACAACAATATCTGAAACCCGCGAGAGGATGGCAGGAGGGGCGGGGTCAAGGGGGGAGCCCGATTTAATTTGAAGAAGGAAGTTGGTAGTTGCAGCATCCGTGAGAGGTGCAAAGGCAGTTAATATGCTTCCGGAGAGGGCGGGATCCATTGTTTGATGCTCTAACGCCTCTAGGGTAGGAGAAGAAGAGAACCCAGAATATATCTTGATGACTTTATCATTGAAGTAAGATGCCAGGCGATTACTGTATTCAATGGAGGGCTCTGTGGGAGGGGCAGGCATAGGGGTTATGGTTAATTCTTTAAAAATCTGAAAAATTTCCTTTTGGGAGCAGGAGGAGTTTTCTATTTTTGTGCCATAGTAAGAAGACTTGGTGGCTTTAATATTTTGGTGGTAGAGTCTGATAGATTGCCTATATATTTCTCTATCGGTGGGGCTGTAGTTCTTTCTCCAGGATCTTTCTAACTTTTTGCACTTCTTTCTTAATTCTAATAGAAGAGGAGAGAACCAAGGTTTAGCCTTGTGGAAGGGCTTGTTGGCTCTTGATTTGATGGGCAGAATACCATCCAAAGAGGAGGAAATCCACTCATTAAATAAGTCTGCGGAGGTAGGGGAGCTGCTGACCCCGAGGGAGGCCTGGAGAACAGCACGCCATTTCCTAAGAGCCAACTTCGACCAAATACGCCCAGAGGTTAAAGAGGTAGAATGCAAGTCTAGTGTGACCTTATAAGGAAAAGAGAAAGATAGAAGGGAATGATCTGTCCAGGTTAAAGGCAGGGACGGCAGGGTGGTAAGAACAGAGAGATTGCTGAATAAAAGGTCCAAAGTATGGCCTTTGGTATGAGTAGGTCCTATTACGTGTTGAGTTAAATCAAGCGCAGAGAGGGACGCAAGTAGAGATCTGGCGTGCGGACAATTTTCATTATCAAGGTGGATGTTGAAATCCCCAAGGATAGTAAAATTAGGGGATTTACAAATAAGACTAGCTACGGCTTCCGGTAAGGAATCTAAAAAGCGAGCGCCAGGTCCCGGGGGTCGATAAAGAAGCATTCCAGAAAAGGTAAAAGTGGGGAAACGATAGAGAGAGAAAATTAAGCTTTCACAGTCCGAGATATCAGAGGGGGATGTGATGCACCGAAAAGTATTTTTGTAAATAATGGCTATACCAGCACCTCTTCCACGGGGTCGATCTACATGCGCCATGGAGTAGGTGGAGGGTAGAGAGTTGCAGATATCTACCGCTGAGTCATTACCCAACCAGGTTTCGGTAAGGAACAGGGCATCGGGGGAAAGGTCTTCTAAGAGGGTATAGATGTGTAGGGAATGGGCTGGTAAAGAGCGACAGTTGAGGAGCAGTATTTTGCTCATTTGGGGTAGAGGGGAAACAGAAGGTAGAACAACCTTAGAGGGACTAGGACAGCCCGGGCAAAAAGAAGAAGCATGGGACCCAGGGGATACTGAGAGGGATGGGCAAGACCCTGTCCCTCTCAGTGCGTGGAGCTGCAAGGGAGAATAGACTAACCTATTTAGAGAAGAAAGAGCAGCATCTCTGGGCTCTGGGCACTTCAGGGAGCGGATGGGCGCAGATGGGCCTGCCTTTGGCACGCCTTCGGTGCGCCAGCGGCAAGCCCGCTGCGCGGCCGGCGTCCGTCCGGCATTAAATAAACCGGGGAAGCCGATGGAGGCTCAAGGGCCGAAAAACAACCGCTAACAAAAATGGCGGTCTAGTTGGTCCCAACCAGGAAGTAGGGAAGTAAAAAGAATGAAGCTACCAAAGGCCACGGAACACGGGCCCCGAAGCATCAATAAAACGGAAACCCAAGTTATACCCCCAATGACACAAATGTACACAGGACTATTACTCTGCGAAAGCCAACAGTAGTCACATACAACATATAGGTTACTGGTTATCCTGCAAAATAGGCAGTAGTCAGGTTTTCATTGTTACTAAAATGCACATATCATGGAAAAAAAACATATCACCATAGATGCATATGGTGTAGTAAACCCATCATCATATATGCCAAACAACACCATAAATGCCCATTAACATGAAACATCAGAGAAGTGCATGGCATCATCATCATTGTAACATATTGTCATGACCGTACATAACATGACACATCATCAAAGAATGTCCCTGGCAGATAACATGGAAGCCACAACCTCATCATAATACTCAGTCCCAAATGGCATATGTAAGGCACTGAAAACAAATTGTCAACACCAGGACAGTGCGCGCTCTACGGGCGACTAGAATGCAAAAACCCAACACTCTCAAGATAATGTAATTTATGCATTGTGCTGATATGTTATTGTTTAACCTTTTGCATTGCAGAATTCAATCCTGAAGACTCATTCTTAAGGTGCTTATAAATACTGTTTATTTGCAATGTATTGCTGCAGGCTTTCAGAGTGAGTCAGGGTGTGGTCCCTTTCCAGGGCCTTCTAGAAGCTTTCCCTGCAGCATGCCTGGGTGTGGTTGTGGGCTGGGCCAAGACTCTATAAAAGGGAGCCAGCCCAGCTCCACGTGCTCACTATTCAGAGGTCCCGGTGCAGAGCAGCAGCAACTTCCTGAGCTCCTGTTCCGGAGGCCTACCTTGATCTTCCAGGCCTCTGCCCTTCATACTACAGTGGTGATCCTTAATCAGGGTGGTAAGACGAAGGTTGGGCTGGGCCCCCATCCACGCAATCGGGGACGCTCGAATTCTTGGGCCTAATTCTTCATGCTAAACAATTTGCTCTTGCGCGTGTGAATGTGCGTTTGGACTTTTCATGGCATTTAAATGGTGGCCTTCGAATCGGCAAGACGCGCGATTTGTTTCCTAGTTGTTAGAAATTGGGTTTTTGGTTGGCAGTCAGGTTACCCCCTGTCCAAGCAAAAGCCCTCACTCTAGTCAGGGTAAGTCACACACAATCCAAGATTATCCTGTGCCCACCCTCTGGTAGCTTGGCACGAGCAGTCAGGCTTAACTTAGAAGGCAATGTGTAAAGTATTTGTGCAATAAATCATACAATACCACCATATAACACCACAAAAATACACCACACAGTGTTTATATATATCAGGATAATTGTAGGTCAAAAAGAATACAGTTGTAATGTGAAATTGTAGAGATATCACTGAAAAGTGATATAAAGGGGGTCATTCTGACCTCGGCGGTAAAAGGCCCTTACCGCCGGTCAGAAGTCTGCCATTCTACCGCCGCGGCCGCGGTAAACCACCACGGTCATTCTGACCACCAACTGTGAAACCGCCAACAATCCGACATCCAAGGAAGGCCGCCTCATCAGCGGGCCGCGGAAAACTGGAGATGACCAAACCTCCACCGTCACGCCAACACAAACACGCCCATGCCATTCTGACCCACCAATCCACGTGGCGGTCTTTCAACCGCGGTATTCCATTGGCGGTACACACCGCCGCGCTCAAAATACACACACAGCTCCAAAACACAGCCACATTGGACAATTTGAAATACACACACCTGACACACATACAAACAACACTCCCACACATCCAATCAACTATAAAACACACACCCACATCACCCACAAACCCCCACTAGTTGGAAATCGGAGAGAAGGCAAGAGAGATAGAGATAGAGAGAGCGAGCACAGCAATAGAAAACCCCAACACACACAGGAACCCAACTTCATCACCCACACCACATCTACGCACACATCACCACATATCACCACGCACATCACCACAAACACCACCCCACACCTCATCCACACCACCCCATGGCACCCCAAAGACACCCCAGGTTCTCGGACCAAGAACTCAGGGTCATGGTGGAGGAAATTATAAGGGTTGAGCCCCAGCTCTTCGGCACACAGGTGCAGCACACCACTATAGCAAGGAAGGCTGAGCTATGGCAAAGGATGGTAGACAGGGTCAACGCTGTGGGACAGCATCCCAGAAATCGGGAAGATATCAGAAAGCGATGGAATGACCTACGGGGGAAGGTGCGCTCGATGGTGTTGCGACACAACATCGCTGTGCAGAAGACTGGCGGCAGACTCCCACCCACTCCACCCCAATTCACAGCATGGGAGCAAGAGGTGGTAAACATCCTGCATCCTGATGGCCTCGCTGGAGTACACGGAGGAATGGACTCTGGTAAGTCGAATCTCAACTACTTCACCCCCCCCAACCACCAGCATGCCAACCCCCCCCCATCACCCCCAATCTCAACCCCCCAGCACACAACCTCCCTGCCAATGTCTCACCAACACAACCCACCCTAAACAACACCAACCCCTGAATGCCAACACAAACCATAGACAGCCACCACCAAAGCATGACCATTGCACATACCCATACACCCCCCCCCCACCACCCTCACAACACCTCCCACAAGGGAATGCCAGCACTGGGGGCCAAGGGCACTCAAAATGCATGCCATGGCACACACCGAAACAATAACCATACTCCTTTACCCCTGCAGGGCCCGAACGCCAACACACCACCACGGAGGGTCCAGATTTGTCCATCCACCCCCAGAACAGGCCCCCAGCGAGGACAGCAGCTCTGTCGACCTAGAACCTGATGACCAGCCCGGACCATCGGGGACCTCTGGACAGTCGGTTCCCCACACACAGACACAGGCCACAGCAGACCCAACCCCCTCTGGGAACACAAGCACAGCTCCCACTCAGCGGGCCCATGCCTCTGTCTCACGGACGCGTCAATCAGCGGTGTGTCCGCCACTACAGGGCACCCAGGCTGACCCAACACCCCAACAACAACAGGGACCTGGGGGCAGTGGTAGTGGGCACACCGTCCAGGGGACAGAGGCCCGGGGAAACAGGGCAACTGGGAGGGCTGCTGTGCGACAGGGGGGGGAGGACAGGCCCAGGGAACCGACTCTCCAAGAGGCCCTCACCACCATCATGGGAGCATACCATCACTCCCAGGAGACGATGGCGACGGTACTGGCCAGGTTCACCGAGATCCAGGCACAGCAGGAGGAACGGTACATGGGGTTCAGCAATGAACTCAGGAACATCGCTACCGCTCTGGGGACCATAGTCCAGGCCCTCAACCGTATAGAAACCACATTGCGGGACCATGTGGCACCACAAAGGGCCCCTGTCACTAGCCAGGAACAGCCTACCACCTCCGCCGGCACTAGTGGTCAGGAGGCCCCCACAGAACGACGGGCCACCAGAACCCCACCTCCTGCTGAAGAACAACCACCCCGCAAGAGGAACCTGAGATCTCAAAGGAAGACAGAGTAGGATGCCAAGACCCCCGCCAGCCTAATATCCCCCCGGATGTCATTCCACTGTCCCACAGTGTCACCCTGTCCAACCTTGAACTGCCCCTGCTCCATCCTTCCACAGGCATATGGACAATGCACCTGTGCGACCGAGAACTGGACTCTGCCATGGACATAACTCCACCCTCACCCATCACCGTTTTAATATCATGTACCAATATCTAGCACTAAAAATAAATCACTCATTGCACTGAAATCATTCTGGAGTCAGCCTGTATTATTTACAATTGTATAACACATTACTTATCAATAATGTTCTGTTATTTATGTGATGACAACATACCGATGTCAACAAGCATTAGTCCATGGGCTAACCAAGCAGAAGTCACGCAGTGGGTCATACAGCACTGAAAAGGGAAGGGAAAATCAAACATCAGTTTAAAAGAACTGGGTGGAAATACACAAAGTAAAGATGCAGGGGGCTTTCAGTAAATGTTAAATGGCGTGGGTGATTCCTACCTGTGTGCTACTGAAAATACTGTTGGATAACTCTGTCCCTATTGTCTGGGTCGTCCTCTTCGTCTTCCTCCTCTTCACTCTCCGCAGGCTCCACAGCTGCTTCAACACCACCATCTGGACCATCCTCCTGCAGGAAAGGCACCTGACGTCGCAATGCCAGATTGTGAAGCATACAGCAGGCCACGATGATCTGGCACACCTTCTTTGGTGAGTACATCAGGGATCCCCCTGTCATATGCAGGCACCTAAACCTGGCCTTCAGGAGGCCAAAGGTTCTTTCAATGATCCTCCTAGTTCTCCCATGGCCTCATTGTACCGTTCCTCTGCCCTGGTCCGGGGATTCCTCACTGGGGTCAATAGCCAAGGCAGGTTGGGGTAACCAGAGTCACCAATTAGCCACACACGTTGTCTCTGTAGCTGTTCCATCACATAAGGGATGCTGCTATTTCGCATCACATACGCGTCATGCACTGACCCAGGGAACTTGGCATTCACATGGGAGATGTACTGGTCAGCCAAACAGACCACCTGGACGTTCATAGAATGGTAACTTTTCCTGTTTCTGTACACCTGCTCATCGTCTTTTGGGGGTACTAAAGCCACATGGGTCCCATCAATGGCACCAATTATGTTGGGGATATGTCCAAGGGCATAAAAATCACCCTTCACAGTGGCCAAATCAACCTCCTCATGGGAATACAATGTAGCGCCACATGTGTTTCGTCAGGGCAGACAACACTCTAGACAAGATTTTTGAAAACATAGGCTGAGACATTCCAGATGACATGGCCACTGCCAAAAAATGGAGGACTGACAGAACCTGCACTAGAGGGGGAATTCCTGTGGGTTGGCGGATGGGGGACATCAGGGCTGGCTCCAGCTGGGCACACAGTTCATGTATAGTGGCGCGGTCAAGTCGGTATCGTAGTATGATATGGCGTTCTTCCATTGTCGACAGGTCCACCAGCGGTCGGTACACGCGAGGATTCATCCCTCTCCTCGCAAGTCCCAGCGGACGGTGCCTAGGAAGGACAACATGGAGCACAGAGTCAAGCAAATCACAGGTACGTTCACCACTGCATGCATAGCACATGATTATCTATGTTTTGAAAGGCGTGTATGTGTGGCAATGCAAGGCCTAGGCCTGTGTGACGCAGTACAAATTATGCCATGTGGGCCCTTGAAATGGCGGCTGCCTGACCTGTGAAGTGGGACAATGGGATGTGAGGTCAATGCGCTGGCGTGGCACACCGTGGCGGTAGGCGGTCGAAGACCGCTATACGAAGCCGCATTGGCTAACATTGAGGCCTATGGGTTTCAGGAGCCAATGACGAGGTGCGCCGGCGGTCGTGGTACGCACCGCCGCGGTACGCACCGCCGCGGGCGTGACCGCCATTTTCTATCTGCTTAATCACTCGAGACCTGATCATCCACAGGAGAGGACCTATACTGCAAGTGCTGCTGTGATCTCGGTCTGGAAGTGACAATGGCTGCTGCGACTGGGGAAAGGGCCCCTGCCTTCACGTCTGAGGAGTTGGAGAAACTTGTGGATGGGGTCCTCCCCCAGTATGCGTTACTCTACGGTCCTCCAGACCAACAGGTAAGTACACTGGGTGCACATTGAATGGGCTATGCCTGTGTGGAGTGGGGTGGATGTAAGTTGGTGGGGTGGGGTGCGAATGATGAGTGCAACGCACGACAGATGAGAGCATGTGCCATATGGCAAGGTTGGGGAGGGGGGGCCAATCGCATCTAACATGCAGAAAATTGATGATTTTTCCTTCCCACCCTGTACATGTCAAATAGGTCAGCGCCCATCAGAAAGTGGACATTTGGTGTGCCATCGCCAAGGAAGTCCGGGCCCTGGGGGTCCACGTCAGACGGGGCACCCACTGCCGCAAGAGGTGGGAGGACATCCGCCACGGGACCAGGAAGACCGCCGAGTCACTGCTGGGGATGGCCTCCCAACCTAGGAGGGGTGCCAGTCGTACCCTGACCCCCCTGATGTCCCGGATCCTGGCGGTGGCCTACCCTGATTTGGATGGGCGCTTGAGGACATCACAGCCGACACAAGGGGGTGAGTATCAGCACATTCTGCTATCTCTCTGCGCAGTGGAGGCGTCTGGGTGGGGGAGGAGGGTTGTGGGTGACATTAGGCCAGGGCGCTTTCTGTAGTGTAGTCCTCTCCTTTAGGCATGGCCCTGTGCTCCCGGCCCCCACCTCTGTAGGGTGACAAGTACAGCTATCAATGGTCCAGCATCACACATGTGCGCCTTTGTCGTCTCTAGACCTGTTGTCCTAGTCAGAAGTACTGAGTAGTGTACCCTGAATGCGCGGCTTAGTGCATGAGGCTCCTGTGTCTGTCCTCTACGCCAACGGTGTTGACATTGCATGCACTCAACCTGGTCTTCGTTTTTCTCCCCCCACCCTTCTTCTTCATCTTCTTGTGCATGTGTGCATTAGCATCATCAGGCGGAGGAGAATTGGCATCGGAGCACGAGGGAGCTGCAAGTCACAAGGCCCCGGTGGGACCAGGAACAGACACCGAGGGCACCAGTGATCCGGAGAGCAAGGGGAGCACCACAACGGGGACCGGTGGTGACACCAGCGACAGCGACACGTCCTCGGATGGGAGCTCCCTAGCGGTGGCCGCAACATCCGGGCCCCCCGCCTCTACAGGTACAGCCGCCACCCAGCGCACCAGCCCCACCCTCCCAGCAGCCCCTCAGCCTACGCTCCGTGCCCGCTCGCCCAGGAAGGCGGGCGTCTCCTTCGCCCCAGGCACCTCAGCCCCTGCCCCTGTTACCCCTGCTGCCCTCAGTGAGGAGGTCATTGACCTCCTGAGGACCATCATTGTTGGGCAGACTACCCTTTTGAATGCCATCCAGGGGGTAGAAAGGGAGGTGCATCGGAGCAATGCCCACCTGGAGGGCATTCATTCGGGTCAGGCTGCCCATCAACGATCGTTCAATGCTCTGGCCTCAGCACTGACGGCAGCCATTGTCCCTGTTTCCAGCCTCCCTCTTCTGACTGCCTCCAGCCTGTCTCTGTCTCCTGTTCCTCAGCCTATCCCATCCACACCATCAGACCAGCCTGCACACACCTCAACACCCAAGGGCAGCTCATCCAGACACAAGCACCACAGAACCCACAAGCATTCACGCAAGCAACACCCAGATGCAGACATTCCAACAGTCACTACCACCTCTGTGTCCCCCTCCTCCTCGTCTCCCTCCCTGTGACGTCTACACTCACACCTGCATGCACACCACCATCAGCAAGTGCTTCCATCACCAGCACACCCTCCAGTCCAGTCCGCACACGTGCAGTCACCACCCCCACTACCATTTACACGTCCCCTGTGTCCTCTCCCACTGTGTCTGTCACCCCCTCTTCCAAGACACACAAACGCAGGCAGACACCCACCCAACAGCCATCCACCTCACGACAGCCTCCAGCACAAGCACCTGCACCCAAAGACAGCACACCTGACTCTCCTACAACCACATCCTCTTCCTCCACTCCCATCACCACTTCTCCTACCTTTTACCTTGGTCCTAAGAAAGTTTTCCTCGCTAATCTTGACCTCTTTCCCTCCACTGACCCACCCCCTCCATCTGCAAAGAGTCCCAAGAGCACCTCAGCCACCACCAGCCCAGCTTCGAGTGTCACTGTGGTGCATGGGTTCTGGAGTCCACCCTTTGCCAGCAGTGACACTTCAATCAGCAGTAAGGGGACAGCCAGCCCGCCCCCAGGCAAGAGGACCCGGAAACTAAAGGGCCGCAGTGAGAGGACTGACACGGCTGCCCCCAAGGAGCCAAGTTCGCCCACTTCACCAGCCACAACAGCTAGGGGAGGCAAGGGCCCGAGAGCCCCATCTAAGGAGCGAAAGGGCAGCAGGGTGGAGAAGTCAGCCAGCAGGAGCGCGGAGCAGGAGGGGCCCACAAGCCCCATCCCGGGTGTTAGGGAGAACACCAAAGGGCCCAGGACTCCGTCACCGAAGGGTCCAGCAACAGCACGGTCGGAGGGTGACTGAGCAGGGAGTCCAGGCCAGGTCTGGCTCCCTTGACTTACTGGACGAGCACCGCTGAAGAGGGCCCTGCCGTGCAGAAGAGCACCGCTGAACAGGGCCCCGCCGTCTCAAGCACCGCTCCGCTGGGTCCCGCCATCTCAAGCACCGCTCCGCTGGGCCCCGCCGTCTCAAGCACCGCTCCGCTGGGCCCCGCCATCTCAAGCACCGCTCCGCTGGGCCCCGCCGTCTCAAGCACCGCTCCGCTGGGCCCTTCCTGTCAAGCACCGCTCCGCTGGGCCCCGCCGTCTCAAGCACCGCTCCGCTGGGCCCTTCCTGTCAAGCACCGCTCCGCTGGGCCCTTCCTGTCAAGCACCGCTCCGCTGGGCCCTTCCTGTCAAGCACCGCTCCGCTGGGCCCCGCCGTCTCAAGCACCGCTCCGCTGGGCCCGCCGTCTCAAGCACCGCTCCGCTGGGCCCTTCCTGTCAAGCACCGCTCCGCTGGGCCCGCCGTCTCAAGCATCGCTCCGCTGGGCCCCGCAGTCTCAAGCACCGCTCCGCTGGGCCCCGCCGTCTCAAGCACCGCTCCTCTGGGCCCTTCCTGTCAAGCACCGCTCCGCTGGGCCCTTCCTGTCAAGCACTGCTCCGCTGGGCCCCGCCGTCTCAAGCACCGCTCCGCTGGGCCCTTCCTGTCAAGCACCGCTCCGCTGGGCCCCGCCGTCTCAAGCACCGCTCCGCTGGGCCCCACAGTCTCAAGCACCGCTCCGCTGGGCCCCGCCGTCTCAAGCACCGCTCCGCTGGGCCCTTCCTGTCAAGCACTGCTCCGCTGGGCCCTTCCTGTCAAGCACCGCTCCGCTGGGCCCCGCCGTCTCAAGCACCGCTCCGCTGGGCCCCGCAGTCTCAAGCACCGCTCCGCTGGGCCCCGCCGTCTCAAGCACCGCTCCGCTGGGCCCTTCCTGTCAAGCACCGCTACGCTGGGCCCCGCCGTCTCAAGCACCGCTCCGCTGGGCCCCGCCGTCTCAAGCACAGCTCCGCTGGGCCCCGCAGTCTCAAGCACCCCTCCGCTGGGCCCTGCCGTCTCAAGCACCGCTCCGCTGGGCCCTTCCTGTCAAGCACCGCTCCGCTGGGCCCCGCCGTCTCAAGCACCGCTCCGGTGGGCCCCGCAGTCTCAAGCACCGCTCCGCTGGGCCCCGCCGTCTCAAGCACCGCTCCGCTGGGCCCTTCCTGTCAAGCACCACTATGCTGGGCCCTTCCTGTCAAGCACCGCTCCGCTGGGCCCTTCCTGTCAAGCACCGCTCCTCTGGGCCCCACCGTCTCAAGCACCGCTCCGCTGGGCCCGCCGTCTCAAGCACCGCTCCGCTGGGCCCTTCCTGCATGCACTGTTAACGGTTCACTGTGCCCACCATGCCTCCTCCTTGACCAGTGGAGACTGTAATCCATTTGAGAGACTGTGGCTTTGCACTCCCCAGGATGGCACAGTGGGCAACCCACCCACTTGTGAGACTTGAGAGACTGTGGCTTTGCACTCCCCAGGATGGCACAGTGGGAAACCCACCCACTTGTGAGACTTGAGAGACTGTGGCTTTGCACTCCCCAGGATGGCACAGTGGGCAACCCACCCACTTGTGAGACTTGAGAGACTGTGGCTTTGCACTCCCCAGGATTGAACAGTGGGCAACCCACCTACTGTAGAGACTTGAGAGACTGTGGCTTTGCACTCCCCAGGATGGCACAGTAGGCATGGTGGCCCCTTCGTGGTTCTGGCGTCGTGGACTCATGTGGCTGTGGTGCCCCCCCCTTCCCTTCCCCCTGAGGTGCCTGTAGTTTTTTCATCAGATGCCCCTGCAGTGTTCTCTCCAGAGGACTCAGGTCTCCTGTGTGGGCTTTGCCCTTGTGTTGTTACACTTTGGCCCACGGACACTTCGATTTTCTTTTGATGTGCAGGACTCGGTTATCCATTGCACTGTATATAGACTTATTTTGATATTGATTTTTTGGCTAGTTGATCATAACTTTTCAGAGCCTATTTTGTACATAAATTTTTATTCACAATTTAATTATGTCTTTGCATTTATCAGGGGGGTTTGGGTGGTGTCACTGTGACTTGTTGCTCTGCATTGGTGTGTACATAGTTTGGGGGGGTGGGGGTCGCATATGTGTGTGCCCGTAAGCTTTCCTTCTCCCCCCTCCCGTGTGTCGTAGGTGCAGTACTCACCGTTGTCGTCTGCGCCGGCGTTCGTACTCGTGGTAGATGAGCAGGTAGACGAGAGCAGGTAGTATGTTTAATTCGGGTTCCATGCTGTCCTCCTTCCTCGTGGAGTGCGTAGAGGTGAGCGTTTTCCCGTTCGTAGTCTGTTTCCGCCGTGTTTTTATCGGCGGGGCTCCCGCCCCGGAAAAGGTAGCGGATTGGTGAGTTGTGATAGGGTGGGCGGTACATTGTCTGCCGCCTGCCTGTTGGCGGTGACCGCTGCGCTGTTTGTCTGTACCGCCGCGGCGGGCGGAGTGTTAATGTGGCGGGCTGTGTTGGCGGTTCCCGCCAGGGTCAGAATTCCATTTTTTGGACCGCCAGCCTGTTGGCGGGTTGCCCGCCGCTTTATCACCGACCGCCAGGGTTAGAATCACCCCCAAAGTGTCTTAAGTCTTTAAAATATAAACAAAGTCTCTTTCAAGCACAAGTACCTGGTTTGGAGTGGAAAAATCTCCTCAGAGGGCCACAAAAGAGGTGCGTGGAAAAAGGGTGTGTGCGTCGATTTCTCCCCAGCACACACAGACTTGCGTCATTATTTTACACGCGGGGAAGTCGTGTGTCGTTTTCCGGCGCGCGGACAGTCTCTTTCTGTGGAGCGCGGGGATTACCCGATGTCCCGGGTCTGTGCGTGGATTTTCCTGCTTGTTTTCCGGCTGCCCGTCGTTCTGCGGGGCTGCGTGCCGAAATTACGATCTCACAGCAGGCGTCGCGTCGATTTCTCCTCTGGAGGTCGGGCGGCGTTGTCCTTGCGAAGCTGTGCGTCGGATTTCCGGTCGTCCCGAAGGCGTCGCGTCGATCAGCGTCGGTGTGCGGCGTTTTTCTTGCCGCAGCACAAGCTGTGCGTCGAAATTTTTGGCGCACGGAGCGTCCAAGTGAAAAAGAGAAGTCTTTTTGGTCCTGAGACTTCAGGGAACAGGAGGCAAGCTCTATCCAAGCCCTTGGAGAGCACTTTCACAGCCAGACAAGAGTTCAGCAAGGCAGCAGGCCAACAACAAGGCAGCAGTCCTTTGTAGAAAGCAGACAGGTGAGTCCTTTGAGCAGCCAGGCAGTTCTTCCTGGCAGGATGTAGTTTCTGGTTCAGGTTTCTTCTCCAGCAAGTGTCTGAGTGAATGCACAAGGAGCTGTCAACCAAGCCCAGCCAGACGTGGATTGTAAGGCACAGAAAGATTTAAGTGCAAAAAATGCTTCACGAGTCAGCAGGAATTTATATTACCTACTCCTTTCAGATCAGCAGCTACCACTTCAATACTGTATGAGGGCAGCCCTAATGTTAACCTATGAAGGGAGCAGGCCTCACAGTAGTGCAAAAACGAATTTAGGAGTTTTACACTACCAGGACATGTATAAAAACACAGGTACATGTCCTGCCTTTCACCCACACAGAACCCTGCTCTAGGGGTTACCTAGGGCACACATTAGAGGTGACTTATATGTGGAGAAAGGGGAGTTTAGGCTTCGCAAGTACTTTTAAATGCCAAGTCGAGGTGTCAGTGAAACTGCACACACAGGCCTTGCAATGGCAGGCCTGAGACAAGGAAAAAGGGGCTACTTAAGTGGGTGGCACAACTAGTGCTGCAGGCCCACTAGTAGCATTTAATCTACCGGCCCTATGCACATAGAGTGCACATTACTAGGGACTTATAAGTAAATTAATAGTCCAATCAGGTATGATTCAAGGTTACCATGTTTTAAGGGAGAGAGCATATGCACTTTAGCACTGATTAGCAGTGTAAAGTGCACAGAGACTAAAAGCCAGCAAAAACAGTGTCCAAAAAGTGGAGTGAGGCAGGCAAAAAGTCAGGGGTGACTACCCTAAGGCTGTCAGGTCTAACACTAGTGATTTAACTCTTGATGCTAATTGCACGCAACCATTCCTTGGCAGTTTCATGGTGGCATTTGAATCGGCAAGACATGCGATTCTTTCATGGTGCGTAATTCATGATATTCATTGTGTGCCACCATTTCCTTGGCAGTTTCATGGTGGCATTAGAATCGTCAAGACGCGCGATCCTTTCCTTGTGCGTAATTCATGATATCCATTGTGCGCTACCATTTCCTTGGCAGTTTCATGGTGGCATTCAAATTGGCAAGACACGCGATTCTTTCCTTGTGATTAATTCATGCTATTCATTGCACGCTACCATTCCTTGGCAGTTTCATGGTGGCATTTGAATCGGCAAGACGCGCGATTCGCTTCCTAGTGACTTAACCTTTGATATTCATTGTGCGCTACCATTCCTTGCCAGTTACATGGTGGCATTCGAATCGGCAAGACGCGCAATTCCTTTCTCGTGTTTAATTCATGATATTCATTGTGCGTTACCATTCCTTGGCAGTTACATGGTGGCACTCGAACCGGCAAGACGCGCGATTCCTTCCTCATGTTTTATTCATGTTATTCATTGTGTGCTACCATTTTTTGGCAGTTACATGGTGGCATTCGAATCGGCAAGACGCGCAATTCTTTCCTCGTCCTTAATTAATGTTATTTACTGTGCGCTACCATTCTAAGGCATTTACTTGGTAATATTCAATTTGACAAGTCACATGATTTATTCCTTGAATCTACGTTGTGTATTCATGGTGCACAGTCCTTTTATGTTGTTCAAATACTTATATGAAAACCTGCTATGTACGCAATTAACTTTCCAATGTTTTGAGAGAACACAAAAAGACCAGAGTTCTAGATGTAATGCTGTGTGTTCCTGATATGTATTCTTAAAATAAGATTCATATGATGGTTCGAAATTACTCAGATTGTTTCCTGATTCTCATGCTAAAGAAAGTACTTGAATCTGAAAGTGTTATCTAACCTCTCTTGCTTTCCCCCACAGGTAGTCAGTCATCTAAAAGTCTAGTTATTTTAAGACTATTCTTAGGTTGTTCATGTTTTCCGAATGACGATACCGTAGAGTCATAGCATAGTACTGATTTCATGAGATGTTATTTTGATGTTGTATGTTTTTAACCTTTTGCTTCCTACAGGTCTCCTTCCCAGCTGTTCCCTTCCTAATCCCCTTTTCCCCACTTGGACTCTCCTAGACTCTGTGGCAAATCTAATCAGACTATTGGAGCTGGCTTGTGGTGGAAGTGTTGGGAACGTGCACACACCCCGAGGATCTGGTGACTCTGACACAAATGCACAGATCACCTCATGCTATTCACACCAGAACTGGTGAGCGTGATCCATCCCTTCCATCAAGCAACACCACACCTAAATGCCAAGGGCCAAGGGGAAGGCTGTTTCCCAATTTATGGAGCTCCTACACTCTGTTTCCTTTAGGGAAGCACAGCGACCCCCCACAAAAGCAAGACCCCTGCGATCCCCAAGGATTCTACTGTAGGGTGTGGAGAAAAAAGCTCATACACCTCCCTCCTCGGTGGGGAGATCTCTCTCGATCTCCCCAAGTGAAGTGCTCAGACAGCGGATCCACAGGGCGGGCGCAACCCGAACTAGTGATCTTCTTTGCACTTGCTCCTCCAGGAGCGCTCCTCGCTGCTCACCGGGTCTGGAGGTTACTCGCCTTCACCCTGGGTAGCCCTCTCTGGGTGCAACATGGGCCGCTGTGGTGAATGCACTGAAACAGGTGCATACTGGTGCCCTGGGGGTGCTCCTCTCGGCATGCTTCGCCCCAGAGACACCACCAGGAGCGTATTTGCTCATACACAGTGCATTCTTGGCGCGCTTGATCCTGGTAGTCCAACCGGGCTGCAGCAGTGATTTCTCCCTCAGGGAGATGGCGAAAAGCACTCCAGTGCACTTTTTAGCAAATAAAGTAGAATGCTCGGCAGGCGCTATTCTCCAGCACAGGAGCTTCCAAACACAGCGCTTAGAAATCACATCACGCTTAGAAACCACAAAGTGCTAGGCCTGCAACTCTGGCTAATTAGGTGCAGCTATTTAGCGCTGGTGGGAAAGAAGGGTTGCAGGGGACGGGGGCACACCACCCAGCCCCTGGAGACAATAGAGGGGGAGAACAGGGTGGAAGGACCCAAGCAGGCCAGCACAAAGAGTGGCAGTCAGTGGCAGTTCCTCCCAGTGACCCAGCATGTCACAGGTCAGCACAACAGCAGCAATCCAAGGTGGTTCCTGGTGAGTCCCTCTAGCAGCACTCCTTGTCCAGTCCAATGTCTCACACACACAAGTCCAGGGGGCTTTCCCCCACATTGGAAATGTGGGAGAAAGCCCCCTGTAGTTATACACATTTTGCGCAGTCTCCACAAAAGGTGAAAAATGGATCCAACCAGTCCTTACTGTTCTAGGAGTGTCCCCTTTCTCCTCCAACACAGGCTTAAGACGCCAGTGGGGGGTAAATGAGCCCTTTGTGTGAGGCCAGTGCACAGCCTTTACAAATGCAGGTGTGTCCAGCCTCTACCTCACTCAGCCCAGGAAGACCATTCAATATGCAGATGTACCTCTGTGACACCCCCACCATCCCTGTGTACAGGCCTTCTGAAATGTATGCACAAAGCCCAGCTGTCACTCAGCCCCAGAGGTGGATTGAACTCATGCAGCAAAACACCAAAATCATAAGCAAAGAGAAATGCCTACTTTCTAGAAGTGGCATTTCTAGAATGGTAATAAAAAATTCACCTACACCAGTAAGCAGCATTTCTCATTACCATTACAAACATACCAAACATGCCTACACTACCCCTCATAGATCAGACAATACCCCCCAGTCATAAGGCAGGACATTTCCAATGCAATTCTATGAGCAAGGCAGCACTCACAGCAATGCGAAACCAGATAGGCTGTTTGTCACTACCAGGACAGACCACACAACCAGACACATGTCCTGCCTTCTACATACATGGCACCCTGCCCATAGGGCAACCTAGGGCCTACATTAGGTGTCACCTATATGTAGTAAAAGGGGAGTTCCAGGCCTGGCAAGCAAACTTAGATGCCAGGTCCCTATGGCAGTAAACTGTGCACGCAGGCTCTGCACTAGCATACCTGAAACAGGTTTGAAAGGCTACTTCAGTGAGTGAAGCAAGCTGTGCTGCAGGCCCACTAGTAGCATTTCATTTACAGTCCCTGGGTATAGAGATACCACTCTACAAGGGGCTTACAGGGAAATTAAATGTGCCAATTAGGTGTAAGCCAATCGCACCAACTTTAAAAGGGCGAGCACCTGCACTTTAGTGATAAAGTGCTCAGAGTCGTCGAACCAACAAGAGGTCAGGAAAAAATAGGAGGAAGGAGGAAAAAAGTTTGGGGATGACTGTGCAAAAAGGGCCATGTCCAACAATTAGTTTAACATGCAAGGCAAATTACATTTTAGTACACTGCTCTGGTTTTCTTACAGGTGGAAAAGTGCCTGCTGGGAGGTGTAGTGCTGTCAGTCCCTGTAATACCCATGCCATACACAGACAGTGTGCCCCCAGGTGAGTTTAGTTGACATAAGGCATGCCAGAAAGTGCTATTTGGACATTTGGACACAGGGGTGATGGGTGGATTGTTTGTTGAGGTGCCAAAGGTGATCAGTGAGCATGCAAGAGAAAACGTGTTGATGACATTTTTGTTGTAGTCACTTACCAGACTCCACTCCCCCAGGTATTCCTGTCAGGCCTTCAGGATGCAGGATGTCCAAGACCTTCTCCTCCCATGATGTGAAAATGTGAAATTAGGGGGAGGAGGTGGGGGTCCACTGCCAGTCGGTCATGGAATGCACCCTCCCTCTGAGGTAATTCCCCCTCTTCCTGATGTCCACCCTTGTGCGTCAATAGCTGCCTAAAGAATTCAACCTGTCAACTATCCTCTGCCACAACTCCATTTTCATTGTAATTAAAGTTTGCTGGACTTGTGCTCCAAATAGGTATGGCTCTACTCTGATGATTTCGTCCACCATGATCCTCAACTCATCATCAGTGAAACGTGGATGTTTTTGTCGGGACATGGTAGTGGTAGACGAGACGGTGAGGTACAAAAAAACTTTAATGAAAAAATTCAATTGGTGATAAGGTGCGGGTGATGTGATGTGGGTGGGTGCCAGTTGGTGCCCATTGTGTGGGCTACTCATTTGTGTGTGTTATGCAGGTGTGGGATGAGTGCTAGGTGAAATGTGTAGGGCTGCCTATTGTGTTTTTTGTGATAATTATTTGGTGTTTGTGCTGCAAAGGATTGTGGGGAGTGAAGGGGTGTGTTTTATAGTGTAGTTTGTAGGTGTGTCAGGTGTGTGGATGTGTGTCAGGTGTGGGGTTTTTAAACTAACCAATGTGGTGTGGTGTGTTACTGATGTGACTGCCGACCTCTGCGGTTCACACCACCATTGGTTTTCTGCCAGGGAAGAACTGCTATTGTGATTTGTGGACCGTAATATGATCTGAGGTTTTTTGCCAGGCTGGCAGTGCTGGTGGTGGGACCGCCTCTTTCCCACCCCCAATTGTCCTGTCAGTTTTGGAAATGTGGCTGTACTTTGGCAGACTTTGCTGTGTGACTGTTAATACACACAGCCAACATGGTAGTCTTTTGGTGGCCACCACTGTGGCGGTCTTGCCAAAAGACCACCAAACTCGTAATGAGGACCATATTGTGGCACATTATGTGATAATATCACATTATTATTTTAATTATTTTTACACGTTAACGCTGTCATGGCACGACAAAGTTTTCACTTCATTAGTATCAGTTCCACATCGAAATACAGCAACAAATAATTGAAAGGTGACCAGTCAACCTTTGTGAAGGGTCTTCCACTGTCCGGCAGCACGTGTTGCAGCATTTTTAGTAGATTTTGATCTCTTTAAGCTAGAAATCAAATTTGTTTTCCTTAAAATCTCTCAATTAAGCAGAAGATGAAGGTTTATGAGGCAAATGCGGGGGATTCCTAATTATGTGGAAAACTCAGCAGCCACAAAAATCACATAATTCCAGTGGCCTTGTGTACGGTGATTGCAAAAAGAAATACTGTCTTGGGCTACTCGTCGTTTATGAATCTGCCAACTGGAACTGCAGAATGTTCTTGATCCTTGTAGGTTCTACCTTGACCAAGGTAAGGATGCACCATTCTGGTAGCCATGGTGCTGCTGACGATGGAACGCCAAAGGCAGTACATGCCCTCCAGAAGGAGTCCCAGAGGAAAAAAAAACAGAGGGAAACACATCTATAGCTGGAACTCCCTGGAACAAAAAATAAACAAAAAGGTAAGTCTTCCAACAAGGAAACAAATACTGAAGAAACTGGAACAGATGAGGAAAAAAGCTGGAGAAAAACAACCGGAGCGATGATCACCACCAAAGGAAGTGTTGCAGCAGAAGGAGAACAAGAATCACACTCCTAGTATACCCTTAAAACAGAAAATGACAGACAGGAATCAGAAATAACACCATGTTGGATTGGGAAAAGACCATAGGAGAATATAGATAAAGGCGCAATCTTGGAAAAGGGTCCTAAAGCATGCAGGTAAAAAGGGTAGAAGCAAAGCATGCCGGGAGAAAGAAGAACATGGCTTCTAAGTATAACAAAAAGGAAAGAAAGAAGAAAAGGAGAAGAGGAAAGAAGAGAAAAAGAAGAAAAAGAACAGGCTGCACCAGGTAAGTGAGGGGTCAGAGGTGCCCACTCCTAATGTCGAGGGTGTGCCGCGCCCAGAACTTACTGAGGCCCCATGCCCAATTTTGGGCCTTGTGTGAGAAAATACAGGACAGAAGGGGCGTGGCACGCCTGGCCCCCCAAGAACACGAACAGCGGCTCTAGCCGTTCCTCGAGCCGATTGCTCCGCTTGGGTCGCGGTGGGCCGCTGAGCGACAGGAGGCCCCCCCCAGAGCCCCTGGTTTGTGTGGATGCAAACGAAAAAACCAACGGATCAAAAGAGGGGTGTGAACAGAAGAGGCATCTTCCGAAGAACACTCACTAAGGGGATAACCCTTCCAATGAATAAGATATTGGAGATGGTTTAGGAATATACGAGAATCACATATTTCTTGGACTTCATATTCGGGTTCGTGATTGACTAACAAAGGGGAAGGACAGGTGAATTGCCTTTGAAAAGGCTTATAGGGCTTCAGTTGAGAGATGTGAAATACTGAATGGATCTTCCATGTTCGTAATAGCAGGGTTTGAACTTATTTTGTCACAGACAGAGGGGTAAAAATCGGGAAGAAAGCCAGACAAAACATGTGCCAATGCTCTTGCCCCAATCAATAATCCCTCCAATAGACACACCGACAGAAAGGCCTTCTGGTTTACCGCCAACCTCCACGAATCTAAGCAAAGCTGCAGAAGACTCGAAAGAAAGTGGCGCCAAGATCAAATTCTGGACAACCACACAGCCTTCAAAAATGCTATACTCAGACACCACCACCTCATCCGAGCCACCAAAAGAACCTCCTTCAAAGACCAAATCAACAACACACACAGCCACAAGGTGCTCTTCAATGCCGTGAAGGAACTCTCCAACCCCAGCTCCAATGCCATCCCGCATCCCAAGACCTCTGCGACTCCCTATCCTCCTACTTCTACTGCAAGATTGCAGACATCCATGACAGCTTCAGCACCCAGACTCCCCCCCCCCCGGCAACCACCAACACCACAGATTCACCTCCGACCATCTTCCTGCTCTCCTGGACCCCTGTCAACGAAAACAACACCATCGAAATCATGAACACCATCCACTCTCCATCTGACCCCTGCCCTCACCACATCCTCATGCCTGAAGTTTTTTTTTTTAATGATTTACTAGTTGTTTAGAATTTATATACATATACACAATTTGTTTAGAATGTGTGTAGATATATATATATATATATATATATATATATATATACATATCAAAACAAATCCCTTTCAGGGTTAGAGTGACACATAAATTATGCAAAAAAGAATAGAGAACTCTGGGTAGTTCCCAAGTTTAGGAGGAGAGCAGCTCTAATAAGGAGCACTCTGCCACACCAGCAACACTCTAGATTTGCTCACCTCAATTGCCTGTTTATCTAGCAAAAAATTTAAGAATTGGATCAGCACAGTGCTATTCCCGCTGAGCTAGATAGTGACAAAGTCTTTTGCCATTTGTACAGAAAAGTCATTAGGCATAGGTTTAACACAGTATCAACCTTGCCGAGCTGTAAAATGACCATCCAAACCAACCTGGAATGAGTAAAAGCAACCCCTGACATGTGTTTCACTCTCATTAGAGCTCATCAGAGAGGTTTAGCTTTGTCCAGACACAAGGGAGCACCCAGTATAAGTCAAAACAAATCCCTTTCAGGGTTAGAGTAACACATAAATTATGCAAAAAAGAATAGAGAACTCTGGGTAGTTCCTAAGTTTAGGTGGAGAGCAGCTCTAGTAAGGAGCACCCTGCAACACCAGCAACACTCTAGATTTGCTCACCTGAAATGCCTGTTTATCTAGCAAAGTTTTTAAGCATTGGATCAGCAGAGTGCTATCCACGCCGAGCTAGATAGTGACAAAGTCTTTTGCCATTTGTACAGCAAAGCCACTCCAGGCACAGTATTACAGCCTGAAAGGGATTTGTTTTGACTTATACTGGGTGCTCCCTTGTATCTGGACAAAGCTAAACCTCTCTGATGAGCTCTACAGGACTAAGCCCATCACATTATGACCCACAAATCACCACAGCAGACATTCAACTGTGGTAAACCATTGGCGGTACACACCACCACGCTCAAAATACACACACACATACAAAACAACACCACAGTGGACAATTCAAACAACACACACCTGACACCCCTACACACACCACATCCACACACCCACACCACTATAAAACACACACCCACATTACCCACAACCCTTTACTACTACAAACCATTGGCACGAGGCAGACACCACAACCACAGACAAGACCAGACACACACACCACCATCACCTACACACCACCCACGCACCCCACATCACACAGCCCAACACATCACCCTACACATCCTCATCCACACAACTTACACAACACCCATGGCACCACAAAGACATCCCCGATTCACAGAGAAGGAGCTAATGGTCATGGTGGAGGAAGTCATCAGGGTAGACTCACAGCTATTTGGAGCACAGGTGCAGCAGATATCCATTGCAAGGAAGATGGAGCTATGGCGGAGGATCGTGGACAGTGTCATTTCCGTGGGACAGCACCCAAGAACCAGGGATGACATCAGGAAGAGGTGGAACGACCTACGGGGAAGGTACGTTCCATTGCAGCAAGCCACCAAGGTGGTCATTACAACCCTGGCGGTCGGTGTTAAAGCGGCGGTAAAACCGCAAACAGGCAGGCGGAAAAAAAAAATGGAATCACGACCGTGGCGGAAACCGCCCACAAAGACAGCCACTTTAACACTCAGACCACCACGGTGGTACAAACAAACAGCTTGGCGGTTACCGACAACAGACAGGTGGAGGACAATGTACCGCCCACAGTATCACAACCTACCAATCCGCCACCTTTTCCGGGGCGGATTCATCGCAGGCAAAAATACGGCAGAAACAGGACTTCGAAGGGAAACGCTCACCTCTACACACCCCACGAGGAATCAGGACGTCATGGAACCCGAGCTCCAGATCCTGCCAGCCCTTATCTTCTTGCTCCTCTACCAGGAGCACGAACGCCGGCGGCGAAGCCCGCGGTGAGTACTGCACCTACGACACAGGGGAGGGAACAAAACAGGGACACACACACGCAATACGCAACACCCCCACCCACACCCACGACAACACACACACTAATACAGCATGACACATTACAGTTACACCACGCAACCCCCCTGGAAGAATGCAAAGACCAAAGAAAATGAGTGTAACCATTGTAATATATTAAAATCCAGTACGCAAAAATATATATATATATATATATATATATATATATATATATATATATACACTATAAACAAAATATACACCAAGAATAGTGGTCCAGGTAATGCTCCATTGAAGCTCGTGGAAAACTGGGCCCACACGGTATGGGCGAGGCCCACACTCAATCCCCGAACATGACGGAGAGAACACTGCAGGGGCATCAGATAGCAATAAAACAGGCACTTCAGGGGGAAGTGAAAGGGGGGGCACCTCAGCCGGTTGAGTGCACAACACCATATACGACACCATATACACGAGGGGGCCACATGCAAACTGTCCAGTCCTGGGGAGTGCAAAGCCACAGTCTCCCAAGTCTCTACAGTGGGTGGGTTGCCCACTGTTCCATCCTGGGGAGTGCAAAGCCACAGTCTCTCAAGTCTCTACAGTGGGTGGGTTGCCCCCTTGTTCCATCCTGGAGAGTGCAAAGCCACAGTCTCTAAAATCTCTACAGTGGGTGGTTTGCCCACTGTTTCATCCTGGGGAGTGAAAAGCCACAGTCTCTCAAGTCTCTACAGTGGGTGGGTTGCCCACTGTTCCATCCTGGAGAGTGCAAAGCCACAGTCTCTCAAGTCTCTATAGTGGGTGGGTTGCGCACTGCTCCATCCTGGGGAATGCAAAGCCACAGTCTCTGAAGTCTCTGCAGTGGGTGGTTTTCCCACTTCTCCATCCTGGGGAGTGCAAAGCCACAGTCTCTCAAGTCTCTACAGAGGGTGGTTTGCCCACTGCTCCATCCTGGGGAGTGCAAAGCCACAGTCTCTCAAGTCTCTACAGTGGGTGGTTTGCCCACTGTTGTATCCTGGGGAGTGCAAAGCCACAGTCTCTCAAGTGGATGCCTTTCTCCACTGGTTCTGGAGGGGGCTTTGTGCCCAGAGTGCTTCATCCTGCCAAGGACAGAGGTAGTGGATGTGATACCCCACTGGTTCTGGAGGGGACTTTGTGCCCAGAGTGCTTCATCCTGCCAAGGACCGAGGTAGTGGATGTGATACTCCACTGGTTCTGGAGGGGGGTTTGTGCCCAGAGTGCTTCATCCTGCTCGTAACGGACTCAGTAGCGTCAGTGCCCTTGGCGCTCATGGGCCAGCGGTGCTTGTGGCGGCAGTGCCCTGTTCAGAAGTGCTTGTTGTGGCGGGGTCCTTTGCAGTGACTCAGCTGCTGGCGGTCCTTCATGGCCCAGCGGGGCTGGTGCTGGCGGAGGCCTCCTGGGTAGCTGGGCTGGTGGCGGTGGCCTCCTGGGCAGCGGAGATGATGTTGGTCGCCTCCTGGGCAGCTAGGCTGGTGCTGGCGAATGTCCTCCCATCTCTTACGACAGTGGGTGCTCCGTCTGTGGTAGACCCCCAGGGTCCGGACGTCCTTGGCGATGGCACGCCAAATATCCCTTTTCTGGTGGGCGCTGACCTACATGAATTGTACAGGGGGAAAAGAAAAGTTATTACCAAATGCACCGTCACAGTCATTGGCCCCCATCCCTACCCTTGCCATGATGCACATGCACTCACCTTCGTTTCATGCACGCCTCAACCTACCCCCCCATATTTCATCCACCCCACTCCACACAGCCATAGCCCATACAGCATGCTCCCAGTGTATTTACCTGTTTGTCTGGAGGACCGTAGAGTAGCGTGTACTGGGGGAGGACCCCATCCACGAGTTCTCCATCTCCTCCGATGTGAAGGCAGGGGCCCTTTCCCCAGACGCACAAGCCATTGTCTCTTTCAGACCGAGGCAACAGCAGCACTTGCAGTGTAGGTCCTCTCCTGTCGAAGATCAGGTATCGAGTGATTGAACAGATAGAAAATTGTGGTCACGTCTGCGGCGGGGCGTACCATCTCTGCCGGCGTACATCGTCATTGGCTCCTGGGACCCATAGGATCCAATGTTAACCAATGCAGAATTGCGCCACGTTCTTCGACCACCTACTGCGACGGTGTACAGTTACCTCACATCCCATTGTCCCACTTTACAGGTCAGGCAGCCGCCATTTCAGGGGCCCACATGGCTTAATTTTTAACTGTCACACATACCTAGGCCTTGCCTCAACACTCAAACAGGCCACATTTTGGATTATGATTCGTGTTCTGTGTAAGCTGTGGGTACGTACCTCTGAGTTGGTTGACTCTGTGCTCACTGTTGTCCTTCATAGGCACCGTCCGTTGGGACATGTGAGGAGATGGCGGCATCCTCCGGTGTACAGACCGCTGGTGGACCTGTCGACAATGGAGGAAAGACATGTGATCATCACATATAGGCTTGGCCGTGCCACAATCCTGAAACTGTGTGCCCAGCTGGAGCCAGACCTGATGTCAGCTATCCCCCATCCCACAGGAATCCCCCCTCAAGTGCAGGTGCTGTCAGTACTCCATTTCCTTGCAAGTGGGTCATTTCAAACAACAGTGGCCATAGCATCAGGGATGTCCCAGCCTATATTTTCCAACGTGTTGTCCAGAGTGTTGTCTGCCCTGCTGAAACACATGCGGAGCTACATCGTTTTCACTCAGGTGGAGGATTTGCCTACAGTGAAAGGAGACTTCTATGCGCTGGGACATATCCCCAACATCATAGGTGCCATTGATGGGACCCATGTGGCTTTGGTACCGTCCCCCCGCAGGAGTGAACAGGTGTACAGAAACCGGAAGAGTTATCATTCCATGAATGTGCAGATGGTGTGCTTGGCAGACCAGTACATTTCCCATGTTAATGCCAAGTTCCCTGGCTCAGTGCATGACGCTTACATCCTGTGGAATAGCAGCATCCCTTATGTGATGGGTCAAGTCCAGAGGCACCGTGTGTGGCTATTAGGTGAGCACATGGAAGCAAGTCAGTGGGAATGGTTGTCTGGCTCTGGGGATATCCCTACAGGTTAATGTGTGTCTAACAGTTGTCCCTCGCCATTTGCAGGTGACTCTGGTTACCCCAACCTGTCAGGGCTACTGACCCCAGTGAGGAATCCCAGGACAAGGGCAGAGGAATGCTACAATGAGGCCCATGGGTGAACTCAGCGGATAATAGAGCGGGCCAGGTTTAGGTGCCTCCATATGACAGGTGGATCCCTATTCTACTCACCAAAGAAGGTGTGCCAGATCATCGTGGCCTGCTGTATGATTCACAACTTAGCTTTGCGACAACAGGTGCCTTTTCTGCAGGAGGATGGTCCAGATGGCACTGTTGTTGCAGCTGTGGAGCCTGTGGACAGTGAAGACGAGGAAGCAGAAGAAGAGGACATCGACAACAGGAACTCGGTGATCCTGCAATATTTCCAGTGAGACACAGGTAAGAATACAAACCTGCCTACTACATGTACTTTAACACTACTACCTCTCTACTGTCTGTCGTTTTCACCCAGTATATGGTCACTGAGTTGTCGCTTTCCCTTATGATTTCACAGATGTGTGTCCCACAGTGTGACATCTGCTTTGTTTCTTCATGGACTAGAGCTGTGTGACATAGGTATGTTGACATTACATTTGATATAGCATTTTGCCACTGTAATTGCTAATACACTATTTCGAAATCACAGACTGAATCCAGATGGTTTTGTGCTTCAAGGGTGTTTATTTAAGTGCTCAATATTGGAGGGGGTTGTAAAATGGTCAGGGGTGATGGTGGAGGAATGTCCATGGCAGAGTCCAGTCTATTAGTCTCACAGGTGCATTGCCCAAATGGGCACAGGAAGTGGAGCTGGGGCAATTTGAGGATGGACAGGGTGACAAAGTGGGACAGAAAGGTGACATTCAGGGTGGTATCATTTCTTGGCGGGGTCTTGGCATCGTTCTCTGTCTTTTTCCTGGATCTCAGGGACCGTTTGCGGGGTGGTTCTCCCTCTGCAGGAGGTGGGGTGGGGTGCTGGTGTGATGGACCTGTGGCGGTGCCTCCTGTCCACTAGCACCGGCGGAGGTGGTGGGTAGTTCATCATCCAGGCTAGTGTCAGGGGCCCCTTGTTGTGCCTCAGTGTCCCTCCTGGTGTTGAGTACTTCTTTCAGCTCCCCTACGATGGTGCCCAGGGTGGAATTGATGGATCTGAGTTTGTCCCTGAAGCTCAAATACTGTTCCTCCTGCAGGCGCTGGGTTTCCTGAAACGTGGCCAGTACCATTGCCATCGTCTCCTGGGAGTGGTGGTAGGCTCCCATGATGTTGGAGAGGGCCCCATGGAGAGTGGGTTCCCTTGGCCTGTCCTCCCCGTGTCGCACAGCAGCCCTCCCAGTTCCCCTGTGTTCCTGGGCCTCCGTCCCCTGGACCGTGTGCCCACTACCACTGCCCCCAGGTCCCTGTTGTTGTTGGGGTGGTGGGTTAGCCTGGGTTCCCTGTAGTGGTGGACACACTACTGATTGACGTGTCCTGGTGACAGACATATGGGCCCGCTGGGTGGGTGCTGTGCTGGTGTTTCCAGAGGGGGGAAGCTCTGTAGTGGCCTGTGTCAGGGGAACCGACTGTCCTGAGGTCCCCGATGGGCCGGGCTGGTCATCTTGATGCAGTTGGACAGAGCTGCTGTCATCACTGTGGGCCTCTTCTGTTGGTGGTGTGGACATGTGTGGACCCTCCTGTCCGGTGAGGTTGGGTAGGGGTCCTGCAGGGGTATAAAAGGATGCTTATTACATCTGTGTGTACCATGGTGTGCAATGGGTGGGTGACCGTGTACCCCAGTGCTTGCAGTCTTGTGTGGGACCTTGTGTGATGGTGGTTTAGGGGGGTGTATGGGTATGTGCAGTGGCCATGCTTTGGTGATGGGTGTCCATGCTTTGTTGTTGCATGCAGGGCTTGGTGTTAGGATGTGTGGTTTGTGATGTTGGGACATTTATGAGGAATTGGAGTGATGGGGTGAGGGTGGGGGTATGTGATGGCATGCAGGTAGGGTGGGGGATGTAATAGTTAAGATTTTACTTACCAGAGTCCATTCCTCCATCTACTCCTACGAGGCCCTCAGGATGCAGAATCGCCAAGACCTGCTCCTCCCATGTTGTAAGTTGTGGGGGAGGAGGTGAGGGTCCTCCGCCAGTCCGCTGAACCGCAAGGTGGTGTCTTGAGACCACGGAACGCACCTTCCCCCGTAGGTCATTCCACCTCTTCCTGATGTCATCACGATTTCTTGGGTGCTGTCCCACTGCGTTAATCCTGTCCACTATTTTGCGCATTAGCTCCATCTTCCTAGCTATGGAGGTGTACTGCACCTATGATCCGAATAGCTGTGGCTCTACCTGGACAATTTCCTCCACCATGACCCTGAGCTCCTCCTCAGAGAACCTGGGGTATCTTTGTCATGATGGTGGTGTGGGTGATGTGTGGGGTGGTGTGTGTAGTGAGTGGGGTGACGGATTGCAGATTTTAGGTCAGGTTCCAATTGGGCACACAGCTCCGTGATTGTGGCCCTTTCAAGTCTATAGGTGAGGATAATGTGCCTGTCCTCTATTGTTGCCAAGTCCACCAGGGGTCTGAACATGGGGGTATGTCTCCATCTCCTATTCATCCACAGCGGTAGCAATCCATGGGGCAAAAGAGTGAGGAGCTGGTCACAAACTGTACATCGTAGCCACAACAGTACAATGTTCATTTTAATGTATACGTGGCATTTGTCCTGTATGTTCAATTTTGAACTGTGATGCAGTTATTATCCAGGGCCCGCCCCCCCCTGAAATGGCGTCCGCCTGTCCTATGTGGAGGGACAGGTGGAAGTGAGGTAATTCCGCTGACGTTGTGCACCACTGTGGGAGACGGTTGGGAACCACTGTGCAACTCCTCATTGGTTATTAGTGGGCCCTATGGGGTACAGTGGCCAATGGTGATGTATGGCGGCAGTGACAGTATGCAGCACCATGGACGTGACCACCATTTTCTATCTGATCACTCACTTGCTACCTGACCTTTAACGGGAGGGGACCTACACTGCATATGCTGCTGTGACCTGTGTCTGGAACCTACCATGACCCGTGTGACTGGGGAAAGGGCCCCTGCCTTCACCTCTGCCGAGTTGGAGCGACTGGTAGATGAGGTGTTACCCCAGTACGGACTGCTGAATGGGCCTCCAGACCAACAGGTGAGTACACTGTGAGCATGATGCATGGGGCATAAATGCATGGAGTGGTGTGTGTGAAGGACTTGTGTGGGGTGGTTGGTGGATGTCCCCTGTGCGGAGTGCAGCTTGTGTGCTGGGCCCTGTGTGTGCAAATGGCGATGTGAAGGGGTATGGTGGGCCATAAGTGTAACAGGCAGGACGGTGTGACTGATACCTTTTCCTGTGTGTATTTATCTGAAGGTCAGCGCCCATCAAAAGAAGGGTATATGGCATGCCATCGCCAAGGACGTGCGGACCCTGGGGGTCTACGGCAGGCGGAGCACCCACTGTCAGAAATGGTGGGAGGACCTGAGACGCTGGGCACAGAAGACAGTGGAGGCCCAGCTGGGGATGGCCTCCCAATGAGGAAGGGGTGCCCATCGAACCCTGATCGCCCTTATGGCCGCATACTGGCGGTGGCCTATCCGGAGCTGGATGGGTGCTTGAGGGCATCACAGCAGCCACAAGGGGGTGAGTACAGTTCCCATTATTACAACTGACGCATGGTAGGGGGGTACCCCGGTGGGGGATGTGTGTCAGTGGGTACCCCTAGGCCAGGCCTGACATTGCAGAGTAGGTCCCATGTTGGGCATGGTTCTGAAGTGATAATCCTGCTACCTAGCTTGTAGACATCCACTACTAGTCAGGGCTGTGTGGGTCCCAGGTGTGCTGCAGTTGGCGGAATGTGCCTCTCCCCATGCCCTGGTGGCTAGCATTATTACTAGTAGAGCATTGCATAGTGCGTAGGGCTCTTCCCTGTGTGTGACGGAGGTGTGTTCACCATTGGTGGTGTTGGTGCAGCTATTAACTAAGTGTATCCTTTGTCTCTCTCCCCTCCCCCTTTTTGTTTTGTCACCCTGTCCTTATGTGCATTAGCATCATCTGGCAGAGGAGCAGAGACACCGGTGATGGAGGGAGCTGATTCCCATAGGACCCAGGAGGCAGAGTCCACTGATGGTGAGGGCACTAGTCGGACGGAGGGCGAGGAGAGCACCACGGCAGAGACAGGAGGGGACAGTTCGGACACAGATACCACCTCCAATGGAAGCTCCCTGGTGGTGGTGGACACTTCTGTGACCTCCCCAGCTGCAGGTACAGCCGCCACCCCGTACCAGCACTGCCCTCCCAGCAGCCCCTCATTGAGTTGCCCATGCCCACTCACCCAGGAGGGTGGGCATCTCCTTTGACCCAGGCACCTCAGACCCTTCCCCAGTTGGCCCTGCTGCCCTGAGTGAGGAGGCTCTGGACCTCCTGAAATCCAACTCTGTAGGGCAGTCAACCATTGTGAATGCCATCCAGTGGCTGGCAGCCCAAATGCAATAGACAAATGTATTCCTAGAGGGCATTCACACTGGCTTGGCTGCCCAACAGAGATCAATCCAGGCTCTGGCCTCCTCTCTGATGGCAGCCATTGTCCCTGTTTCTACCCTCCCCCCTCCAACTTCCTCTTCCCAATCCTATTCCCCTCAACCCCAACCTATCCCAAGCACACAGGCTGATGAGCATGGACACAGGACAACACATAAGAGTGGCACAGGCAAACACAAGCACCACACATCATCCCACAGGCACTCACACAAACACCATCCCGGTGCAGACATACCAACATCCACTGCCTCCACTGTGTCCCTCTCCTCCTCCTCCACCTCCCTCCCAGTTCCGTCTACACTCACACCTGCATGCACTACACCATCATCCATTACCAGCATCACCACCACACCTATCAGAACACACACCTCACTGGCAGACACCAACACAACAGCCATGCACACATCCCCTGTGTCCTCTCCCACTGTGTCTGCCCCCCCTCCCAAGGTACACAAACGCAAGCACTCAGACTCCCAACAGCCATCCGCCTCACAGCAGCATACAGGCCTTGCACCTGCACCCAAACACAGCAGACAGACACCTCCCACTACCACTCCCTCTTCCTCCACTCCCAAACCTTCTCCCTCTTCCCACCCCAATGTTTCTAAGAAGCTTTTCCCCTCTACCATTGCCCTCTTCCCTACCCCCGCCCCCGTCCTTCACGTCTGGCCAGGATGACAAAAACCCAGGCAAACACCTCAGCCATCCAGTTCACGGGCCAGTAGTCTCCACACCCACTTGTGGTGGGAAAGGACCCAGGGCACCAGGCAGCCTCAAGGAAAGGGTGCCTGCCCCAAGCAACGCCCGGAACGGCAAGGAGCCATCCCCATCTGCTGCCTGGAAGGACAAGGAGCCATCCCCAGCTGCTGCCAGGAAGGGCAAGGAGCCATCCCCAGCTGCTGCCAGGAAGGGCAAGGAGCCTGCCCCAAGTGATGCTCGGAAGGGCAAGGAGCATGCCCCAAGTGCTGCCAGGAAGTGCAAGTAGCCATCCCCAGCTGCTGCCAGGAAGGGCAAGGGGCCTGCACCAGCAGGCAGGAAGGACAAGGGGCCTGGTGCAGGGACTGAGTCGGAGCCCTCACCACCAACCATGGTTGTCCGGCCATCCGAGGCTGCAGGGGATGGGCTGGAGCCTCCCCCACCACCACCAGCAGCAGCACTACCACCACCAGCAGTAGGCAGCCGTCCGAGGCTGCAGGGGATCGGCTGGAGCTTCCTCCACCACCAAGAGCAGCATCAGCAGGACCACCACTGAGCAGCCATCACCACCGGCAGATGGTCTGTAGTCCTGCCACCATGGGTTGCTGTGCTGCCTGCCCCTGCAATTCCTGTGGGAATGACACCCAGCTGAGAGATTGTGACCTTGCACTCCCCTGGACACCCAGTCACCCCATCCTCCCAAGGATCAGAAGCACAGGGCCCGATGCCCCCCAGAACCAGTGGGTATGACACCCACTCACCCCATCCTCCCCAGGATCAGAAGCACTTGAGAGACTGTGGCCTTGCACTCCCCAGGACCAAGCACAGGGCATGTTGCCCTGTCCAGAGCCAGTGGGCAAGTCACCCACTTGAGAGACTGTGGCTTTGCATCCCCCAGGACCAAACACAGGTCACGTTGTCCCTTCCAGGTGTTGTTCCATATGCTGGCTGAGGTGCGCCCCTGTTCCCCTTCCCCCTGAGGTGCCTGCCTATTTTCCACCTGATGCCCCTGCAGTGTTCTCTTCGTGTTGCTGCAGGTGACAAGTGGGGCATTGGACTTTGGCCTGTGGCCCACGCACATTGAGGACCGGGCAGTGTCCCTTGAACTGTACATATGTGTATACCATTAGATTGAATTTTTGAATTTCTACCGTATTTATATTATTACACTCACTTTCATCAATTCCTGTTGCCCTTGCATTATTCCTGAGGGGTAAGGGGTCAATAGGTTTTATTACTGCATATGATTGTGTGTATGGTGCTGGGGGTGGGGGATGTGTTCTGCGTGTGTTTCACTCTCTTTTTCTTCCCTCCCTCCCCTGTGTGCTAGGCGGCTGTAATCACTGTGGTCGTCTTCGCCATCGTTGGTGTTCCTGGTGGAGCAGTTCATAGAAAATCATTGGGAAGATCTGAAGTTCAGGCTACATGGCGGCGTGGTTGTTCCCTGTGTCTCCAAAGGTGTCCTTTCCCTTCTGTGTTCTGTATCCGCCAGGCTTTTGATGTCATTGGTACTGCCCCAGAAAAGGTGTCGGATTCGTGTCTCTTAATATGGTGGGCTGAACATTGACTTCCGCCCGGCCACTAAGAACACAAACTGTGGCTCCAGCCACTCACCACCCGATCACTCTGCTCGGGTCGCGCCGGTCCGCTGCACGACAAATACAGTAGGATGTACATTTGTTTCTAATTCACACAAAAATACCTACTGCACACATAATTCAACATATACCAGCAGTTATGAAACACAAATGAGGCACATCTTGTTTTAAAATTCTGACATCTGATTGATTTTTTTTTTTAATAGGATCAAAAGAAACCTTGGTGATGCATAAATGATAAATATTCTATTGTATTACATTGTACATCGGTACTGCACTTACTACGTTGAGCACTTACCTACAAGAGCAGTAAGCTAAGCGGCATAGGGTGGTTGGAAGGGTGTTGTCTTTGTTTTGTCATCCTCTGTGGGAAGTCTTTCCACATCATGAATGATGACCACCAATGTGTGACTAAGGGGTTAAGAGATGTATTGCATAACAGTGAGGTGGATGATGAGCTCTGGCAGCTTTAAACAGCTCTGCAGGTGCCTTTATGGTGTTTCTTATTAAATAGTCTGCTATGCTGGTTACTGCACTGGGTTGTCCACATCAAAATGTGGGTAAAGTTCTGAGGTAGAGTATGCACTGCTGGAGAGAGAGTGAAAGAGAGAGAGAGAGAGAGAGAGAGCGAGAGAGAGAGAGAGAGAGATGTGCATTGTTACAATTTTCTCAAGAGAGAGAGAGAGGGATGTGCATTGTTACAATTTTCTCATATCTGAAATTTATTGTGAGATATAAAGTAGTGACCATAGTGTATGTATATTTGGAACCTGCAGTTATGGAGTAGATTAAAGTCATCTAATTGACCAGCAGATGGTTATTCCATGCCTGTGCATTTGCTGGTGGATGTTTTTTTGGCTGCACAATATTGGTGATAGACAACACTGTTAGCAGATATGTCTTATGTGAATGTAAGAGGTGTAAGTTATAGTTGGCTGCTGACAGTTGAGTATTATGGTTTGTATGAACTTACATAACTACATAATACCCCTGTGATGCATACGTCAGCTCTCCTTAATTTACCATCTTAACAAAAATAGTTTGCTGGTGGGATTTTACATTCTGTGTATTGCAAGCTAAAGATTGAGCTTGAGAGTGAGACTGTCTTTCCAGGTTCTGTTGCCAAAATGTGTGGTGTTTTAGTTGTCTTGGAAATAGCCATGTTTTCAACTGTCTTCTAATGTTTATAGGCTTCTGGATTCTTCAAATGCTACCTGGTAGTGAGTTCCAGAGCTTGGTGGCTTGGATTGAGAAAGCAGTGCCACCTACGGATTTCTTATGATAAGGTGGTATGATGATAAATGGTGCGAGCCTGTAGCACAGTGTTCTGTTTTGTTAGTATTGCTTACATTTAGGCCTATATTTATGGGCTTTTGCCACAGGGCAGTGCAGCAAATCACCTTGCTGTGATGTCCTGCATCAAAGGGAAAGGGCAGGAATTCACTCTATTTAAGAAATACGAAGCATTCCTTTCCTTTCCCGCTGCACTGGCACCATGTTGGCAGCCTAGCGCCAATGCAGGCACCCTTGCCTGATGGTTCAAGGGTGTCTGCAATGTAGGCAGGATTGTTTTTGTGCAGTAAGGGGCACCACTTTCCTGCACAAAAACAATCCCAAGAGGCATTTTCTTCTTTCTATGTTTGCTGCATGCAAAGAGGAAACACAAAGAGAAATAAAGATATTTCTCCTTACTGCACCTCCCCTGGGGAGGTGTAAGGTTTTAGCGAATTCCCAGGTTTACAAGCTCTTGTAAATCTGGCGATGCATCAAAATCCATGGCTGCTGCGTGGGAACACCCATTGTAATACCCATGGAACACCTTGTTTCACAGAGTACGGCAACACAGTGATTTGCGCTGCCTTGCCTTACCTCATATCAATGTGGCATTGCGTGGCATCATAAGTATGAGTTCAAGGTTTGTGCGGCTGTTGCGGCACAAAAAGTGATGCAACTGCAGCACAAGGGGCACGTTACTATGCCTCTTAGTTTGTAAGTATGCCAGTCCTTTTCCTAGGAGGCCCTGTGAACAATTCAAAGTACACTGAACATTGTGCTTCTAGCTGTCTGTATCCTGTGGAGTGATTGCAAAACTGGAGTTGTGTTTTCTTGGTTGAAGGCAGAGAAAAAGTCTTGCAGCAGCTTTATGGATGAGTTGTATTTGATGAATGTGTGTGTGCCAAGATATAGGCTGTTTGCGTAGTCAAGCTTGGAGATTATCCAACGTACAGGGGGATGCAAGGTAGTGTTTTCATTGTGTAGATGACACTCTAATTTACTTTATTGTGTGGTAACAAATATAGATCTAAATCCATGGTTACCCTAGGTTTCTGACCTCTCTTGATAATGTTTGCAATATAATTTTTAGATGGTTATTCATCATCCTCGTGTTTATGGTCCAAAGGCAATCAAGTTTTAAATTGTAGAGGTCCTCCAGATCATCAATGTGAGCAGATGTGTTAATAATTTTCTGCCTTCCTTCAGTGCCCCAGCTGGCCTTGGGTCAAAAATGAATATTGTCAAATCATTTGTGAGTGTACCCAAGCAAAGCCCTTGTGATGTGAAAGTGTGGTAGGTTACAGCTCCTCCCCCTCATCAAGCCAGGGGTGCCAACCTGCCAGAATGAAATGTCAGTTTATTCTGTACACAAAGGCTGCAATGGCAGGCCTGAAACATGTTTAGAACAATACTTGAGTTGGTGGCACAGTCAGTGCTGCAGCTCGCACTAGCAGCATTTAAATTACAGCCCCTGGCTACATGTAGTACTACTTTACTAAATTAAATGTGCCACCTAGGTGTAAGCCAATTTCACCATGTTTAAAGGGGAAAGCAAAAACACTTTGGCATTGGTTATCGGTGGTAAATCCACAGAGTCCTATTAGCCAATAAAAATGCATTCAGAAGACAGGAGTGTAAAGGACAAAAGGTTGGGGATGGCTCTGCATAAAGGACTAAGTCCAACACCTCTCGTATATGGTATGTCAAACAGGAATTTGCTGTATGAAAAGATTGCACAACTCTACAGGGGATTGAGTCATATTGTTCCTAAGCCAGCAGCATTTATGACCTTTCCTGTTCAGGATGCATATGTCTCTGTCAGTACCTAAATTTGCCACCCATTCAGAATCAATGTCCAATCACGAAACCTCAGATTCCAACATGGCATAGTGCTTTGTTTACCCTAATATGCTGGGACATTCATCACAAGTCAGGTATTACTTAGTTTTGATTAACCTTGCTTAAGCCTACCCTGGTCTGCTCTGAAATATACCTGGTGAGACAACTGCTTCTCTAGAGATCTATATTTTGTTTGCAGGAGCCAGATATTTTGTTAGGTTAATCTAGCCAGTCTACAGAGGAGTAGGGAAAGTGTTCCGGAGGGGTTAGATGCTATTCCCACTCCAGTATCAGCAAGAGGAAAACATGTTGGACCGTGGAGTTGTTAGATTTACTAGGCCCACTCCAGTTAAAGCAACAGTAGGGAAAGTGTTGGACGCCAGAGGGTTAGATTTACTATTTTCATTCCAGTCAACCCAACACTAGGGAAAGTGTAGGACTCCGGAAGGGTTAGATCAGTGGTTGCCAAACCTTTCTGTAATAGGAGCCACTTATGTTCAATGCAAATCCCAATAAACTACTAATATTACTAGAGAAGTATTAGTAACTACATAAGACAAGGTTACTTTAGTGCCCCCCATATGCAAGATCAGCAGATGTGATGAATTCTATGTATCAGGCATGATTGTCACTAGTAATGTAAAAATGCTTCGCCAATGTGGAATGCCGCTATGTGGTTAACACATAAGAATCATCACTTCAATGCTAATTGCAGCAGGTTAATATTAGTAATAAGTGCTCCCCACTACTGCTGGACTTTTATCACAGAAATATCAGCTCTAAATATATATTGGAAATTCAATCATTATTCCCCAAACATCAGCTTACAAGTTCTGAAAATACACACATTCTCATCTTCAAGACCCGGTTTTCAGATTTAATATTGATATAGTTCAACCAAGCAAAAACGTCTAATTTAGTTCTGTGGGCTGCACAAAGGAGAGCTACTCACACGTAGTTGGAGAGCTACCAGTAGATCATGAGTGACTCGTTGGGGAAGCCTGGGTTGTTTTTACAATTCTTACTCCAGTCTATACAGCAGTAGAGAAAGCCTTGGGCTTCAAAGGGGTTAGATATACTATTCCCACTCCACTGTAAGCAAAAGCACTGAAAATGTTGGATTTGAAGGGACTATAAATAACCGTTCATCTACTACCCATTTTTTTTATAAAACATGCAAATACTAATAATAATTTTTAGAAAATACATTCCCTTACCTACAAAAACAGGAAACACCAATAAGCCATTACTTACATAATAAACACAACAATATTCAATTTACAATATAAAAAAAACCTTTCAATATAGTACATTAGAAATACATTTGACTAACATTATTATTAAGAACACTTAAAAATAAATTGATAAATGAAACAAAGTATGTGCATAATATGTCCACCATTAAAAGGATAGCTGGATAATTGTTAATTAATTAACTAACCCATGCAAAATATAATTTCAATAACTTCCCTAACTATTTGCCAACAAAACCAGCAATCCACTGCTAAAATATAAACTACTAAAAAATGTAAATCGACAGTTAAAAGTAAAATCATGCCACTATAAAATAGATCAATTTACATAATTAATAACCAATAACCCTGATAATTAAATATAACAGATTTTATGTATATTTAAATTCCTACTTTTTTTCTCTACAAAACCAACAACCACTAACGAAATTTAAATGAGTAACGAAAATATAAACAATCCAATGCCTGAAATAACTATCACACAATGAAACAAATTATTAATCAATTAAATATTTAATCCAAAATTAATTAAAACCAGCATTGAATTAATTATAATTTTATTTACTTCCCACCCTCATACCCTACAAACCCAACAACCCACTGCTACATTATAAATGACTACCTTAATCATAAAAATAAATACATTAATCATTTTAGATCACAAACTATACTTTTAGAAATTAACAACAATTGTATACTAACAATACCAGCATCTGAAATGAATATGTTACTAATATACTATACATTAGTTTAAAAATATGTTTACAACAATGTTCAAGTATCAAATAAAAGGAAGGGGGGTTGGGAGCACAGTGCCTCACATCCCAGCACAGTTCGCCCCTCTGAATCCTGGTAAATGCAGTTCACAGTTAGCACTTACTTGAAAATTATCTGTAGTTTTTCACCAAAGTTGGTGCAGACAATGCTGTATATCTCTAGACATGTGTTTCTGGGTTTAGCCCTTCATCAGTAGAGAGTAGAGAACAAAGAAAATTCATCTGGGGTTGCGGAAAGTGCTGCCAAAATACTCTCAGGTCAAGTACCACTCACAGGCACACAGGTGCATCTCCAAAGCTCGACAGCTCACTGGCTCAAGAGAGTCTTTTAAACTGGAAGGGGGCTTGGGAGCACACTGCCTCACATCCCAAGCATCAAATAAAACACTATTATACACCAAACAAACAATATACTAACACAATATTTTGTCCTAACAATATTCTTCACACAATATTTAGGTATAATACTATAAAAAAATTAAATATATTGTATATTCACTCCCACCCACCCATCTGGTTCTAGGCATAATGGGGCCCCACAAGCACCAATATTCTATGGAAGCAGTGGACTGGGACCTAGGAGTTATGTGAGACCAACCGCCATGGAGACCTTCTAGGATACACTTTTGGCCCGGGGAAATATGGAATTAAAAATGCTTAGTCCCAATACAGAATGCAACAATGACAAAATATCAGTAGTGTAGGAAGTTGGCTCTGTATATACTATTTCAAAGTAAGAAATAGTGTGCACAGAGTCCAAGTCTTCCCCTTAGAGGTAAGATAGTGGCAAAAAGAGATAATTCTAATCCTCTATTTTGTGGTAGTGTGGTCGAGCAGTAGGCTTATCAGAGGGTAGTGTTAAGCATTTGTTGTAAACACACAGGCAATAAATGAGGAGCACACACTCAAAGACTTACTCCAGGCCAATAGGTTTTTATATAGAAAAATAACTTTTCTTAGTTTATTTTAAGAACCACAGGTTCAAGATTTACAAGGAATACTTCAAATGAAAGGTATTCCACTTTGGTACTCTAGGAACTTTGAATAATCACAATATTATGTACAGTCTTTGTAAAAATGGCAATAAGCTATTTTAAAAGTGGACACAGTGCAAAAATCAACAGTTCCTGTGGGAGGTAAGTAAAGGTTAAGTTTGCAGGCAAGTAAAACACTTAAAAGTCTCAAAGTTGGGTCCAAGGTAGCCCACCATTGGGGGTTCAATGCAACCCCAAAGTTACCACACTAGCAGCTCAGGGCCGGTCAGGTGCAGAGGTCAAAGAGGTACCCAAAACACATAGGCTTCAATGGAGAACAGGGGTGCCCCGGTTCCAGTCTGCCAGCAGGTAAGTATCCGTGTCCTCGGGGGGCAGACCAGGAGGGTTTTGTAGGGCACTTGGGGGGACACAATCAGGCACAGAAAGTACACCCTCAGCGGCACAGGGGTGGCCGGGTGCAGTGTGCAAACAGGCGTCGGGTTTTAGATAGAAAGTAATGGAGGGACCCAGGGGTCACTTCAGCGATGCAGGCAGACTCAGGGGGGGGGCTCCTCGGGGTAGCCCCCACCTGGGCTAGGCAGAGGGCCACCTGGGGGTCACTCCTGCACTGGAGTTCAGTTCCTTCAGGTCCTAGGGGCTGCGGTTGCAGTGTTGGTTCCAGGCGTCGGATCCCTTGTTACAGGCAGTCGCAGTCAGGGGGAGCCTCTGGATTCCCTCTGCAGGCGTCGCTCTGGGGGTTCAGGAGGGTCATCTCTGGCTACTCACGGGTTCGCAGTCACTGGGGAGTCCACCCTATAGTGTTGGTTTTCCGCAGGTCGAGCCGGGGGGCGTCGGGTGCAGAGTGGAAAGTCTCACGCTTCCGGCAGGAAACGTGAAGTCTTCAAAGATGTTTCTTTGTTGCGAGAAAGTTGCAGGTTGTTGAACAGGGCCGCTGTTCACTGGAGTTTCTTGGTCCTTGGTTGCAGGGCAGTCCTCTGAGGCTTCAGAGGTCGCTGGTCCCTGTTGGATGCGTCGCTGTTGCAGTTTTCTTCGAAGTTGGGAGACAGGCAGGTAGGGCTGGGGCCAAAGCAGTTGTCGTCTCCATTTTGACTGCAGGGCTTCAGGTCAGCAGTCCTTCTTCTTGTTAAGGTTGCAGGAATCTAGTTTCCTAGGTTCTGGGGAGCCCCTAAATACTGAATTTAGGGGTGTTTTTAGGTCTGGGAGGGCAGTAGCCAATGGCTACTGTCCTTGAGGGTGGCTATACCCTCTTTGTGCCTCCTCCCTGTGGGGAGGGGGGCACATCCCTAATCCTATTGGGGAATCCTCCTTCCACAAGATGGAGGATTTCTAAAAGTAAGTGTCACCTCAGCTCAGGACACCTTAGGGGCTGTCCTAACTGGTGGGTGACTCCTCCTTGTTTTTCTAATTATCTCCTCCAGCCTTGCTGCCAAAAGTGGGGGCAGTGGCCGGAGGGGCGGGCATCTCCACTAGCTGGGATGCCCTGTGGTGCTGTAACAAAAGGGGTGAGCCATTGAGGCTCACCACCAGGTGTTACAGTTCCTGCAGGGGGAGGTGAGAAGCACCTCCTCCCAGTTCAGGCTTTGTTCCTGGCCACAGAGTGACAAAGGCACTCTCCCCATGTGGCCAGCAACATGTCTGGTGTGTGGCAGGCTGGCAGAAACTAGTCAGCCTACACTGGAAGTCGGGTATGTTTTCAGGGGGCATCTCTAAGATGCCCTTGGGGTGTATTTTACAATAAATTGTACACTGGCATCAGTGTGCATTTATTGTGCTGAGAAGTTTGATACCAAACTTCCCAGTTTTCAGTGTAGCCATTATGGAACTGTGGAGTTCGTGTTTGACAGACTCCCAGACCACATACTCTTACTTACAATGTCTAAGGTTTTGCTTAGACAATGTAGGGGCATAGTGCTCATGCACATATGTCCTTACCTGTGGTATAGTGCACCCTGCCTTAGGGCTGTAAGGCCTGCTAGAGTGGTGACTTACCTATGCCACAGGCAGTGTGAGGTTGGCATGGCACTCTGAGGGGAGTGCCATGTCGACTTAGTCATTTTCTCCCCACCAGCACACACAAGCTGTGAGGCAGTGTGCATGTGCTAAGTGAGGGGTCCCTAGGGTGGCATAAGACATGCTGCAGCCTTAAAGATCTTCCCTGGCACCAGGGCCCTTGGTACCAGGGGTACCAGTTACAAGGGACTTACCTGAGTGCCAGGGTTCTGCCAATTGTGGAGACAAAGGTACAGTTTAGGGAAAGAACACTGGTGCTGGGACCTGGTTAGCAGGGTCCCAGCACACTTTCAAATCATAACTTAGCATCAGCAAAGGCAAAAAGTCATGGGGTAACCATGCCAAGGAGGCATTTCCTTACAAGCAGTGGTCCATCGGACAACCTCCCATGCCATTGTCACCTAATACCACCATCCATACACCTCCCACCACCACTCCACCTGCCCCATTCACATACAAAACCCAATGCCTCCCATATCCACAAAAAAGTCTGTTACACTCAAAACCTCCCAAGTCCCCCAAACCCTCCCATTGCCAGAACACTCTACCTTCATCCACCCAGAGCTCCAAACTCTCCCATTCTACTACTCCGCCCATACCGGTAAACCCTTCCCTGCATCCATATCTACCCACTACCCTCAAAGACTCCCTTGCTCTTTCATTTTTCCATGCCCCAGAACTTTCCCCTGTACCTACACCTACCCATGCCCCCATGCATCCGATGCATCAATGTGCACCTGTACCCCCAAAGCCTCCCACCCTTCTAAAGTCACTCATACCGCCAAACACTTCCATGTTCCTCCAATTCTCCCAAACCCTCCCATCCACCTGGATCTTTATTTGCCGAAACACTACCAGGCCCCGAAACCTTCTCAAACTTCACATCCTTCCCATTCACCCAAACTTTACCATTCCTCCTCCGCTCCCTCCACAGAACCACTTACCTCTTCCTATCCCTATCCCCCCTTTAAGCAATAGGTCCCTGGAAACATCAGCCCCAGGAGGATGGATTGCCCTCTGAGGAGGATAACGCTCCATGTGTCATGAAGACATCGACCTTGCTTGGAGGGACATGCAAAATGCAATCTTGGACTGGCATAGGACACTGCTTATTACATCCCCCAAACTATTTTTTTTATTATTATCGTCCCTGGTGGTCCAGAAGAAGAAGATGTCCCCTTTTTTCTGAATATAAAGATTTTAAATTTTAAGAAACATGTCTGTTGTTTGTATCTAAATACATTGTATTTACTAGTTTCAAAATATGTGTCACATGATTACCAAAACACCGTTTTCTGTATGGTCACCCCAGAATGTTTTGATTCTTCTGATCACTTTGTTATGGTTTTGTGACATTGGTGCACCTTACCCCCACCAACCAGGGATAAAGTGGCTATGTTCCTGTGAGAAAGTGCTCAACCCCATTTTTGTAGATTTATATTGGTGTCTTCTATATTATGCACACTGGGGCATTTTTGTCCAGTCTATATGCTCTGACTCCTCAAACATATATTGATTGTCTTGAATCTCATTGTTGCATTTCACATTCTTATAAGGCCATACTATACAGTGTAGAAACAACTCCCAACGCATGAAAAGTGAATGTCACCTGTGGATTGTAGCTCATATCGTGGCATCAGCTAGGGTGACCAGTGACACATGGATTCATGTCAGGCCTGCCAGGGGAGCCTGACAAAGCCTTAGCTGTCAAACATCCTTTTTACAGGGAGGAACAATCACTTTATGTATGTCACCCCTTTGTGGGCCTTGCAGACCACAAGGCATGGTGCATGTTATGTAAAAGTGGGTCAGGTAGAAATGTAGGCCCATATTTATGAAAAATGACGCACAACTGCACTAGCACAGTTGTGTGTCCAAAATTGTAACTCGAGCTTCCGTCATTCCCTAGCGCCATCCGTATGCCATATTTAAAAAATGACGCACAATGGTGCTAAGGAATGGTTAGTGTAAAAAAAATATGACCTTAACCATTGTAACATGCCATAAGGAAAAATTACGCTAATGCTGCAAAAGTGGCGCTAGACACACAAAATGGGTTAGCACCAATTTTCACCACATTAGCGTAAAAACCAAGCCCAAGCAGGAAAAATACCAATTGAAAGACAAGATGGAGATTGCTGGCCAGGAGAGACCCCAGGGAGACCCCAATCACCCAAGTACCAGCCAGGAGGGTCCAGTAAAGTCCCATGAGAAGGAGAAGAGGAAGCGCAAGTGCCGCATTAATGTGAAGGAGCATGACATCCTGGTCAGAAAGGTGACGGAGCACCAACACCAGCTCTTTCTCACCTCCAAATTGCCAGTCAGTAGGAGAGATGCCATATGGCAGGCAATAGTAGACAAAGTCAACAGCATGGCAGAGGTGAAGAGAACTGTCACAGATTGCAAGAAGGGCTAGACTAAAGAGAAACTGGCCAGGAACCCAAAAGCAGCACTGCAGACTGGAGGTGGAAGTCCTGCACCACAGGAGGACCTGGATGAGCTTGAGGAGATGGTTGCAGTGGTCATTCCAGGGGTGCTGGTCACTGGAGTTGCAAGACAGGACAGCTCAGACTACCAAGAACTACCACAAATGCAGGGTAAGTTGCAGGGGGGAATATCTGGAATTACACACATGGCAGAAGGGGGAGGCACATAGGATACACTCAATGCATGCTAAAGGATTGCATCAGGACACAAGGGACCAGAATGAAGACACACCATCCCCACCCAAGCCACACATGTACTGACGCTTTGGTTGTGCAATGCACTCCAACATATATACAACGTGGACATAAGCCACTCACTATGGCTATACTCTACCATGTAAACATGAAGCACATTGCCTGGAAGGGACATGCAAATAGTGCAGCTTTGGCCGGGCCACTACAAAACCCCATTGCATATTGTCATAGCCACTGATCCTACACAACTTGTACATCAGAGACTAGGACTGAAGTCAATACCACGCCAGGGGTGGTGTCAGGGTTGTGTAACAGGCCAAAATGTATCACTTCCTCCTTGTCTCATATCCCTTCTCATGTGTGCTGCATCTTGCAGCACACATTGAAATGCCACTGTGACAAAAATAGCTTGTACATGTGCAGGAAGGGACACCTCCCTGCACATCAACCAATTATCTGATCAAGGCAGGCACCCTTTCATCATGCTGCAACAATGCCTGTGTTGGAACAAATATGTGCAGGCACAGGGGGAATTGCAGGGGAGTACCGTATCCAGTAAACATGACACATCCCTGCATTTCTAAACAGGTGCAGCGTCGTGCCACACATATTGCTGCTGCACTGAGCTGTACCACTTGAGAAAAAATCAGGCCTAAAGTGTGCAACTTGTGGAACGCAAATCACATAGGGTGAACCCACGACAACCCACACACAACCCATGTGACATATGGGAATGGCCACACAATACAACACATACAACACATGGAGCATGTCTGTGAATATCATCTGTGCAGTTGTACAAGTAGCTGTAATCTCACCATCCGACAAAATAGGGGCCCTCATTACAAGTCTGGCAGTCCTGGGACTGCCAGACTCGCTATGTCTGTCGGACCGCCGCCAGAGCAGCGGTCCGGCCCCCCATAATATTACCGTGGCGGAGCCGCCATGGTCCAACCTCGCTGCCCTGGGGATTACGAGTCCCCTCCCTGCCGGGTTTTGCATGGCGGTTCCACCACCATGCAAAGGCTGGTGGAGACGGGATGCTAGGGGCACTGCACTGCCCATGCATTTGGCCACATGGCCACATGGACAGCACCATTGTGTTTTTCATGATCTGAATTATAGGCAGTGAAAAGTACAACGGGTGCTGTCACACCTGACGTACCACAACGTAGCCGCTGGCTCAGTTACGAGCCGGCATCAATCTTGTGGTCTGTGGCCTGCTGACCCAGCAGGAAACACGTAATAGGGCCAGCGGGTGGAAAACTGGAGTGGCAGTTTTCCGTCTGAAAGAGTTTGGCGGACGGCCTCCGCCACCCACCAAACTCAAAATGAGGCCCAGAGTGTCATGTGTGAAAGGTTGGTCTACTGCTTAATGGTACAATCAACATGTGTGAGAACTGGCACAAGTGGCATCAGTGTTGCACTACCGACACAATGTCACCAGTCTGTAATGCAAATTTATCATCATTCAAATAATAGCCGATGTGGAAAAAAGCTGAACATTGGTCTTGTGTCACATCTACAGTCACAAAATGCATGCATTGGTCCACATTCAACATACTGACACCAACATATGCCTGTTGCTGATATCTTGTGTGCAAGGAAATGTTCCAAATTTAGGGAGGGACAATCTAACGGGGCAGACAATCTATAATGGTTGCCCCTTCCCTTCCAATTAGCACATGTGTGGGGTCTGGTACAGGCAGATGAGAATGTAACAAAAGCCTTGTATGGAATGGACCCACCTGTGCTATGCTGTACTAGACCCATCATTGATGTTGCCAATGCATCATTGCACCAAATGAGTGACAGCACACGTTACACTACTGTGGCAATGTCCACCATGGTGAATAGGATGGCTAATTACATGTCACCATTTTGTAAGTGACAGGGACAAGGAGCCTGCAAGGAAGTAGGTGGTGTGGGATGAAATCACAAAGGCCGAGATGTAATAGGAAATGATGGTGTGCCATACTACCCCAAATTTTGCAGTGTTGTGCACCATCTTTTTCAAAATTCACTTATGGCCAGTATTCACTTGAATATGGGGCACCCCTATGTTACTCCCTGTGCCATGGATAAATTAGCTGACATGGGCCAACGCAGCAAGCCTTGCACCATAGTGCAAGGATGGCTGGGTTGAGGTGGAGATTGGTTTTGTGCAGGAAGGAACACCTTTCTGCACAAAAACATTCTTAAAAGGCCATTATCTCTGTCTATGTGTGTTGCTAAATGCAGCACACATGGAACAAATTCAAAATGAGGAGGAAATATTGCATTTAACATCATTTGCACCATGCCAATGCCACCCTTGGGGTGGTGTGATATTTTGGCAAGGACTCTGGTTTACAAAACTCTTCAATCTGAGGCACTGTCAAAAAGCAATGGGCACGCCCACAGCAACACCCATTGCATGTCCCTACCTCACAAAGTCACTTAGTGCCACAGGGCATTGCACCATCACAGCATCAGAAAAGAAACGCTCATGTGGCGCTAGGGTCACCTAAACCCAAAATACCTTGTGATTGATGCACAATGCTACACATAATATACTACTACAACCTGGGGTTTGTAACATGTCACTGAGCTGCCAGTAGCAAGTAAATGATATGCCATGTCAAAAGCCGCCACAATCCACAAGCTTACCTCCTGCCGACCTGCCTGTCCTGGATTTTACAGATGACATGGATGACCAGCTGCTGACCATCAATGAAGAGACTCTCCAGGATGTCCTAGGATCCCTCCAGACACCACCCCAGTCACAAGGAGGACACCCAGCATTGTGGGGTCTCCACCTGAACCACCCAGCTACCAACACACATCACCAGCCAGTACTGACACAGCCCTGGACTCCGAGGCATCCCCTTCCAGAGGACAGTGGTAGGAGTCCAGCAGGAGCAGGCCAAGCAGGTGGGAGTGGAGATGGAGACCATGGCAGGAAGCCTAGGGGGAGTACAGAGGAGCCTCAGTCCAATTAGGGAAAACTCAGCTGCCATCAGAGGCACCCAATCCCCACTACATGGACTCCAGCTGTTCCTGGCCGACATACTGTCATGAGGCAGAGGCTTCAACAATTGCCCTCCCACAGTGGCAGCAGCATGATAGACAACAGGCTGGGGGCTATACAGAATACCATGGAGCCCAATCCATACAGCAGGAAGTGGCCTTCATCAGGGAAAACATGGCTGCCTACCACTGTGATGTTGCTGCGGTTTTGAAAAATCAGAACTTCCTCCTTGCTGCAGTGATGCCTTATGTGTTCCCAAAAAATGGCAGCTGCTGGGACCTTTGACTCCACATCTCTATCCCATGATGTGTGTGTGGCCCTATCAACCTCCCCAACAGCACCACCCATGGTACAGGAGGGACCACACACATCAGAGGATGAAGATGTGGAGGAAACAACATTCACAAGGAAAACCACCCAGTAGCATCAGTCTGTGCCACTGGACAGTATATCCTTCTTTCTGGGCTTACGATCATGCCAGTGTTATGACAGCAGGAAATGTGCTCTCTTCATTCAACCACTGTTCACTTGTCTGCTACGTACTGTCATTTTCTCCATTCTTACCGATTGACAATTTGAAATCTCCTCACTAAGGCACACTTCTTATAACCTTGTCTCATGACATGTCCCTCACCCCTGGACACTGCAAATGGTTAAGGTTCTCTCATGGGGTCTGTGAACTTGACATTTTATAGCACTTAAAATTACACTTGCATCTGTAAATAAAGCACCTTGTTTACATGTAACATGTCTATGTTTATTGTCATCCATTAACTCAGCTAAATGATTGCATTGTGTGAATCCATGTCATTGAGTACAGAACATCATTACATGAGTGCATTTCCGTCAGACACAAAGCCACACACTAGAACCCTAACATGAGAAAGATAAATGATGGTGTTGTGGCCTGTATAGAGTATTCTATACATCTATTGAACAGAAATCATTGGAAGTTGACATACGGCATGTATGGCTCAGAACCAAGTCAATGGTAATGTACCCAGATGGGAGAACCAGTGCAACTAATATGTGTGGTACAGAAGGTGCTAACCTTATTAATGATGGGCACCTGTCACTGTTGCAGGATACAGTTCAAAATCTGCCTATTGTCGTATGTGCCACACTTGCCAACAATGATACTGCAAGACCCCACCAATGACAGTTGAAGTTATATAAATACCTGTCCAAGATAAGGTATATATATATATATATATATATATATATATATATATATATATATATATATATATATTCAAAAAACAAGATTCTCTTTCTGTTTTAGCAAGAGAAAACCGCACTCTGTCGTTGTGCCAAAAATACCTTAACTTTTAATACATTAGTGAGATCATAAACAAACAAACAGGAATCCCCTGACGCGTTTCGGTCTCACCAGACCTTGTTCACAGGTGTTTCCTGTGTGCTAATTTCGGCGCTTAAAATAAAGTACTCCAAAGTAACAGAAAAAATACTCAAGTTACACCACTTATCAAGAGTTACTCCATAACATCACTAAATATATATACTTTAACAAAGAAAAATTAAACGTTTTTCTATATACATATTTACCAAATTGTAACAGTGTTTTGACTACAATCCAAGGTGTTTTTCACTGAGATCCACATTGCATTCTGGTATATGTAGTTTATAGCATTTCATTAAATCAAATTATTTTTAAATATATGTCATAAAATCTTGTTTCAGCGACTAATGGAGACTTCAAAACAATTTCTGAGGTGTGTTAACAAAATATAGGGGCCCTCATTAGTTTTTAATTTATATTCACATTGGATTCATATTCATGTATTGCATGTTACCTACAATAGCACAATCCCCAAAGTTTCTTTTAAACAAGGCCCTCGCTAAATCCTGCACCTCTGATGGAAGAAAATTAATGTTTGGGTATTATTCCTTCAGTCAATTTATATTGATAGCACCAAAATTGTATGTCTATCTGACAAATGACAACGGGAAAGAAAGCATCTTATCAATTGGTGGAAATGACTTAAAATAAATGAATGGCAACATCTTATGAGCTATGACAACTCTTATAGGTGTACAAATAACTCCTCATCCTGGTTTAAACCTAGCGGGGTGAGAGATCAGATATCAAGTATATGTCTGGATTCTAGTTGACGCAATTTCTTTTCTCTGTCACCACCGCGTTCTGATTTTAGTACCTGATCAATTACATAGAATGTCATGAGTTCCCACTTGCTATCATGTTTCTGTTCCATATGTCTCGCTGTTGCATAGCTCCTATCTATATTGATAGTTGCTCGAATATGTTCTAAAATTCGCTTTTTAGTCTCACATATGGTACTGCCAACATATTTCAACCCACAAGGACATTCAATCACATATACTGTGAATCGACTTTTACAAGGATCAGCAAGTCAAAACAAGAGGGAGAGGAAGAGGACGAGGCGCAAAAGGAATAAATCCACACGAAGGGGACAAAGAGGGAAGACCAAGAAAACCAGGGCTCAAACAGCAGCAACTTTCAAGAGCTAAATATTATTAATCTTTCCACCAGAGAAATGTCCCAATCGGAGGAATCTGTCCTAAAAAAGGGGCTACAATTCTGTCCCTCTACAGATTTGGATTTAGTACAAACACGGATAGACTTTTATAAGTATATACGCAAAATCAAACTTGCCAAAACCTTTGCGGAAACTAAAATGAAAGAGAAAAATGATCCACCAACACAGGAGTATGACCTTACTGTGGGAGATAAAGAGACGTTGATGACTCTGGTGAATTTAGATCTGGGAAACAAACCATTGGAAGTTACTGAAATAGTTAAATCCCTTTGGGGCGGGCCTGACAGATAAAAGACCACCTTCCAAGTTTTACCCAGCACTACCAGCAGGGAATAAAATAGATTTATTTGCGGAGATGGTCATTCATGATCTTTATAAAAAGAATTGGAATAAGAAAGAGGAGATGTTGGAAAATGGGTTATTGGTAGGGCAGGTAGGTACCTACACCTAGCAACAAGCCACAAACCTCCACAAAAGTACAGTTAGGTCTCAGTAAATTAATCCCAGCTCTACCCTTGGTAGCTTGGCATCGAGCGTCAAGGCTTAACTTAGGAGACAAAGTGTAAAGCATTCAAATATCACAAAACAGTAATTAAATAAAACACAGGAAACAGTTTAAAAATCCAAAACCAATTTATAAAAATAGCTTATATTTTTATCTTTAAAATGACACAAAAACGATTAAAATCGGTTCAGGGGAACCGGAGATATGAATTTTTAAAGTATTATTATTTTCTAGCGCATAGAAACAAAAAGCGCCAATCGGGTCATCTGGTTGCACCAGGACCGGGACAAAGTCAAACTTTCAGGCCGACCGCGATGGAGCCCTGCTCGGATACAGGTCGCGGGAAGCCTCGGTTAAAAAGTTACCTTCTGACTTAGTCTTTATTTTGAAGTTTTTCTTCACCGGGACGAACCTGCCAGTTGGATCCGACCTCCTGGAGCCCTTGTCCGGATACGCGAAGTCGGTTTCCTCGGTGGTGATTTCTACCTTCGGACTTAGTCGTTTTTTCGAGATGAAAATCCTTCGACCGGGGTAAACCTGGATCTTGATCCGACGTCCGTGGAGCCCTTCTCGGATACGATGGCTGGAAGGTCCCGGTCAACTTTTTACGTTCGGACTTAGTCTCTTTTTCGGATGTTTTTCTTGACCGGGACGAACCACGAAGTCAGGCCGGGTCGCGGTTGAGGCAAGCCGGCTAGAATTTCCGCGTCGAGTCGGTCACTTTATGGAGCTTTTTTCTAAAATTTCTCCAATCTTTTCCAAACTTCTGGGGCTTCACCCAGATGTTCTTTTAAGGTTCTTTTGGGGTCCACAGCTCACCCCAAGGGTCCAGAAGTTCTGTGATGGTCCTTGGGAAGTGCGGACTTCAACTCCCAGAGTGCACCTGGCGCAAACTCCTTTTTGGCCACTGGGCAGTGGACAGCTGGTCACTTTTTCAGGAGTTGGTGCAGGGGACTCTGGTTAGCAATTTTTCACCTGTAGCAAACAGGGAGTCCCTCCTTGAACCAGTGGAAGCCAGGCAAAGTCCTTCTTGTGGTGAAGCCCAAGTGTGCAGCTGGTGCAGTCTTTCTGAGTGCAGGGTCCAGGTGCAGGCCAGGGGTCCAGCAGGGCAGTCCTTCTTCTCCTTGTAGTTCTTTCTTCTTGAAATTTGGTGGGGATCTGAGGCGTGGGTGCAGGTCTGCCAGTTTTATCCTTGCTCCTGGGTGAAAAGCAGGGGGGCCCTGGTCCTCCAATCAGGGACAGGGTCGTCCCCCTGTGATGACCACTTCCTGGGAAGTGTGGCAAAAATCCATCCCAGAAGGCAATAGTCTCTAAAAATCCAAAATGGATGAATCTGATTTTTGGAGGAGAGATCTGGCTGAGCCCACCCACTGGTGTGGCTAAAAATCATAAACACACCCCTCTCCTGCCCTCTCCTAATCTAATCAAGGGGGCACCTAGCTGTCTGGGGTTGCAGGATGTGGGGGTGTTGCTGGGTGCTCCAGATGTCCTTCTCTGCCTTTGAAGACCAGTTTGGCAGCCCTCCCCCTTCCTGCTTCCCCATCTGCTGAGGGGAGATTCTCTCCCCCAAGCACATTCCTTTGTGTAAAGCCAGGCCACTTCACACCTCATTAAAGTGGCCTGGCAGAAGCTGCTGCAGGCTGGCCAATCAGAGCACAGCAGCAAAAACAATGCAGAGCTGAAATTGGCAACTTTTTAGGTAAAGTCTAAACTTTTTACCTGCACTAGTTATATTAAATCCAACAACTGGAAGTTGTGGGATTTATTATAACAATCAATTTGATACCAAATTCTTGGTATGTAACATTTAAGGAGACTTTAAAATTTAAAATAAAGTCTGCCCATTCTAGCCTATGAAGGCCATTTACTTCAATGAGGGAAAAACGAATTTGGCTGTTTTTACCTCACCAGGGCTTATAAATCTATTTTTATAAAGTCCCTGCTTATAGTTACATGGCACCCAGCCCTAGGGGCACATAGGGCACACCTTAGGGGTGACTTATATGTAAAAATAAGGTAGTTTAAAACTTTGGAAGTACCTTTAATTCCAAAGTCGAATTTGCATATAACTTTAATTTAAAAGCAGCCAGCAAGGCAGGCTTGCTTTTAAAATGACACTGGGCACCTCAGCAATGCACCTAGGTGTGCACCACCTATGCTGTGGTCCCTAAACCTACATGCCCTACCATATACTAGGGACTTATAGGTAGGTTAACTTAGCCAATTATAATTAGCCTAATTTGCATATCCATTTTACACAGAGCACTGGCCCTGGGACTGGTAAGCAGTACCCAGGGCACAGCCAAGAGTCAGTAACCACCAGTACCTATCCAGAAAGAGTGGGGGTGATCAGGCAAAAAAAAAGGACTTTCCTACACTGCCCCCCCCAGATGAAAGGTGATGGGTACTAACCTACACCCTGGTAGTCCTCATCAGCTAAGTGGAAAAACCTGGAAAGGCCATCTGCATTGGCATGAGCAGTCCCAGGTCTGTGCTCCACTGTGAAGTCCATCCCCTGTAGGGAAATGGACCACCTTAACAGTTTTGGGTTCTCCCCCCTCATCTGCATCAACCATCTGAGAGGTCTGTGGTCAGTTTGTACACGGAAGTGAGTGCCAAACAAGTAAGGCCTCAACTTCTTCAGGGACCAAACCACAGCAAAGGCCTCCCTCTCAATGGCACTCCATTTTTTCTCTCTGGGGAGTAGTCGCCTGCTGATGAAGGCAACTGGGTGATCATGGCCCTCTTCATTAACTTGTGCTAACACTGCCCCAATCCCTTCCTCTGAAGCATCTGTTTGCACTACAAATTCCTTGCTATAGTCAGGGGCCAGTAACACTGGTGCTGAACACATAGCCTGTTTTAGGGTGTCAAAAGCTTTCTGACACTCTGGGGTCCAAATGACCTTCTTGGGTTGTTTCTTGGAGGTAAGCTCAGTCAGAGGGGCCACTATGGTCCCAAAATTCTGAACAAACCTCCTGTAATACCCAGTCAGGCCAAGAAAGGCCCTGACCTGAGTCTGGGTTTTTGGAGCCTCCCAATCCAGGATAGTCTGGATCTTGGGCTGGAGAGGTTGTACATGGCCTCCACCAACAAGGTGGCCCAGGTACACAACAGAACTTTGCCCTATCTGGCACTTGCTTGCCTTGATAGTCAGGCCTGCTTGAAGCAGGGCCTGAAGCACTTCCTTCAGGTGGACCAGGTGGTCCCTCCAGGTGGAACTAAATACAGCTATATCATCCAGATAAGCTGCACTAAAAGATTCCAACCCAGATAGGACTCTATTCACCAACCGTTGGAAGGTGGCAGGAGCATTTTTCATCCCAAAGGGCATCACCTTGAACTGAAAGTGGCCCTCTGGTGTGGAAAATGCTGACCTCTCCTTAGCTCTTGGACTTAAGGCAATCTGCCAATATCCTGAGGTCAGATCGAATGTGCTCAGGAATTTGGCAGCCCCCAACCTGTCAATGAGCTCATCAGCTCTAGGTATGGGGTGAGCATCAGTCCTAGTGACTGCATTTAGACCTCTGTAGTCCACACAGAATCTTAATTCTTTCTTCCCACCTTGGGGATTAGCTTTGGGTACCAGTACCACTGGACTGGACCAAGGACTATCAGAGGGCTCAATTACCTTCAGGTCCAACATCTTAGCCACTTCAGCTTTGATGTTGGCCTTGACCTGGTCAGACAGCCTGTACAGCTTGTTCTTGACAGGCAAGCTGTCACCAGTGTCAACATCATGGACACACCAATTGGTGAGTCCAGGGGTCAGGGAGAACAGACTAGCAAACTGTCCCAAGACTTGCTTACAGTCTTGTTGTTGCTGATCTGTCAGTTTGGGAGAGAGTACCACTCCCTCCACTGACCCATCTTTTTCCTTTGAGGACAGGAGGTCTGGCAGAGGTTCACCCTCCTCCTCCTTCCCTTCATCAGTGACCATCAGCATGGTCATGTCTGCCCTGTCCTGGTGGGGTTTCATCCTATTAACATGCAGGATCCTGTGAGGATTCCTGGGGGTGCCAAGGTCCACCAAGTAGGTGACCTCACCTTTTTTCTCTAGGATTGGATAGGGCCCAGTCCATTTGGCCTGTAGTGCCCTAGGAGCCATGGGCTCCAAAACCCACACCAGCTGTCCTGGGTGATACTCAGGCATGGTAGCCTTTTGATCATGCCAGAGCTTCATGAGCTCCCGACTGGCCTCCAGGTTCCTGCTTGCCTTCTTCATATACTCAGCCATGCGAGACCGCAGGCCTAGTACATAATCCAGCACATTCTCCTTGGCTTCCTTGAGAGGCTTTTCCCAAGACTCTCTCACCAAGCACAATGGGCCTCTTACAGGGTGCCCAAACAGTAACTCAAAGGGGCTGAATCCAACCCCCTTCTGTGGCACCTCCCTGTAGGCAAACAGCAGGCATGGGAGGAGGACATCCCATCTCCTCCTGAGTTTGTCAGACAAACCCATGATCATGCCCTTCAGGGTCTTATTGAATCTTTCCACCAGACCATTGGTCTGTGGATGGTAGGGTGTGCTGAACTTATAAGTAACACCACACTCCTCCCACATGGCTTTCAGATAGGCTGACATAAAGTTTGTGCCCCTATCTGAGACCACCTCCTTTGGGAATCCCACTCTGGTGAACACACCAAGTAGGGCCCTAGCCACTGTGGGTGCAGTGATTGTCCGGAGGGGTATTGCCTCAGGGTACCTGGTGGCATGGTCCACTACCACCACAATGTACCTGTTACCTGAAGCAGTTGGTGGGTCTAGGGGACCAACAATGTCAATCCCCACCCTCTCAAAGGGAGTCCCAACCACTGGCAGTGGAATTAAGGGAGCCTTTGGCTTGCCCCCTGTCTTGCCACTGGCTTGACAGGTGACACAGGAGCTGCAAAACTCCCTGACTTTTTCTGACATTTCAGGCCAAAAAAAATGGTTGACCAGCCTGTTCCAGGTCTTGGTCTGTCCCAAATGACCAGCTAAGGGGATATCATGGCTTAAGGTAAGGAGGAATTCTCTATACTTTTGGGGGACCACTACTCTCCTAGTAGCCCCTTCTTTGAGGGTCCTAGCCTCAGTGTAGAGAACTCCATCCTCCCAGTAAACCTTGTGGGTACCACTGGTATCCCCTTGTTCTTGCCTGGCAGCAGTCTGTCTCAGGCCCTCAAGAGTGGGACACTCTCTTTGTCCCTGGCACAAATCTTCTCTGGTGGGCCCACCTGCCCCTTGCAGTTCTGTCAAGTCAGGCAGAGTTTGCAGGGAAGGTGTCCCTCCCTCAGAGTTCAGATCCTCCCCCTCAGGGTTGGATTCTTCCTGACCCTCTGTACTTGTTGGGGCTGGCAAGCCAGACCCAGTGCCTTTTCTCTTTTTCTTGGAGGCTTGGCCCATTGTTCCAGGGTCCAAGTGTCCAGCATTCCCCTGTTGTGCCGCCTGTGACCTGGTCACAGCACACACCCATTCAGGGAGGTCCAGCATCTGTGCATGGACCCTTCTCTCCACTTCTGACCATTCAGATGCTTCAAGATCATTTCCCAGTAGACACTCTACTGGGAGGGCAGGAGCTACAGCTACTTTTTTAGGGCCAGTCACACCTCCCCATTCCAGACTCACCATAGCCATGGGATGGAGTTTGGTTCTGCTATCTGCATAAGTCACCTGGTGGAAGACACCAGGTAAGACCTGCTCTGGAGAAACCAGCTTTTCTGTGACCATTGTCACACTGGCTCCTGTATCTCTCAGAGCTTCCACTTCAGTCCCATTGACTTTAGGCCTCTGCCTATACCTCTGCATGATGGGAGGTAAGGTGGCCATAGTTGCAATGTCCACCCCACCCACGGATACTAAGGTGACTTCAGTGTACCCTGATTCCACCCCTGGGCCAACTTCCACCCCCAACCCTACACTAGCAATCCCCTGGGATTGCCCACCAGTGGGGGGCTTCTTGGTGCAGATAGCATCTCCTCTTTTATGTCCTGGCTGATAACAGTCAAAACACTTGCCGGCCTTAGCAAGCTCCTGAAACTTTCCTGCTTTAGCAGGATCAAAATTCTTTCCCTGATACCCTTTCCCTTTAAAAGTGAATTGGCTCGGGGCTCCCCCTCCCTGAGAAGTTTTTGGGGACTCTTGTGAGGACTCTTTGGGTTTTTTGTCATCTTTCCCTTGGTTCTTCCCCTGAGAAGAACCATGTCCTCCCTTTTTCTGATCACCCCCTGGGGGTCTCTGGTTAACTCTAGTTCTTAACCAGTCATCTGCTGCCTCCCCCAGCTCTCTGGGGTTGGTCAACCTAGAGTCTACTAGATACTGGCGGAGCCTCTCTTGGACACAATTTGTTAGAAGGTGCTCCCTCATAATCAAATTGTACAGCCCCTCAAAGGTACTTACCCTGTTGCCCTGTATCCAGCCCTCCAGTGCTTTTACTGAAATGTCCACAAAGTCCATCCAGGACTGGGTGCTTGTCTTTTGGGTGTCCCTAAACTTAAGCCTATACTGCTCTGGGGTTAGACCAAACTTCTTAGTCAAGCAACTCTTCATACTGGGGTATGAGTCTGCATCCTCTCCACTCATGGTTAGGAGCCTATCCCTCCCAGAGTTGGGAACTAACTCCCAAAGGAGTGAACCCCAGTACTGAGGCTTGACTTTCCTCATCTGGAGGGCCCTCTCAAAGGCCCCCAGCCACTTATCTATGTCATCCCCCTCTACATAAGCAGGAACCACCCCTTTGGGTAATCTGGGGGCAAAACCCCCACCCAGGGACACCTCAGTTTCTTTCTCGCTGCCTCCATCTTTTTTTTCTTTGCTTGCCCACTTTTTCTTTTCTAGGGCAAGCTTATCTGCTTCCAAAGCTATGTAGGCTAGCTGGGCTTCCAGCTCTCTCTCCCTGATGGATGGGTTCTCTCCTCCTGAAAGGACCCTCTTCCTACCACTAGCTTTGGGTCTGCCCCTAGTGACTGTGTCCAGTGAGGACCGTTCCTCCTCTTCCTCACTTGGGGTCTGATGCCTTCCCTCCCCTGAGTGGTTAGAGTTAACATCTTCCTCTTTTTCTTCCTCCTCTGGAGCTTCCTCTGTCTCTACCTCTTGGGCCTCAGCCCATGCTGTCAGGGATTTAATCAGGATTTGCTTCCTGAGATCAGGGGTTGCAGGCAACCCCCTCTCAATACACAACCCCCTAAGCTGGACTACTGTCAGTGTGGGTAGGCTAGCCAGATCAAGCTCCATGGTTCCCTAGTTTTGTGTCAACAAAAACTTTTTGCAAAAATTGGTAACAGGAATTTAGAAAAATTACAAAAATTCAATAATTGAAATTAATCCAAATTAATTTAAAAAAAAAATTAAAATTAAAAATTAAAAACAATTTTTGCACTAGGACAATTTAAAGGATTTTTAATTTGTTTTATCTAAAACTGTAACGTGATATTGAACACAAGTACAGGATCCCGTCGCTGCTTCCAATTATGTTGGAAAATGGGTTATTGGTAGGGCAGGTAGGTACCTACACCTAGCAACAAGCCACAAACCTCCACAAAAGTACAGTTAGGTCTCAGTAAATTAATCCCAGCTCTACCCTTGGTAGCTTGGCATCGAGCGTCAAGGCTTAACTTAGGAGACAAAGTGTAAAGCATTCAAATATCACAAAACAGTAATTAAATAAAACACAGGAAACAGTTTAAAAATCCAAAACCAATTTATAAAAATAGCTTATATTTTTATCTTTAAAATGACACAAAAACGATTAAAATCGGTTCAGGGGAACCGGAGATATGAATTTTTAAAGTATTATTATTTTCTAGCGCATAGAAACAAAAAGCGCCAATCGGGTCATCTGGTTGCACCAGGACCGGGACAAAGTCAAACTTTCAGGCCGACCGCGATGGAGCCCTGCTCGGATACAGGTCGCGGGAAGCCTCGGTTAAAAAGTTACCTTCTGACTTAGTCTTTATTTTGAAGTTTTTCTTCACCGGGACGAACCTGCCAGTTGGATCCGACCTCCTGGAGCCCTTGTCCGGATACGCGAAGTCGGTTTCCTCGGTGGTGATTTCTACCTTCGGACTTAGTCGTTTTTTCGAGATGAAAATCCTTCGACCGGGGTAAACCTGGATCTTGATCCGACGTCCGTGGAGCCCTTCTCGGATACGATGGCTGGAAGGTCCCGGTCAACTTTTTACGTTCGGACTTAGTCTCTTTTTCGGATGTTTTTCTTGACCGGGACGAACCACGAAGTCAGGCCGGGTCGCGGTTGAGGCAAGCCGGCTAGAATTTCCGCGTCGAGTCGGTCACTTTATGGAGCTTTTTTCTAAAATTTCTCCAATCTTTTCCAAACTTCTGGGGCTTCACCCAGATGTTCTTTTAAGGTTCTTTTGGGGTCCACAGCTCACCCCAAGGGTCCAGAAGTTCTGTGATGGTCCTTGGGAAGTGCGGACTTCAACTCCCAGAGTGCACCTGGCGCAAACTCCTTTTTGGCCACTGGGCAGTGGACAGCTGGTCACTTTTTCAGGAGTTGGTGCAGGGGACTCTGGTTAGCAATTTTTCACCTGTAGCAAACAGGGAGTCCCTCCTTGAACCAGTGGAAGCCAGGCAAAGTCCTTCTTGTGGTGAAGCCCAAGTGTGCAGCTGGTGCAGTCTTTCTGAGTGCAGGGTCCAGGTGCAGGCCAGGGGTCCAGCAGGGCAGTCCTTCTTCTCCTTGTAGTTCTTTCTTCTTGAAATTTGGTGGGGATCTGAGGCGTGGGTGCAGGTCTGCCAGTTTTATCCTTGCTCCTGGGTGAAAAGCAGGGGGGCCCTGGTCCTCCAATCAGGGACAGGGTCGTCCCCCTGTGATGACCACTTCCTGGGAAGTGTGGCAAAAATCCATCCCAGAAGGCAATAGTCTCTAAAAATCCAAAATGGATGAATCTGATTTTTGGAGGAGAGATCTGGCTGAGCCCACCCACTGGTGTGGCTAAAAATCATAAACACACCCCTCTCCTGCCCTCTCCTAATCTAATCAAGGGGGCACCTAGCTGTCTGGGGTTGCAGGATGTGGGGGTGTTGCTGGGTGCTCCAGATGTCCTTCTCTGCCTTTGAAGACCAGTTTGGCAGCCCTCCCCCTTCCTGCTTCCCCATCTGCTGAGGGGAGATTCTCTCCCCCAAGCACATTCCTTTGTGTAAAGCCAGGCCACTTCACACCTCATTAAAGTGGCCTGGCAGAAGCTGCTGCAGGCTGGCCAATCAGAGCACAGCAGCAAAAACAATGCAGAGCTGAAATTGGCAACTTTTTAGGTAAAGTCTAAACTTTTTACCTGCACTAGTTATATTAAATCCAACAACTGGAAGTTGTGGGATTTATTATAACAATCAATTTGATACCAAATTCTTGGTATGTAACATTTAAGGAGACTTTAAAATTTAAAATAAAGTCTGCCCATTCTAGCCTATGAAGGCCATTTACTTCAATGAGGGAAAAACGAATTTGGCTGTTTTTACCTCACCAGGGCTTATAAATCTATTTTTATAAAGTCCCTGCTTATAGTTACATGGCACCCAGCCCTAGGGGCACATAGGGCACACCTTAGGGGTGACTTATATGTAAAAATAAGGTAGTTTAAAACTTTGCAAGTACCTTTAATTCCAAAGTCGAATTTGCATATAACTTTAATTTAAAAGCAGCCAGCAAGGCAGGCTTGCTTTTAAAATGACACTGGGCACCTCAGCAATGCACCTAGGTGTGCACCACCTATGCTGTGGTCCCTAAACCTACATGCCCTACCATATACTAGGGACTTATAGGTAGGTTAACTTAGCCAATTATAATTAGCCTAATTTGCATATCCATTTTACACAGAGCACTGGCCCTGGGACTGGTAAGCAGTACCCAGGGCACAGCCAAGAGTCAGTAACCACCAGTACCTATCCAGAAAGAGTGGGGGTGATCAGGCAAAAAAAAAGGACTTTCCTACAGGAGAACTTAACCATACCAGAGAAACAGGCGTTGCACAGACTTCAGATGGAAGATGGAAACAATGGTTGAAATCAAACCTGCGGACAAAGGTGGAAACATTGTAATACAAAATAAACAGGATTATGTGAAAGAAGCGATGCAGCAATTGTCGGATAAAACCTGTTATGCACTTGCTACTGGGAACCCAGTAATAAAACTGAAGGAGGAGATAAATTTGTGTATCTTAAGGTGGGAAGATCAAGGCCTCATTGATCAAGTAGAGGCAAAATATTTGTTAGTGGAACATCCTGTAACTCCAACAATATACTTCCTCCCTAAAATTCATAAAAATTTGCAACATCCACCAGGTAGACCTATAATATCAGCCAAAGCATCTCTATTAGAACCTATGTCAGAATACATAGATTTCTTTCTAGCACCCTTGGCAAGAAATTTGAACTCCTATTTACGTGATACAGGAGACTTACTGTTACAATTTGAAGGGATACCTTGGCAGGACACCTATAAATTAGTAATAATGGATGTAGTTTCGCTGTACACGAACATTGAACATCAAATAGGAATCCAGGCATGCAAATTCTTTCTCAACCAAAGGAATATACGTTTTTATCAACACAATGAGATGCTTCTGGAAATGATTAACATTTGTCTAACAAATAATTATTTTTTGTTTAACCAACAACTGTATCTGCAAATTAAGGGCACGGCAATGGGTTTTTCTTTTTCTCCCAATTTTGCGAATCTGACGATGGGATGGTTTGAACAACGAATAGCTTGGGCAGAAGAAAACGAGATTTACCAACAAAAAGTAGTGACTTGGTTGAGGTTTATTGATGACCTTTTTCTTATCTGGGATGGTACTGAGTCAGAATTTGATGAATACTTTAAGATCTTGAACTCTAATGTAGCCAAACTTAATTTCACCTACGACATCAGTGCAACACGTGTGACATTTCTAGATACAGAAATTTATGTTAAAGAGGGGACAATTCAGACTTCATTGCACAGGAAAATAACAGCTACGAACTCCATATTACATGCTAACAGTTTTCACCCACCACGAACAAAGTGGAAAATTCCCTATGGTGAATTTCTACGAATAAAGAAAATCTGCTCAGAGCCGGAAGAGTGTGAGAAGCACTTGAAATTAGCGGAGGAGAGATTCCTGGCAAGACAATATCCGAAAAAGTGTTTAGCTCTGGCACAGAAACGTGTGAAACAATCATCAAGAGAACAACTAATTCATGGAGGAAACCAAGCCATTAAACATGCCAAACAACAACAGCTGAGGTTCATAACAACATACTCACAGAGTGCTACACAAGTTCGTAAAATCTTGGAAAACCATTGGGCAATTTTACAAATGGACCCAATAGTGGGGGAAATCATGGGACAATACCCATTAATGACTTTCAGAAGAACAGCAAACTTAAGGGATAAATTAAAGCACAGCCATTTCCAAACTACAAAAGCAAGCTGGTTACAGAAAACTGGCTTTTGGAAGTGCAGCAGCTGTAAGGCATGTAAAATTGGGGTGAATAAGAAAGAGTACTCAACAAATACTGGCATGGAGAGAGTGATACGTAAGCACTTGAACTGTAAAAGTCGATTCACAGTATATGTGATTGAATGTCCTTGTGGGTTGAAATATGTTGGCAGTACCATATCTGAGACTAAAAAGCGAATTTTAGAACATATTCGAGCAACTATCAATATAGATAGGAGCTATGCAACAGCGAGACATATGGAACAGAAACATGATAGCAAGTGGGAACTCATGACATTCTATGTAATTGATCAGGTACTAAAATCAGAACGCGGTGGTGACAGAGAAAAGAAATTGCGTCAACTAGAATCCAGACATATACTTGATATCCGATCTCTCACCCCGCTAGGTTTAAACCAGGATGAGGAGTTATTTGTACACCTATAAGAGTTGTCATAGCTCATAAGATGTTGCCATTCATTTATTTTATGTCATTTCCACCAATTGATAAGATGCTTTCTTTCCCGTTGTCATTTGTCAGATAGACATACAATTTTGGTGCTATCAATATAAATTGACTGAAGGAATAATACCCAAACATAAATTTTCTTCCATCAGAGGTGCAGGATTTAGCGAGGGCCTTGTTTAAAAGAAACTTTGGGGATTGTGCTATTGTAGGTAACATGCAATACATGAATATGAATCCAATGTGAATATAAATTAAAAACTAATGAGGGCCCCTATATTTTGTTAATACACCTCAGAAATTGTTTTGAAGTCTCCATTAGTCGCTGAAACAAGATTTTATGACATATATTTAAAAATAATTTGATTTAATGAAATGCTATAAACTACATATACCAGAATGCAATGTGGAACTCAGTGAAAAACACCTTGGATTGTAGTCAAAACACTGTTACAATTTGGTAAATATGTATATAGAAAAACGTTAAATTTTTCTTTGTTAAAGTATATATATTTAGTGATGTTATGGAGTAACTCTTGATAAGTGGTGTAACTTGAGTATTTTTTCTGTTACTTTGGAGTACTTTATTTTAAGCGCCGAAATTAGCACACAGGAAACACCTGTGAACAAGGTCTGGTGAGACCGAAACGCGTCAGGGGATTACTGTTTGTTTGTTTATGATCTCACTAATGTATTAAAAGTTAAGGTATTTTTGGCACAACGACAGTGCGGTTTTCTCTTGCTAAAACAGAAAGAGAATCTTGTTTTTTGAAAATATGGTTGTCCTGCCTCAAACCAGCACCACCGGAGAATTAAGTGCACCGTAACACGCAGATCAGGACATCTTTTCTTTCATATATATATATATATATATACATATATATATATATATATATATACACATATATATATATACACACCGTGTATGGCTGGAACAGTGGATGCAAATATATGGACTAGTTGATGTTATTTAGCAGCCAATTTGACAGCTTTTTGATGAACATGGTAATCCATGGAAATCAAGACAGTAAGCCATTCCTCAAACTTGGCCATTGCACACATGAGAACACCCAGACACCCAATCAATATGACAAAATAATAGTCTTATACAAAGAGGATTTATTTTAAAATAATTAAAACTGCATACCTAAACCTGTCCTAAAAACTATCCTACACTAAACTAACCTAAACAAACTTATTTTAACTTACAACTATGCCTACCTAACCTATTCTAACTAATCTTACACATGTAATGCCACTCTCTAAAAATTGTCTTACCACCCCACTGAAGAGACAAGATACAAGTAGGACAACATAAACTAAGGCTACATGTGGACTTATGGAACCTATGGCCTAAACAAATATATATATTTTCAGTATTTCATATTTTTTAAATTATTTGTTTTTACACATAAACCCCAACATAACACACCACCCAACCCCACAATTAAAAAAATGTACTAAAACCCCCACCCAACTATACTTACTCTAACCTATGCCTACCTTACACTATTTCACTAACATAACACTAACCATCTAAAACCCAATCTAAAAACATTATCAATTGTAAAAGGGAGAGAGAAGGAACTGGGAGGTTGTGGCGCTGACACATCACAATTTCTTCAACTTTCTTCTGCAGTACTTCAGAAACTTGTGATTTTTGGCACTCTCCGGCTCCAACCTCTCCAATCTGGCCATCATGGTAGCCATGTACCATCTCACGTCACTTTCAAAGTTTGGTGTGATGACTGTGTTGGAGCAGATATGCTAATATGAGAATATTCTAATGATTTGCGTATACATACTAATGAGAAATAATGACAAACAAAACTAATAATTGAAAATAACGTGCAATGAGTAAAATGTGCCCCCAGGGAGGGGTCACCACGAATGTTAACACGTACTAAAATAATGTGAATTATAAACATTTTGTATTAAAATGCCATAATTGAGGATATAATCTATGTTTTATGATGCTTCGTATCCTTAACTTAGCCGAACTAGAGGCCTGGTAGGCGCTGGGCCTTGCTTGCTTAACTGTGAAGACGCGATGAGCTGCCGAGGACTGGAACTGGAAAAAAGGACCTTGAGCTGTGCAGAGTTTAGATGAGCTCTGCTAGAATTTTCTGCAATGTACTAGCGGACAGGAGACAATCAGAACAAATTGATACAATTATGTGTAGAGTAGGCTGAATGTACTTTCCCAGGACTTGGGAGCAATGGAAGCACTGACTGAAAGACTGTGGGCAACAATTTTGTTACCTGAAGAGCCGGATGATGTGCTCATCGACAGAAGGACCAATCATATTAATGGAACTTGATGCTTGAACCGACGCAAAAAAGTGGTAAACAAAAACTGTAGGTTAGAATCATAACCCCTGATGAGGTTGACCAATTAGCAATATGTGGGACGGACTGAGAGACCCTCATAAAAAGTCATGACACAGGAAGGGAATTCAGAGCAGAGAGGCGAAAGTTGATGACGTCGGAAGACGCTGTCCGAAGTGCTGATAATTGGGCTTACTCTTTGTGGGCCTGATACTTGCTGATGACTGATGACCTGGAGACAAAGAATGACTTGTTGCTGATCTATCTTGGATAGGTAGCTATAAAATGTTGACTGACTAATGTGTGCTTTTCCTTCTTGGTACCAACTGTGCTGTTTTAAAATGTTTTTCTCTCTTAGATTTTTTTCCAAATTAAGGATTTTTTTGACTAAATTGTTTTTGCATGGTGACCCACATGCTGATGTTAATTTGAGATAGGTAGGCTGACAAGGGTGACTCAATCGTGACAGTAGACTGACTGACTTGCATTGCTGAATTATTCAATGTTAAAGAATTTGCTGACTTATGTTGATGATTGTTTTTACTTATCAATAACACTTGGTGAAATTGTTGCTCATGATGCTTATAAAGATTGATTAACAATAAAGTCGAAATAAAGGTTTTTGATTAGAATTGTAACAAATAGTGAATAAAAACGGTAACCTTTTTGAGAGTGATGGAATTTTTCTTGTTAGGTAAAGTTTCTTAATGGTTTTATTTGTCGATTATAATCTTTATTGATGTTCCATTGGTTACCGCTGAGCTAGGATACTCTATGCGATCCAAAAGATTTATCGACCTATACGTGTCGTATGTTTACTTACTAAGGACAAGGCGTGCTAGCAGTTTTTGGTAGCAGATTGATGGTTAGTTTCCTTAGGGAATTAATTAGGTGGTGACTAGTGGGTATGGTAGTAGTTTAAAGTTGAGTACAATTGTTTGAATTTATATGAGGTTTGAATTTTGTTTTTCTGAAATGTCAATGATAGCAAAGATAATGTCCCCTTAAACCCAGAAATGACTTTCCCAGATCCTGGATCTCGTTGAAAAGATTGATTACGTTCTCGCCGTGTTTTGAGATAGTATGAGAGAAGTAGATTGCGCTTGAACAGGCTTAAGCAAAATCGCAGGTGAATTGTGATGTATGTGAGGTAAAAGTAGGGGGTCTGAGCACTCCAGTTCAGGTTTAGTAGGAGTGTGTATACTCCAAAGTGTGAGAGTAGGGAAGTCGTCGAACTTCATGTGTATGTGGCGCTTTGTGCTAAATAATTGTCCACGTGGTTGTTGGTGATGTACGGACCCTGTATGGTCTAAGACTCCGGTGTATTTTGACAAGTGTAGGAGACACTTGGTTTTAATTTGTAATCTGTCTGGTTTAGTAGGTTGATCGGGCGTGGTCAACAAGTTGGAGAAAATGTTAGACGAATAAAAGAAGCTTTAACTGAGATTTGGTGAGACCTATGTGCACTAGAACATACCCATTGATCAGTTAAGAGTAAAGTTTGCAGGTCGAATTTTACTTTGAATGTGGGGGACTGAGAAAGAGGAATAGCTAAAGAGCCCGAAAATGCCATCAGTGAAAATCCATAAGGTCCCTGAAGCGATTGTGTCCCTTCCTGTAGTAAACCAGCAGGTTTGTTTTAGTTAATATTTGGTGAAGATGCTTGCAATAAATCGCATTAGTTTTTTTTTTTTTTTTAATCTGTTTATTAAACATTATACATAAACATTCTTGCAATACACGATTCAGGATTTTACAGTCTGACTGCATATATTTGTAATCCAGTACGGTGCAGTTGCGTTGTTTTGCATAAAAAATACAACTTAGAAACTGTGTAACTGATAACTGGGGACATATCTGGGTGCCAATATGCATGTTTTAATTACAAGAGTGAGGATGGGCCGTGCCTGATACTTTCTGATGACTGATGACCTGGAGACGAAGACTGACTTGTTGCTGATCTATCTTGGATAGGTAGCTATAAAATGTTGACTGACTAATGTGTGCTTTTTCTTCTTGGTACCAACTGTGCTGTTTTAAAATGTTTTTCTCTCTTAGATTTGTTTCCAAATTAAGGATTTTTTTGACTAAATTGTTTTTGCATGATGACCCACATGCTGATGTTAATTTGAGATAGGTAGGCTGACAAGGGTGACTCAATGGTGACAGTAGACTGACTGACTTGCATTGCTGAATTATTCAATGTTAAAGAATTTGCTGACTTATGTTGATGATTGTTTTTACTTATCAATAACACTTGGTGAAATTGTTGCTCATGATGCTTATAAAGTTTGATTAACAATAAAGTCGAAATAAAGGTTTTTGATTAGAATTGTAACAAATAGTGAATAAAAACGATAACCTTTTTGAGAGTGATGGTATTTTTCTTGTTAGGTAAAGTTTCTTAATGGTTTTATTTGTCGATTATAATCTTTATTGATGTTTCATTGGTTACCGCTGAGCTAGGATACTCTATGCGATCCAAAAGATTTATCGACCTATACATGTCGTATGTTTACTTACTAAGGACAAGGCGTGCTAGCAGTTTTTGGTAGGAGCTTGATGGTTAGTTTCCTTAGGAAATTATTTAGGTGGTGACTAGTGGGTATGGTAGTAGTTTAAAGTTGAGTACAATTGTTTGAATTTATATGAGGTTTGAATTTTGTTTTTCTGAAATGTCAATGATAGCAAAGATAATGTCCCCTTAAACCCAGAAATGACTTTCCCAGATCCTGGATCTCGTTGGTAAGATTGATTATGTTCTCGCCGAGTTTTGAGATAGTATGAGAGAAGTAGATTGCGCTTGCACGGGGTTAAGCAAAATCGCAGGTGAATTGTGATGTATGTGAGGTAAAAGTAGGGGGTCTGAGCACTCCAGTTCAGGGTTAGTAGGAGTGTGTATACTCCAAAGTGTGAGAGTAGGGAAGTCGTCGAACTTCATGTGTATGTGGCGCTTTGTGCTAAATAATTGTCCACGTGGTTGTTGGTGATGTACGGACCCTGCATGGTCTAAGACTCCGGTGTATTTTGACATGTGTAGGAGACACTTGGTTTTAATTTGTAATCTGTCTGGTTTAGTAGGTTGATCGGGCATGGTCAACAAGTTGGAGAAAATGTTAGACGAATAAAAGAAGCTTTAACTGAGATTTGGTGAGACCTATATGCACTAGGACATACCCATTGATCAGTTAAGAGTAAAGTTTGCAGGTCGAATTTTACTGTGAATGTGGGGGACTGAGAAAGAGGAATAGCTAAAGAGCCAGAAAATGCCATCAGTGAAAATCCATAAGGTCCCTGAAGCGATTGTGTCCCTTCCTGTAGTAAACCAGCAGGTTTGTTTTAGTTAATATTTGGTGAAGATGCTTGCAATAAATCGCATTAGTTTTTTTTTTTTTGTAAATCTGTTTATTAAATATTATACATAAACATTCTTGCAATACACGATTCAGGATTTTACAGTCTGACTGCATATATTTGTAATCCAGTACGGTGCAGTTGCGTTGTTTTGCATAAAAAATACAACTTAGAAACTGTGTAACTGATAACTGGGGACATATCTGGGTGCCAATATGCATGTTTTAATTACAAGAGTGAGGATGGGCCGTGCCTGATACTTTCTGATGACTGATGACCTGGAGACGAAGACTGACTTGTTGCTGATCTATCTTGGATAGGTAGCTATAAAATGTTGACTGACTAATGTGTGCTTTTTCTTCTTGGTACCAACTGTGCTGTTTTAAAATGTTTTTCTCTCTTAGATTTGTTTCCAAATTAAGGATTTTTTTGACTAAATTGTTTTTGCATGATGACCCACATGCTGATGTTAATTTGAGATAGGTAGGCTGACAAGGGTGACTCAATGGTGACAGTAGACTGACTGACTTGCATTGCTGAATTATTCAATGTTAAAGAATTTGCTGACTTATGTTGATGATTGTTTTTACTTATCAATAACACTTGGTGAAATTGTTGCTCATGATGCTTATAAAGTTTGATTAACAATAAAGTCGAAATAAAGGTTTTTGATTAGAATTGTAACAAATAGTGAATAAAAACGATAACCTTTTTGAGAGTGATGGTATTTTTCTTGTTAGGTAAAGTTTCTTAATGGTTTTATTTGTCGATTATAATCTTTATTGATGTTCCATTGGTTACCGCTGAGCTAGGATACTCTATGCGATCCAAAAGATTTATCGACCTATACATGTCGTATGTTTACTTACTAAGGACAAGGCGTGCTAGCAGTTTTTGGTAGGAGCTTGATGGTTAGTTTCCTTAGGAAATTAATTAGGTGGTGACTAGTGGGTATGGTAGTAGTTTAAAGTTGAGTACAATTGTTTGAATTTATATGAGGTTTGAATTTTGTTTTTCTGAAATGTCAATGATAGCAAAGATAATGTCCCCTTAAACCCAGAAATGACTTTCCCAGATCCTGGATCTCGTTGGTAAGATTGATTATGTTCTCGCCGTGTTTTGAGATAGTATGAGAGAACTAGATTGCGCTTGCACGGGGTTAAGCAAAATCGCAGGTGAATTGTGATGTATGTGAGGTGAAAGTAGGGGGTCTGAGCACTCCAGTTCAGGGTTAGTAGGAGTGTGCATACTCCAAAGTGTGAGAGTAGGGAAGTCGTCGAACTTCATGTGTATGTGGCGCTTTGTGCTAAAAAATTGTCCACATGGTTGTTGGTGATGTACGGACCCTGCATGGTCTAAGACTCCGTAGACAAGTGTAGGAGACACTGGTTTTAATTTGTAATCTGTCTGGTTTAGTAGGTTGATGGGGCGTGGTCAACAAGTTGGAGAAAATGTTAGACGAATAAAAGAAGCTTTAACTGAGATTTGGTGAGACCTATGTGCACTAGGACATACCCATTGATCAGTTAAGAGTAAAGTTTGCAGGTCGAATTTTACTTGTGAATGTGGGGGACTGAGAAAGAGGAATAGCTAAAGAGCCAGAAAATGCCATTAGTGAAAATCCGTAAGGTCCCTGAAGCGATTGTGTCCCTTCCGTTAGTAAACCAGCAGGTTTGTTTTAGTTAATATTTGGTGAAGATGCTCGCAATAAATCGCATTCGTTTTTTTATTTTTTTGTAAATCTGTTTATTAAACATTATACATAAACATTCTTGCAATACACGATTCAGGATTTTACAGTCTGACTGCATATATTTGTAATCCAGTACGGTGCAGTTGCGTTGTTTTGCATAAAAAATACAACTTAGAAACTGCGTAACTGATAACTGGGGACATATCTGGGTGCCAATATGCATGTTTTAATTACAAGAGTGAGGATGGGCCGTGCCTGTCGAGGAGGATGGGGAAAGAGTGGGGAGACATATCAGTTGTGTGTGTAAATAAGCTGCGTAACTGTTGACGGAGTCGGATGTGACGACGTGCCGACCCGCATCCAAAGCGCAGTGAGCGAGAAAAAAAAAAAAAACGATACCAAAGGGACATTGATTTGGGGTAAGTATCCTTAAGTGTCCCCATTGTTGCACTGATGTAGGATAAAAGAATGTCAGAACTAACAAATTGGAGGCCATGGTGGGGATATGTGGTATAAAACAGAAAGGCAGATTTAGAGTGTTGGATACATCAGGGGGGGTACGTGTCGTCTCTGGCTTCTATGTTCACCACAAAGATGTCCCATATTTCGGCCCGCCCTGTATCAGTCCTTTGTGTTGTAGTTGGCGTAATGTCTGCGCTTCAGCTAGCGAACGGCTATGCAGTTCGCGGAGCCAGAGGGGGTGTGGGGGAGCGTGTGGGGCTTTCCAATGCATGGCAATCAGACACTTAAAGACAGCAAATGCTAAATCTATAAATCTGTGTAGGTGCTTGCTACCCTTAGTATGATGACGTATGCCGAGCAAGCAGGATTCAGGTGTGGGCATAAGAGTCTGGCCCGCTATGTCCGCCGTGGTTTCAGTGATTTGTTGCCAGGCCGTGTTGATTGGGTGGCAGCTCCAGACCATATGGTAGAAGTCAGCCGCTGGGGTAGGGCATCTAGGACACGCTGGGTTTGTGTTCAAGTACATCCTTTGAATGCGGGCCGGTGATAAGTATGAGTGGTGAATATAATTAAATTGGGTGTATTGGAGTCTAGTATTGCGGGACACATTCTTGATCAGTGTGAGGGCGGCGATCCAGGCTTTTTGTGTTAATGGTGCTGGGAGAACGGCGTCCCACCGTGTTTTTGCACACGTCAGTTCCGGGAAGGCCTCAGTTAGGAGCACTTTATATAGTTTAGTTATGATGCTTTTTGAATCCCCTACAGTGAGGATTGCAGTGAGCATATGTGATTGGCATGGTTCTGTGTTACCGGAGCCCCATAGATTAATAAGAAGGTTTTTGATAGCACTATGTGTCAGGAAAGCTCCTGAGTGCATTACCCCTGCGGACACAAGTTCTGTGAAGGTGCGCATTGTAGACGCTGAGTAGTAGTCCCCCACATTTAATGTACTTATGGCACGCATGTCATGGTGTATTGAGAGTGCATGGATTCCCTGTAATTGGGATAGTGGCAATACGGGGAATAAGGAGGTGTAGAGGTCTTGCCTTGTACGTATTTGCACCAGCAAAATCTTGCTGTTTCAAGTAGAATGGACTTTAACGGCGGGCGATGGGGGCCAGACAGCAGTGAAGTTAAGATCGTTTGTGGTGCAGTGTATGCGCGCAGCCCTATGCTTTCTGTGGATGGAGATATCCTAAGCCATGTGGTGAGCCAGAGCAGCTGAGCCGCCACGTAATATAATTCGAAGTTTGGTAAGCCCAGTCCCCCTGCCTCCTGTGGGTACTGCATTATTGATAGTGCTACTCTGCGCCTGTCCTTGCCCCACAGCAGGTCCGTCAGTAGAGAGTGCAGCTTATGGAAGAACGCACATGGCAGGGACAGTGGGAGGGCAGTGAAGTAGTATAGGAACCGAGGTAGAATGAGCATTTTGGCTATGTCAACCCGGCCCATGGGGGACAACGGGAGTGAGCACCAAAACGAGAGAGAGCTTCGGGTGGATCTCAGTGCTCTGTCGAGGTTGCCCTCTTTTACGTCAGTAATGGAGTGGTAAATTTGTATGCCTAAGTATTTGAAAGTAGTGAGCGACCATGGTAGTTGATATTGGGGCAATGTCAAGTGAGAATTGCTCGTTACTGGAGTGAGTGGGAAAATGCTTGATTTTGTCCAGTTTATGCACAGACCGGAGGCTAGTGCTAATGATTCCAGCAGTGACATTACTCTTGTCATGGAAGCAGCATGATTGCGCAGGTATATTAGGGTTTTATCAGCATATAAGGAAATAATGTGATATGTATTAAATTCTAAAATGCCCCATGTGCGGGCGTTGCTACGTAGTTTGATTGCTAATGGTTCCATGGCTATTGCAAATAGTAGGGGGGATAATGGACAGCCTTGTCGAGTGCCTCTACCTAGGGGGAATGCTTCAGATATAACTTGACCCGTCTTAACTCGAGCTGTAGGTTTAGAGTACAGTGTTTTAATCCAGTTGATGAAGCCGTGCCCAAAACCGATTGCTTTTAGCGTGTGGATGAGGAAGCCCCAGCTTAAAGTATCAAACGCTTTTTCTATGTCCAGAGAAAGGCCCGCTGCTTCTGTCTCCGTAACGTGATGCATTATATGAATTAGTCTTCTAATGTTTAAAAAGGTGCTCCTGCCCAGAATGAATCCTGACTGATCTGGATGTATTACGTTTGGTAGATAGGGGAGTAATCTATTTGCCAGGATTTTCCCTAATAGCTTACAATCAGAATTTAGCAGGGAAAGCGGTCTGTATGATTTCACGTCTAGGGGATCTCGCCCTGGTTTGGGAAGCACGACTATCAGGGCTTCGCACATCGAGTCAGGGAGTTGTAACTTATTACATGCTTCATTGAATACCTCCAGGAGTGGCTGTAAAAGGCGCGCAGCATGGGAGCTAAAATACTCTATAGGGAGGCCATCTGAACCAGGGGTTTTGCTACGAGCCATTTGTGACAGGGCTAGACATATCTCTTCGTTAGTGATGGGGCAGTCTATAGTATCTGTGTTGTCAGTGATTTGTTGATTTTGGGGAACCACCGATAATATTTCAGCTAATTGCTGCTCGGTTGGAGGGGGAGGAGAAGTGTATAAAGCTTGATAGTATGTGAAGAAGGCCTCATTGATTTGTTGATAATGTTACCTGAGTTCAAGCAAATCGCACCTATGGTCGGGGATTGTGTCCGTTGGCGAATTAGCCATGCTAATAGTCTGCCTGATCTATCTCCCTCAGCATGCTGTTTCATCATGTAGTGTCTGTAATCGTGTTTACTTAATCTAGAGTCTGCCTCCCTGTAGTCTTTTCTGAGCGAGTTTAGTTCTGTTAGTGCAGATTCACTTCGGGAGGCTTCAATCTCAGCTTTGCGGAGTTCAATCTCTAGTGTCTGGAGCTCTCTAGTGAGTGTCTTTCTAACCCCCATTGTGGCTGCAAGGCAGTGCCCGCGTATTACCGCTTTGTGGGCGTCCCATTCAGTTGCGCGGGATGTTGTTGTGTGTCTATTCAGGGAGAAATAGTCAACCAAGCACTTGGATAACTCCGCCTGAAAGGGAGGGTCTGTGAGGGCTTCTGTCTGTAGCCGCCATGTTGGTATGCGAGTGTGGGCACGGCCCCTTCCAAAGTTGTGTAAAGCGGTTTATGGTTGGTGATAGAGCATGCTAAGTACTCTGAGGCACATACTTTTGAGGTTATGGACGCAGATGTAAGGAGCATGTCTATTCTAGTATGTAGTTTGTGGACAGGGGAATAGAAGGAGTATTCGCGGTGTGTGGGATGTCTCAGTCTCCAAACGTCTCTTAGTCCATTATTGGAGACCCACTTTGTCAGGTCTAGAGATGCTCTGTTGGCCGGAGCAGTGTCTAGCGGGGGAAATGAGTGGTCCATGTGGGTATCGAGGACACAGTTAAAGTCCCCTCCCCATATGTTGTCCGCCGTGGGTTCGCTAAGGCTGCCTGTTGTGAGTGTACTCAGAAAGTCACGTTGGTTTGTGTTCGGGGCGTATAGTGCTGTCAGTGCTAAGGGGGAACCATCTAGGACACCTTCCAATATCACGTATCTACCTTTTGGGTTGCATTGTGTACGAGACATGACAAATGGGACCCCTGGGGCAATCCAGACTGCCACCCCGAGCATATGTTGATGAAGTGGTACCGTAAAGTTGCCCTCTCCAGTTTGAGCATGTGATTTCCAGTGTGGATTGGGATAGGTGTGTTTCTTGCAGTAGAGCTATATGTATCTGGTGTCTCCTGAGAAACGCATAAACTTGATGCCTCTTACGCCATGCTGCTTTGCCTCTTACATTCCATGTGAGTATCTTGTATTTTGGGGTGTGTTGCTGAGTTTGAGAGGCCATAGGGGGTTTATGAGTTTAGCTAGGTGAAGGTGATATGTGTCGCCTCTCCCTCTTGTAGTGTGAACGTGCCCACTCCCCTCCGGGTTTGACCAGTTTGCGCTCCTGTTGTTAAAGTACTTGGGTCTATTGGTGTGACAGGCATAGCATTATTGGATGTAAGCGTGGTCCCAATTAAGTAACATGGAAAAAAGCCCATGTGTGAAAAAACAAACAATAACTGTGTATAACATCCACTTAGGTTGTGGCAAAATAAGAGAAATTCTGGCGATTGCCAGCATGAAGAAACAGTCCATATGGAGCGGGGGTGCTGGCGAGCGTAGATTCTGAGTCATTAGGTTGCCCAGCCCATGTTGCTCCTGGTGTTGAATCTGTCGCCCAGGACCATGATTGCTTAGAGTACAGAGTACAGTGGTACCCGGCACTGCCCCCCCCCGGCTCCCGGCAGCCACCTGGATCAGGACATGACATAACATGATGAGCATGACACTAACTGCGTGCTCAGATGGTATATGGCTTTTAATTAAATGTCATCTGTCATGCGCGGAGTGAGAGTAGGGCCTCGAGCAGAGTCTGCCGAATCTGAGTTTACTTCCTGGTCTGGGTCTCCCTCGGTTTGAGTGGATAGGGTTGTAGGTGAGGTGTTCACAAAGCGAGATGTTGCCTGTAGAAGAAGGGAGCGTTTCGTGCGAGACTGTTCAAGTGTAGGTTTACCACCTTGTTTTTTACGTTGCCTACGTTTTGTTTTGGGGAGGGACCATTTTTCCATGGAGTTATCAGCATCCAAAGGGTCAGCCAGGCCCTTAGCGTGTAGCCAAGTCCATGCATCTTCCGGTGTGGTGAAGAAGAGTGTACATGAATCGTCTTGCACACGAAGTTTGGCCCGAAACAGCAGTGCGTATTGGATGTTGTGTTCACAGAGGCGTTCCTTGACCCGGTAAAAGGAACTGCGTTTCTTTTGCACTACCGCTGTGAAGTCTGGATAGGCTGTGATCATTGCATTATCAAATCGTACAGGTCCTGACTTGCTAAATAATTGTAGGATAAGGTCCCTGTCACGATAGTTCAGGAGTCTAGCTATCAACAGTCGAGGCTGGGTCCCCGGAGGTGGGGGTCTGCCCGGGACTCTGTGGGCATGCTCGACTGAGAAGTATTTTGGTATGTTGTCCTTGAGAATTGTGTCAGCGAGCCATTGTTCAACAAAAAGTTCAGTACAAGGGCCTTCCGCACACTCTGGAAACCCCACTAGTCGGATGTTATTACGTTGTGACCTGCTCTCTGCGTCCTCAGCTCTACGTTTTAAGTCTACGACTTCGGCTGTTAAGTGAGACATCTGCACTTGGAGGTTCTTCACATTTAGGGGGAGAGCCGCATTATCTTTCTCCAATTCCTTCACCCTGTCGGCTAGCACATGTTGGTCTGCACGCAGTACGTTTACATCTTCTGCGACTGAACCAATTTGGCTTCTAGGGTGGACTTGGTGTCCAGGATAGCCTGCAAGATCTTTTCGAACTGTGCAGTGTGTACTTGAAGTGTAAGTTCCAGTTTCTGCAGAGCCAGTTGTGTGGCAGATTGGGCCTCAGAGGAGGCAGGGGCCGTGGGATCCATGCTGCCCGAGGGTGCCCGTGGAGTTTTTGGTTTACCCATTTGACATCTGCGGCACAAAGTGGGCACTAGCGGAGTTAGTACAATTATGGGGTTGATGGCTTGCAGGGGGCAGAGTTACCTCACTGACTGACTCACTGACTTTCGTGGGTATTAATGGCAGTGATGTATGCTACAAGGATCTCGGTGTATGGCGTTATTTGTTAGTGCTGCGTCCGAGTCTCGCTCCACCTCCGGTGCTGAGTCTCACATCAACAGTGAACCTAGAAGATCGAGTGGTCAAGGGGTTGAGCGTGCACTGTGCAGTTAGAGCAGCAGGTAGTGAGGGAGCCATGGAAAAGTCAGAGAGGGCCTGGAGCAGCGTCAGATCTACTCACTACCCACAATGCCAAATACAGTGATTCTTCTGTCCCATCACTGTCACTGTACGCTTCGTTTGGTTAAGCTCCGTGGGAGGGGTGAGGGGGGGGGGGGACAGCCACTCGCCCCTGCACAGCGATCCAATCCGTGTCGCTGAGGGATATTCAGCCCCTCGCAGTCTCCACCATGAGGGCGCCTCTGTTCCAGCCGGCGTGGTCACTGTGAACGTTGCGTGGGCTACGTGTTCATTTTTTTGGGCCACAGAATCCTCAAGTTACTCCCTGCTCAGTCGCGGCGTTCCGACGCTATGGGGGCCCCTGTGGGCATCGTGTGAGCCGTCAGAGATGGGCAGCCGGGGACCAGCCGGCAACGAAGCGCCGCATTCCAGGAGGGCCACTTCAGGCCCAGTGCCGCGTCTGTTTGCCGGCGTCGCGCCGGGGCTCCCAGTGGGCTCCAATGCTCAAGCGCCGAGCACCAGAGGGCCAAGGGTGGAGCCGGTCCCCGGCCTCGATCGGCCCACTCACCGACTGTTGATGCGGGGAGCGCCCAGGGCTATCGGGGAGTCCCGGAGCGGGTTGTCGCTCCGGATGATGGTCCTGGGCGGCTGGGCTAAAGGCACCCGCCGTTAGGACGGTGTCGGGCGCTGCAAACAGGATGCTTTGTCAGGCTGGGCACGGAGCTGCAGTATTAAGCTGCTGCTCCGGTCCCCATGTTGGCCACACCCCCATAAATCGCATTAGTTGAGGTGAATTAAGTCGAGGAGGACAAGCTGTAAGACTTTGTCAGCCGCTGTGAGTCAGTGTGACGTCAGTGTGTGGCGTGCTGGGATAGGTTGGTTAGTGAGAAGAGCTGCGACCGGATTGGCAGCTGTCCATGAGAGGCAATTGGTTGAGAAAACGGATGAAGGGAATCTTGGGAGTAAAAGCCATTTCATTTATTGAATTTGTTATACACAAAACAGGCAAAATGAAGTTTTTCAAGGCATTTAAGAGTGCAATGAAGGGTGATTCATACTTCAAGGCGTCAGTGGGGGAAACAACCCCAATGGAGGATACTCCGGTGCATCTCGTAATGACAGAAAAAGGCAAAGCTTTGTGTCTTTGGTTAAAGCAATGGAGTAAGTTGACTAAGAATCAAGGGACATTAGCTTTCCCAGAGCATGGAACGTTCAATTTGAGAATTTTAGACCAGTTGCGATTATCATTGTATGACATGAGGCCGTTACTGAGACCAGCACAATTTGAGGCTTTAGTGGTTTGGGAGTTAGTGGCCAGACAGCAGCAGGAGCTAAAGTTCAACAGAAGGGTGAAGAAGATAGAAAAGTCACTAGCAGAAGCTAGGTGGGATTGGGAGCAAAAAAGATGGAGGATGGCAACAAAGGTTTATCCAGATGTGCTAGTTCTTGAGACTTTTTCAAATATCGTAGTGCTGAGGTAGCAAGTGCTTCCGAAGCCAATGTTGGTCCAGACTGACCCGACCCCAATGCTATTGCCACCAGCACAGACGCAGTGTATGTCGAAGTTTAATCCATTGACAGGGACTTCGGTAGACCTCACACCAGTTATGAACCAGGCAATGGGAGTACCACTCACCCAGGGTGCAGGTGCTAGCGCAGCCCCAGATGCAATATCGTTACCGATCATTGTTGGTCCAGCAGTACCTCTTTATGCACAGAAGAAGACAGAAGCAGGGGAACAGACTGAGATGTCACAACGTTTGGTGAGAAGGGGGGTGGGAGATTCAATGCACTCGACATCTTCTTCAGGACCTTGTCCTAGTGAGCTCAGATCTCCTACGAGTTTTAGTCCACTTGTAACATTGCCAGATGCAGTAAACATCTCTAATACAAATCAGAGCTTGAGACTTCTGACTCCACAAGCCTCGGATATAGTGGCACAGTAGCTGCCAGTCCCGAATGCGAGTAATATCTCATTACGAGTGTTAACAGCTCAGCAGTTAACTAGTTGGCTGGATAGTTTAAATTCTTTGCAAGGTGCATCAAAAGGAGAAGGTCAATTGAACCGAGTGGGACTAAATATCGAAGCAAATGAATTAGTCGAGGGGACAATGGGATTAAATAGGTTAGAATCCTACACTGAAGAAGAGCTGAGGTATTTGTGCCCAAGGATTACAAAAGAGGTAGGAAAAATACACCAGAAATTTGCGGAAGTAGCAGAGAAGCATGACATTGATCTTAAAACAACGAAACATTTGAGACGAAGTTACAGATTAGATTTTGAGGCAAAAGATTTTGAACACATGAGATCAGCAGGAATGAAAGCACATTTGAGGGACTTGCTGCAGAGTGCGCTAATTTGGGGAGCATTAGTGAAGTTGGAATGCAGATGGGCAAGGAAGAAAGATAAATGAAAACGAGATTCCCAAGAAGAAGCAGAGGTAGCATAGAAAGGGTAATCAGTTAAAATGCTTCCAATGAGAGAGATTCCAGGGGGTCAATTTGTTCATGTCCTGTGGCACCGAAGTGACATATTGTCTTTTACAAACGATTATCCCAGATTGAGAGAGAAGCTAGTTGAATGGTATCAACAGACTGAGAGGTTCATGGAACTCTCTAAGTGTTTGTGGGAGGACTTGAATACCTTATTAGAGATAGTTGTACCATTCGACTTATGGGTCGAATGTAAGAGGGCAGTAGACTGGCCAACGAGTGAACCTGAAAGGAACAAGATTACAGGCGCACCATCACCTGAGGTAATGAAAAATTATTATAAGGTGATTGAGTTCCTGAAAACTAGGATTTCTCCTAAAAACATTGATTGGCAGAGGATTGACAGGACAGTCCAGGAAACTAAGGAGTCAATACATACTTATTATGAAAGGTTGTTAAAGGCTTTCAAGGAGTACAGTGGCAAGGAAGCGGTCGAACCAAAAGACATGTTGCATTTTGTGTTTAAATTTGTTGAAGGATTGAGATCTGAAGTAGGGCAGATGATTAAGAATCACTTGATTTGCCGGCAGGCAAAGCCGATTGATGAGGTGTTGCAGTATGCTAAATATTGTAGTGATGAGATTAAATTGAAACAAAAGAAGTTAAAAGAAAAGGCAATGGTGATGCAGATTAATGCAGCACAATCAGGAGTACAAGGAGCTTTAGTGCCGCCGATGCCGCAGCAACAGAGAGCTATCGCGTTTCAACCTCAAGTGAGGGGTAGAGGACGTGGGATGGATATGATGCATGGTCCAGATCTAAGCACTGTGGTTGTCCAGAATGACATGCAGGGTATGAAAAAGATGTTGCCATGTCATTTGTGCGGAAACGTGGGACACTGGAAGCAGGAGTGCCCATTGATGGGGTAGGAAGGAATGGTTCAGCAAGGCGATGTTGGTGCAGTTCAAACTGTAAGATTCCCAAGAAAGAGGGGTATAGTTCCAAATGCTCAAAATCGAGGTCAGAATTTCTTGCCTGTACAACAGTTGCAGGTGCCTCAAGCACAATTTACTTCCTTAACACCAATAAAGCAGCAGATTTCTATGGTGCCTAGACAGCAAATGCACTTACCCCAAGCACTGATGGAGCAGCAACAAGTTATGCTTACTCAACAGGTCACAGGTCAGAGACCAGACAATAGTAACAATACAGTACACCAGTTCCCATTTCACAGTGAGGATGAAATAAACGATGAATGGATGAGTGACAGTTCAGATGAAGGAGCTTGCATTCTTGCTGCGTCCCTAGAAGTAGATCAGAGAGGGCCTTTTGTGAAGGGAAAAGTAATGGGACATAAGGTCTCGTGCCTGGTTGACACTGGAGCTACGCGCTCCACGGTGAGGAGTGTGGAAGTACCAGTTTTACCCCTTTCAGGCGGGACAGTTCAGGTCGTGGGAGTGGAGAATAGGCAGTTAATTAACTCTATCACAGAACCGGTGCAAGTTGAAATTGTAAATTATTTGGGATTGCATAGAGTTTTGGTGTGTGACTCAAGTCCTGTGTCTTTGTTAGGCAGAGACTTATTGTGCAAGACTAAATGTTCCATAAATTGCACAGATGCAGGAATAGAGGACCAGACAAGTAGTGATGATGAGGAGGAACATGCGTCAGCCATGGCACTTAATAATGCTTACGAAGAATACCCATTGATTGAAATCTTTCTGATGTTCACACTGAAGGAGTTGCATGCAGACCTGCAGGGAACAGTAAAGGAGAATGTTTGGGATTTGACAGGGAAAGAAGTGGGATTAATCAAAGGAGTGAAACCTATGAAAATCACTTTGAAGCTGAATGTTGAGTTCCCGAAACATCCACAGTATAACATGGCACAGGATGTGATGATGAAAGTGGCACAGATAATTGGAGACTTCCTGAAGCAGGGAGTTCTAAGGGAGAAGTGTTGAGTAGCCCACGCAATTCAGCTGTAATGGGATTGAAAAAACCTTGTGGGAAGGTACCGGTTGTGCAGGATTTGCGAAAAGTGAATGACATGGTGGTTAAGTGTTGTCCGATTGTGCCCAATCCAGGAGTGATACTGTTTCAGAATCCTTGTGAGGCAGAGTGGTTCACGGTGGTTGATTTGTCACAAGCTTTCTTTTCAGTGCCACTTCATGAGGATAGTCAGTTTCTTTTCAGTTTCAAATTCCTAGTCTATAGCTGGTGCAGGCTTCCACAAGGGTATACAGAGTCACCATCCCTGTTCATTCAGATTTTGAAGAAGAATTTGGAGTCATTGAAATTACCCTGCCAATCGACTCTTGTGCAGTACATTGATGACTTATTGATTGCCTCCAGAACAAGGGATGAGTGTAAGCATGACTCGATTGCCCTGTTGAATCATTTGGGAGACTTTTGACACAAGGTCCCACCTGCGAAGTTGCAGTATTGTCAGAAGTCTGTCAAATATTTGGGTCATCAAATTGAGAAAGGGCTAAGAAGAATTTCCAGAGAAAGGATTACAATGATTTTGCAGAGAAATCCCCCGACTTCCCAGAAGGATGTGCGCATGTTTTTGTGAATGGTAGGGTGCTGTAGACAATGGATTCCAAATTTTGCTGAGATTGCAAAACCCCTACAGCAGTTGACACACAAAGGAGTTACAGATCCCATTAGCTCAGATGAGGATCAAATGAGAGCTTTCACTGAATTGCCTGATTGCCTGGGAATGCCTGATTACACAAAGCCTTTCACATTGTTTTGTCATGAACGTGATGCTTGTTCTTTGTCTGTTTTGACACACTTCCATGGAGGTGCTTATCGCCCAGTAGCCTATTTTTCAGCTACCTTGGACCCGGTTGCAGCAGCTTTACCAGGTTGCCTGCGAGCATTAGCCGCAATTTGTCAAAGTCTTTCCCAATGTGAAGGGGTGGTCATGGGATACCCAGTGACTGTACCACATTCTGTTGAAATTTTACTGACAAGAACAAAACCACATTTGACGGGCCAGACTGACAAGGTACGAGACGAGCATATTGGGCGCTCCAAATGTAACTTTGAAAAGATGTACAGTGTTGAATCCAGCAACGTTATTGCCAAGTGGTACTGTTGAAATTGAAAAGGAGGAGGATATAGAACATGATTGTCTCGAAGTGACTGAGTTATATACAAAGCCTAGACCAGATATCAGAGATACTCGGTTAGAAGAAAATGATCAAATTGTCTTTGTTGATGGTTCCTGCCTTAGAGATGGAACAGGCACCTTGAGAGCAGGATATGCCGCATGTACTATCACAGGAACCCTAGAAGCATCTTGGCTTCCTGGTGTATATTCAGCACAAGTGGCAGAACTGGTGGCTCTTACTAGAGCTAGTTATGTTTCTACGAGGGTTCGAGTTACAATATACACTGATAGTCAGTATGGATTTGGAATTGTTAATGATTTTGGTCAATTGTGGTCACAAAGAGGTTTTATGACCCCAAGTGGAACCCCAGTGCAAAAAGGTGACAGGATAAAAAATTACTGTATGCAATTCAATTACCTGAAGAGATTGCTGTAGTAAAATGTGTGGCGCATCAAAAAACGGCAGATTACATTTCCTTGGGAAATGGGTATGCAGATCAGATTGCAAGGTTTTGCACCCTGAACTGTATATCGTTCAAAGACAAGTGGGAATTGATGACAGAAGAAGAGACCAGTTGTACAAGTTATGCATTGAAAATAATCGATTCTCTAGAAGAATTAAAAACAGTGCAAGAAAATGCAGACAAGGAAGAGAAAAAACTGTGGACAAAATTGAAATGTGGACAGAGACCAGATGAGATCTGGGTATCTGAAGAGGGTAGATGGTGTTGCCGAATTGTCTGTTGACTCAGATGGCTCGGTATTACCATGGTCAGGCACACATCGGAAGGGATGCCATGATTAGGCTGTTCAAGGTTGATTGGTTCAATCCGAAATTTAAGCAAGCAGCTGAAGCAGTATGTCACAGATGTGTGATCTGTCAGCAACTAAAAGTGGGAAAAGGGACAGTGGTAAATCTGTTGGTGATTGTGTGTATAAATCTGAGCCACATTGGAAGAGCAGGAGGACCATTCAGCAGAATGCAATTGGATTTCATTGAGATGCCTACATGTGGTGGACTGCAGTACGTGTTGGTGACTGTGTGTGTGTTTAGCCATTGGATTGAAGCATACCCCACACGCAGAAATGATAGTCTTACAGTTGCAAAGTTGCTACTTAGAGAATTGATACCAAGGTTCAGATTTCCGATCTCTTTAGAATCAGATAGGGGAATGCACTTCAATAACGAAGTGATTAAGCTCTTGTGTGCAGCACTAAACATTGAACAGAAGCTCCACTATAGCTATTGTCCAGAGGTGTCAGGACTTGTAGAGCAAATGAATGGTACCATGAAATCAAGAATTGCCAAAAGGTGCGCTGCCACAAATCTGAAATGGCTGGATGCATTGCCTTTAGTGATGATGTCAATGAGAAATATACCTGACAGAAAGACAGGGTTGTCCCCACATGAGATTCTTATGGGAATAGCAATGAGGTTGCCAGTAATACCAGCCAATTCTCTTGTCAATATTACAGATTATATGGTGTTGGACTACTGCAAGGGTCTAGCTGATGTGGTTCGATCTTTTTCTCAGCAGGTACAAGCTGTTACCCTGCCACCTATCCATGGCCCAGGCCACAATCTAAGAGCAGGAGATTGGGTTGTAATCAAAAAGCATGTGCGAAAGACTTGCCTAGAGCCATGATGGAGAGGTCCATATCAAGTGGTGCTGACAACTACAACAGCTGTGAAGTGTGCAGGTTTGCTTAACTGGATACATGTAAGCCATACAAAGAAAGTGGTGAGTCCTCAGGATCATGAAGAAGTGTTGCTGAGAACGCCAGCAGCTGCAAAACTAATACTTCTACCTGAACCAGAACTGGAGCAGGTTGAGCCGGAAGTAGACCCAGAAGTGGCGGAAGAAGGATCTATCACCCCAGTAAGAGACGAGGGTGTGGGAATTCAGGAGGAAGATCGAGAAATCAATCCAATAGAAGTGACAAGTGATCCATGCACAAGAGAGGTCCTCACGAGAACAAAGAGTGTTGAAACACAATGAGACCAAGCGCCAGAGCCTGAGGGGGAAAGAGTTGAAACATGTCAAAGCCAAAAGGATCTGACTCCTCCTGAACCCGTCGCAGGTCCATCAAGAGAAGGCACTTCAGACAAGGTGAAGGAGAAAAGTCAGATCTTGAAGAGATTGTTGACAGAAGGATCGAGAAAAGGAGATCACTGGCCTGAGTCTCAAATAGGCAAGAAAAAGGACTTGGTCATAAATGAGACAATAGAGGAAGAATTAGACATAGCAAAGAAAGACGAACTGAGTGACGGAGGATTGACAGGAAAAAGGAGGTTGAAAAGGAAGAGAGCAGCAAGTCGAAAATACGCAGGACCAAAGTGGGCATACGCAACAAGTGATTGGCAAAACGAGTTTATGTCTTTTTGTTTTGATAGAGAAGTCCAAAATCAGTATTTTGATGCAATCTGAAGGAGAAAATCAATAGACTGAGTCATTGAGCAAAAAGAGAAGAAATTGAGATTATTGATTTACCGGAAAAGACACTGATGGCCTGATATGACACGTAAAATCCTGGAGATGACCAGCTGCTTACCGATTTTGACAAAGGAAGTAAAGGGGTCTTGTTGTGTGAAGTTGAAGAAAAAAAAGAAGTATATTTTTGATTTTTTCGTGTTGCATATGAATTAAGAGTTTAATTCTGCTTTCTGATTCTTTACAGATCATGGCTAGATTAGATAACAACACTAGGCAAATTAGGTATTGTAGACATTTAAGTGTAGGAATGATGATTGTGTGTGGAATATTGTTTATAATAATGATTGTGGGAATGTCAGTCCATGAGGTGAGAGAAGCTAAGGTTACATCTGTTCTTGAGACTACTACACTAACAGCTATAGAGAAGTTCAAATTGGATGAGCAATATTTGCATGATTATACTAACGCAAGGGGAGAGCTGTCTTCTAATGACTTTTATCGTTTATTGAGTGAGTATGTGGAAACAATGACTGCAAGTGATTGTCTTGTGTGTACGCAAATACCTTCCTCTGTGGAAGAAGGAGTCACTTACCATAGACTTACAGTATAACTTGTAGTTTGCTACTAACTTGATTCTACAATCAGGAGTATATTCAATACTTTTATTCAAATTACGACCTGGTATTTTCTTTTGTTCCTGTAATTAGATGTTTGATTAAGATAGCTAAAGATCATGATATAGTATTAGTTAGAGGATTCTTTGAGCCTACATTGACCTTTGGCACAGCTTATGCGCATCGTAACAGTTTGACTTGCTTATTTACACCTATGGAAAAGAGCTTTATTAAGCTTACTGACGACAGGAGAAAAGCACTAAAAGAAAAACTAGATAAAGGGTTAGAGAGGAGAACTTACAAGAATGATTATGCTTACACTGCTATTAAAAGGGAAATTAGCCTTAGATGCATTACATGTAGGAAAGCTTTGTATATATAGGCCAAAATCACGTACTGACACTTTATTTGTGGGAACGAGTGAATGTAGGCATGTGTTTCTGTTTCAGAGTAAGTGGACATTTATACTGAATGGTGCAGACCCTGTGATTCCTGGAATCTATTATATTTGTGAACTTAATGTTTGTTACCGTCTTCCTAAGGAATGGTATGGGACATGTTACTTGGGAATAGCTTTTCCTAAGATTTATCAAATAGATGATCTGAAAAATATACCGAAAATGGCTGAGTTACACCAAATGAGGCAAATGAGAGAGGCAGCCTCTGCAATTGTAGGGGATATTTTTGGAGCAGTAATTCCTTCTGTAGGAGTTATACTGAATACTTTTACTAAACACTGAATTAGCTGTAGATAGAGCAATGACACTTCAAAATAGGCTTGCTTTAGACATAATATTAGCGAAGGACGGAGGAGTCTGTAAGATAATTAATGGAAAGCACTGTTGCTCATGTATACCTGAAAATGAGTAGGAGATAAAGGATTTGCTTACTAATTTAACTAATGCAAGTAAGGATTTGAAAGAGCTGAAGAAACCAGGAGTTTGGGAAAAGGTCGGAAATTTATTTGTTACTGTAGGCCATTGATTTAGCCAAATTTGGGCTGGATACTGTGGAAAATTGTCCATGGGATATTAATTGTGATGATTGCTATATTAGGATTATGATGGGCATGCAAATTATGGCAGAAAATTAAACTAAATTAGGCAAAACATAATCAGAGGAGGGAAGAAGAACCCCGAAGAAGAATCTGTAGAGAGAATATAAGTAGAAGAGATCAAAATGTAGCTGAAAGTAATTTGTAATTGATTGAAAAGGGAAAGGTGTGATGACATATTTATACATATTTACAAAGCTTTGAATGTAATCTGCTGTTCAACCGGCAACCAATGTAGTGCAACTAATGCTGATTTCATAGAGGTGCGCCTGGGGATGTCTAAAAGGAGGCGTTCCGCAGCATTTTGTACCCTCTGCAACTTCTTTTTCACATATAAGGGAGAACCAAGAAATATGCCATTGCCATAATCAAGTCTCGAGAGAATACATACTAATGAGAAATAATGACAAACTAAACTAATAATTGAAAATAACGTGCAATGAGTAAAATGTGCCCACGGAGAGTGGTCACCATGAATGTTAACACTTACTATGTGAATTATAAAAAATTTATATTAATATGCCATAATTGATGATATAATTTATGTTTTATGATGCTTCGTATCCTTAACTTAGCCAAACTAGAGGCCTGGTAGGTGCTGGGCCTTGCTTGCTTAACTGTGTAGATGCGATGAGCAGCCGAGGACTGGAACAGGAAAAAAGGACCTTGAACTGTACTGAGTTCAGACGAGCTCTGCTAGAATGTTCTGCAATGTACCAGCGTTCAGGAGACGATCAGAACAATTTGATACAATTATGTGTAGAGTAGGCTAAATGTACTTTTCCCAGGACTTGAACAATGGAAGCACTTACTAAAAGACTATGGGCAACAATTTTGTTACCTGAAGAGCCGGATGATGTTCTCATCGACAGAAGGACCAATCATATTAATGGAACTTGATGCTTGAACCGACACAAACAAGTGGTAAACTAAAACTATAGGTTAGAATCATAACCCCTGATGAGGTTGACCAATTAGCAATTTGTGGGACGGACTGAGAGACCCTCATAAAAAGTCATGACACAAGAAGGGAATTCAGAGCGGAGAGGCGAAAGTTGATGCTGTCAGAAGACGCTGTCTGAAGTGCTGATAATTGGGTTTTACTCTTTGTGGGCCTGATACTTGCTGATGACTGATGACATGGAGACGAAGACTGACTGGTTGCTGATCTATCTTGGATAGGTAGCTATAAAATGTTGACTGACTAATGTGTACTTTTTCTTCTAGGTACCAACTGCGCTGTTTCAAAATGTTTTTCTCTCTTAGATAGATTTTTTTCCAAATTAACGATGTTTTTGACTAAATTGTTTTCGCATGAAGACCCACATGCTGATGCTAATTTGGGATGGATAGATTGTTGCTCATGATGCTAATAAAGTTTGATTACCAATAGAGACGAAATAAAGGTTTTTGATTAGAATTGTAACAAATAGTGAATAAAAGCGATTATCCTTTTTGAGAGTGATGGTATTTTTCTTATTAGGTAAAGTTTCTTAAGGTTTTTATTTGTCGATTATACTGTTTATTGATGTTCCATTGGTTACCGCTTAACTAGGATGCTCTATGCGATCCAAAAGATTAATCAACCTATACGCGTCCCCTTGTAAGTTTACTTACTAAGGACAAGGCGCGCTAGCAACTGCAATGGTTGGCTGCACTGGTGCCTGGCTTGTGACAGGTGCAGCTGATGTGGAGGAGGTCAGACCCGCAGAGGCCCCCTTGACCCCTGATGTTTTCCCCAATGTGGTCTGCTTTTTTTGTGGCTGCGTGGAGATCCCCCATGTGGGAAACCATGCCATGCCCCTTGTGGCCTTTTCATTCCTGAACCTCCTCTCCTTCCTCTGGTAACTGGCATTCACATCCAAAATGTGACATATCTGTCTGCCCTTTTGTGGAATGCATGTGTTCTTCTTGTGTCATATTGGCAGCTGGAAATTGAGGAGAACCAAGCAATTAATACAGCATTGGGTGGAAGTAGAACTGACATGTAATGTACACTGCATCCGCAGATGACATATGCAGCCCACCACACATTCCTCAACAATGACTTACTCCTAATCTATGGCTATTTCCTACTAGCCATCTACGGTATCATGTACATGTCACTGGGATGACGGCTATCCACTGTTGACCATCAGGGCCCAGAGGTGAGTAGGCTACTGCGTCCTTGCTCAACATTTGTGTTAACAAACTTGTGAGGATCACGTTGCCCAAAAAGTCTAGATTTCCTGTGTCTTTGTCAATAGGAGGGGCTTTGTATGCAATCCACCACTTGGACACAGCAGACAGTGAAAAGCGTGACAGGTGCAGCTGCACCCGCCGGCTCCATTAGGAGCCAGTTGTAATGTTGCGGCCGACATCCCCGCTGGGCCGGCGGGCAGAAACTCTGTTTCCGCCCGCCGTCCCAGCAGGGATGTTGTAATGCGGCTGGAGGGTTTGCGGCCGCATAGGTAGTCCAACCTTGGGGTGCGGCCTCCGCCGTCCACCAAGGTTGTAATGAGAACCATAATGTCAAATCCTAACTCCAATGATAACATAGCATTGGTCATGTAAAACCTTTATTCATTGTATTGCATACATCAGATTGTCTCAAACCAAACCCTGGATTGCCACACATGACGCACAAGGTGATACTTACTGGCAGCATTATGGTCTTCAAATCTGGACACCTCTCCACTGGTTTAGGGCGTAGGTCCACCTGCAATACATGAAAGGAAAACATAGCTTTGTGATATTTGGACATTTCTGTGAATGGACGACAGTGTTAAAAATCAACTTGTAAGGCTGAGTGAGTAAGTCAACCTAGTGGTGGACCAGACCAACTGTCAAACATCTATGATCAGTCAATCACATATAGGGCCTCATTACGACCCTGGTGGGTGGGGGAGAAGTGGCAGTAATACCGCCAACAGGCCAGCGGAAAACAAATGGAATTATGACCATGGCGGTTACCGCCATGGTCATCTGCCACTTCTCCACTCCGACCGCCAGGGCGGTGACGACCGCTGGGCTAGAGACTTCGGTCTCCAGCCTGGCGACCGTCACCAGACTGCCGGCGGTATCAGGACCCTGCATACCGCCATGGATGTTGGGTGGTTTGGAACCGCCACAAAATCCATGGCGGTAGGCACTATCAGTGCCAGGGAATTCCTTCCCTGGCACTGATAGGGGTCTCTCCCACCCCAATCCCCCACCCTGAGTCCTCCCCTGCATCCCCCACCCCCCTGCCGCCCACCAAAGGTGGCAGGACCACCCTCCCCACCCCCACCCCCAACATGCACATACACACACCCCTACACGCACACATACACTACAAAAACACATACCCGCACACATACAAACAGACATGCACACAGACCGACCCGCACACATTTCCCATACACACAACACTCCCCTGCATGCATACAGGCACTCACACACCTCCTCTACACACTCACATGCACAACCCCATGCACGCACACAACACACAACACCCCCCAACCCCCCCTCCCCTAACAGATGATCAACTTACCTGGTCCGTTGATCCTCTGGGAGGGGACGGGATCCATGGGGGCTGCTCCGCTGCCAGCACCCCGTCACCAGAGCACTGCCACGCCAAATCATGGGACGTAAGTCAGTGGGCGATGTTCTGATGATGTGGAGGTGGAGCAGCCTCCACTTCCCTGCCGACCGCCAGTATGGCTGCTGCCGGCTCTCCATCCGAAAAAGGATGGAGGGCTGCCAGCAGTCATAATACGCTGCGTGGAAAACCACCTGCACTGGCGGTCTTCAGCATGGCGGTACCTCGGCAGTCTTTAAAAAAGACCGCCAAGGTCAAAATGAGGGCAATAGTCTCAGATAATGGAGACCCTGGCACCTACAAACCATCAATTTTCCTGACACTCCTGTGGTGCATTTCACAGCACCATATGTACATCGAATTGTCATGCAGGTGTTTAGTAGCTTTACACCTCCATGACCATATGGGACTGCATGACACTGTATTCTGAATCTGAGGGGCATGCAATGGTTGTTGCAGTGGTCATCCATTGTGTCACCTATAGCTTTTGAGCCTGCCCAAGATGATGAAGACATCTAACTCATTTTCACTGCAAACTGACAGACAACTTCCTAGGGGTTGTGAGAGTATTTCAAAGTGTTGAGGAATGCTTTGATATAGCCTGGTTTGTAGTTACAAATATGTGTGTGCCATTACAAGACACACACACTTGAGATATAATGCCATAGCAGTTTACTTATGTTTATTTAGTTGTTTCTACCTGCACATTAACTCATTGAATTTACCGCTGCCCTGCCAATTGTCAGAACTAGGGTAGTGCACTGTCTAGGGCCCGCTCCAGCCAATGCGTTACAAGTTCTTCAACGTACATGTTTGAGACATTGATGTGAAAAGACACATGAGGCTGCATCCACAGCACATTGGTGGTGGCATTGTCATTGCACGTGCTAGAGAGTCCGGATAATCTGTTGAATATATCTAGTATTCTGCAAATAATCTAAGCTGTATGCATAATATTTTCTTTTGCATGAGCCTATGCTTGTTGATTGTCCTTGACATTATTATTACACAGACTTGTGCTTGTTTTACCTTTTGCATGAGCCTTGCTTGTTGTCTGCAAATAATCTGAGCTGTATGCATAACCTTACCTTTTGCATGAGCCTATGCTTGTTGATTTTCCTTGACATTATTATTACACAGGTTTGTGCTTGTTATTATGCTCTCTGTAAAGGTTTCTATAGCAACCAGGTTGGGTGTATCCAGACTATAAAGCCTGCCACACCTAGTACCCAGTGCTCACTATTCCTCCAGATCTTTCAAGGTTTGGTCCTTCTGGGTGTGGCAGGCCTTATCTCTATGGCTTTGAGACAGTGCTTTCTGGAGCTTGAATTTAAAGTTTATTGAAGAGAAGGCTGTGCTCTTGGTGGTGAGATTTTATCTTAAGTAGATAAACAAAGGGCATTTGCTGGAGTTTGCTGGCAGTCTGCCAGATGCAATATTTATTGCTCTTTTCCTGTTTCTAAAAATATGAAGTTAAATAACTGAAGGAACACCCTCATTGCGTCCAGAGTCGAATATTCGTGTCAGGTGGAGGAGCGTCTTGCCCCACCACAGCTTCCTGCCCTCCGTGGGGTAGTCCTGCATAGCACGGCCACCCAATATGAGCATCATTGGCAGGTAATGCTGCAGAAGCCAAATAAAACCTCCCAGTTCATCTGCCAACATCTTGGACATCCTCCCTTTCTCTGACATCATGCAGTGTATATATACTGCAAATTCAATTGCAGGGGAAAAAACATTTAAACTACCTCAACTACCCAACAAACTATCCCACCCCTAGACAAACACCCCACAATACAGTGACAAATACAGTACAAATACACTACAAAAGACTGATTAAAAGTCTAAAAGGGACACAACAGCTGCAGGACACAGCACAAAAACACTCCAAAAACTCCAATCCTTCAACAATATCAGCTCCATACACCCTCACACAGTCCCAGACAATAAGACTGTGAAGTGAAAGTGAACTCACTTTGCCATGTATGTCCTGTTTCATGACTTACTGGGGCTGTGCGTCACGTTTTCAGCTATGAATCATTTTTTTTGATGCATGACGGTCATGGGTTGATTTTGTTCCATTATGCGTGACAAGGTCTGTGGACTTGCAATAGACGTTCAGGGGCCAGGCGTCTTTTTGCTGGCAAAGTGGAGTGTGGAATTGAGCCATTTGCATCAAAAAGATTTGACGCATGATGGGAATGTGTGAATAATAACCCAGTGCAGCGCCACTTTCCTTGCACTCCTTATCGCCCCCTACTGCCACCATGTGTGCGTCATATTTACATTATGTTGCACTATAGCGCAGGGTAGGGGCAATGTCATAATTTATTGTGACTCTATTGATGTACTCTTCAAGAGTAGCACCAAAATTGTGGCGCTACTCCTGCAGAGTACATAGGGGCCCATTATAATTAATGGTATGGCTTCTTTTAATGCCTGCTCTGAGCAGGTGTTAAAAGTGCTGAAAAATGGCACAAGGAAATCTCCTAGATTTCTTTGCACCATTTTTTTGGCCCCACTAACAGGGGGAACACCCCCCCCCCCCTTGCATACATTATGCCTGGCACAGGCATAATGTGGCACAGGAGTTTACAAAGTGGCATGATGCATGCATTGCACCACTTTGTAAATATAGGGGGGGGTGCCTCTTTAGCGCCACCTTAGCCTAAAACAATTGACACCATGGCAGCACTAAGGTGGCGTTAGGGGCTATTAAATATGTCCTTTACTCTGTAGGCTTAGAGTGCGCCCAGATTCACATACCATGTCACAGGGGCTATGCAATAATGTTGTTAGTATGGTATGGCTACATGTGTGTTTCTATCCATTCATATCTTGACATTGACATTCAAATGTTCAACCTATATGTTTGTTAATGTAGGTGATGCATGCAATGACTGATACCTTGGGCAGATGTGCATGTGTAGCTACACTGTGTCCACATAAATGTTAGCACTTGTGTACTATGAGTGTACATATGTGTTCTAACACAGATTTTTGGGTGTACCACATTGGTATGTCTGATATACAAATGTAACCATACCAGCAACACAATAGATATGATGGGCTATGTCCAATACATGGTAAGGCATGTGACAGCCATGAAAATGTGTACTCAGAGGATGCAGTGGACTACGGCTAGGTTGAAATCACATTACCCCTGGCAATTTGGGTGTGCATGTGGCGTCCACTCTGTGTTGTGTTGTTGGTTTTACCTTCATGATGCTCTGCTACACATGTGACATATATTCCCATGCATCTTAGTTGCAGGAGATGATGTACACACATGTGTCAATGAAGGTTGCTGTGTGACGTGTCTATGTAAATTTATGTGTAGTGTCATTTCAGTAACATATGACCACAGTGGTGTGTTCATGGGATATGAAACCTCACATATCTATCTTCCTGCATGGACACATGTTGGACTTTGACAAATGCCTGTGTAGACATATCAGTGCCATCTATGTTTCCGTATGTCGGAACACATGTGAAGGTCATATATGTCTGTTAATGATCTTGGGATAAATATGCACTTACATTTGTGGTAAATTGGCTTTTGTTCTGACTCCAATACACATTACCAGGCCTGTGCCATTTTAGAGGTACATGTGTATTGGGATATCTAGTATATGTGTGTGTGCCACCAACTAGGCACTCACAATCATCCACATCATGTTTGTTATGACTGTCACATACAATGGCATACTACTGTGTAGCATTGTTGCAGTCTGGCATAGATGACAGCCTACTCTTCATCACTACTGTGGTAGTTTTGATGCCGACACAGACCCCTGGTTGCATATGAAGGCGCAGGTTTATGAAGCTCCAGACTACTCAGTCCACTGTGCACATGCATCAGGCCCCTGACAATATCAAAAGTCTATGTAGCCAGAGCAGTGGTGTTAGGGTGGTTTGGGTGGGGATCTAGCCTCTTCTTGATTGTTAATGAGCAGAGAAATGCACAGTCCCCTGCAGACAAACACATGCACAATTGTAATCAAACGGACTAGGATATACATTTTTCTTCTTGGGTACTTGATGTCAGCCTTCCTCAATCATAAACTGAGGACTGGCTACTTGCATGTCTAAGACATGTCTCATCATTTGATATCCTAAATAATTTCCATGGCCAGGTCGGTTAGGGGTTGTATTTCTGTTGTGACTTCTATTTTGGGAACATGCCAGGGGACTATTGGTGTTATCTGTCACTGCCTCCTGTCATGTTGGCATGCGATGGGGAACTACAAGGTTATAGTAGTGGCGAACATGACTGGGTTATGTACTGACCTAGCCACCCTCCCTGTACATATGTTGGGTGATCACATGTAGACATTGAAGTATTGCAGTCAGTATTGGTCTATGTGTATTCCTTCTCCACATTTTACCGCATTATTTGTTAGTAATATTTTGTGTCCTACATTGCTGCCATTCTATAGGCTGCTTACACTTTTACACATCTTCTACAGCAACATTGTCTGGTCGTACAGGACAGGATGCAACTTGTGACTTGTGTGAATTGTGTGAATTGTAGATGTACACATCTTCTACTAGTGGCTACATGATAGTTACCATCCCATTGCCGGGCATTGTGAAATTTAATGAGTGCCACACACACATGACATTACACCTGACACAGCACTTGAATCATCTCTAAGTGACCTCCATGTTGTATTTCCAAGTATCTGTGGATATCTCTCAGCTGTCCATCCACATCCTCCGTTGAACATGGGTATGTCTGCATGATGTTGATGTATTAGATCATCTCAGTGCTGCTTTTTGCACTAGCCAAATGCAAAATATTTTTCTACTTCTACTGCCTTTCATTTTTTGAATGGGTCTCTGACATTTTTGGACATTGCTAGACATACGTGCACATCCCACACCTGACTGGCATATTGGAGACCTAAACATATTAGGGAAATTTGTCACTGTTAGTACGTTGCTCCTGGTCTGGACTGTGAGTGACAATGCATGATGTGTATTGCTATGTGCTGTTTGATGGTGTTATACAGAGCATACTAGGTTACCATGCTGACAGATGTCAACAATTGGTGGTACTTGCATGCCCTTTGCCACCTAGGCCATTCATCAGTACATCAGTCTTCACATAAATATCTGGATTTACTGTAGGCATGTGTCAAAACAGCAGATCTGTGAGACAAGTGTGTATATCATGTACATAGGGAGTGGAACACACTTATGTGGTGGTGCATTGTCCCATTTCATTCTTGGATCCTGACAATGGGTCATAGGTTTGGATCTGAAGTGACCAGGCGTTAAAACTTGATGCAAAATGTCCTTTGTGTCATTTTTTGAGTCCGCCTCCTTAGTATGTGTCGTTTTTGCGTCTGAGGTAAATATGGCGCTGGAGGGCTAGTGTAATTTTTTGGATGGGAACGCCTACCTTACATATCATTGTCGCAATACAACACAAGGTGGTTTGGCGCTCCCAAAAATGAACCTAACTCGGTTATTTTGATGCTAGACGGGTCTAGTGTCAAAATATAAATATGGCACTGCTTTTGTGTAAAACAAAATTACGCAAAGGCGGCCCAAACTTTTCATAAATATGGACCTTAATATTCTCATTTCCTCGCAGTGAGAAGGGCCCAAAGGCCATTTTCACTGTGATTGGCCCTGGCTGTCCTGTGAGAAAACTAAAGTACCAATTAAACATTAATTCTGCTACCTTGAGTCCACCTGGAAAAATACTCTTTGTAATATTTATGTAAAGTCAGATTCAATGTAATACATATTTTTGAAAGAAACTGTTATACAATTACCTGTTCCCTGCCTGTAAGTACTGTAGCGTAATTTGTATTAACTTTCAAGCAACTCCCAGCCTCTACTTGGCCTAAATGAGGTATGAATAAGGTGTCAAATGCCTCGCAGAAGGTCTCTGTGATTGACAAGTCAACCAGAATGTGCAGGCATGACTTCTTTGAGCTCAGCAGTACGATGAGGGCAAGCAATCCAGTTGGTACCACAATGTTACCTCCTGCCTGACATGTCTGTTGGAGCCACATTAAACAGTTTGGTACACTTTAAAGTGGGGAACCAGGATGCCATGAGATTTCTTCTGGTATTCCTGTTTACTGCTGAGGGACTCAGCTTTTGTTTTACCAGTCCTATGGCTCCTCCTTTGTTGTGGGGTCCTGTCCTGCGTCTATGTGGATTTTAGTGTTACTTGTGTGAGGACACTGTTGATTTGTGTAAGCACCTCCCCTACTCACTCCCAAACTTCTGAACCATGTTTAATGTAGCTTAAGACCTTTGCCATCTTGGCATGCTGTAGCACATGGCATTTTGAACCAGGTAAATAGGAACAGCTCAAAAACTGGGTACGGTTCCCCCTGGGAGCATTTACACCATTGGTTGTGGAAGAGCCGGTAGCCTTCCACAACCACTAGCTGGAGCCAGACATGAATGTCACACACCTAGGCACCTCTTCAAAATGCCTTCTAAACCTGCAGAAGAACAGAAGATGACTGGACCTGCTGCCTGTGACCAAAGAAGAGCAATGAAGGAATTGTCTTGTACCCAGTTGGATAGAGAGAACTCTAAGGGTCAGTTCAATGATCTTGTGTGTGGTTACAAGGACATAGCAATATGTAAAATGTAATTCCCAGAAATTGCCAGAACCAAATAGACCTGTATGGACAATGCTGGTGAGCTCTGCTGTTGTACATCCTGGCACATAAATGTTCTCCATGAGGTCCTGGGATCCATAGACGTGACCCAGAAAAGCTGCTTGAAAAAGCCAGCAAAGTTTTGGAATTCAATATTTTTTGCGGTTTTTCACTTCCAGAATTTCAACAGGACCTATTCGCTTGGTGTTTTGGACCAGAGCTGCATCAACGTTGGCCTGAAACGACACCCAGATTCCAGTCTAACACTTCCATTACCTTTCATTTTCGCTTTATTCTTTTTAGCACTATTTCCAATACAAAAAAATATATATGTGGTTGTTCTTATATGATTTAAACCTTTGTGGAATTATTTTAATATATAAAAGACAATTTTCATTTCTAAATTTAACATTTGGAGTATTTGGTATTTTAACTTTTTTCCCCGTTCATAAAGTGAAAACGTATAAAGACTGTCGAAAGTTAACAGTCTCCTCTATGTTATGCCTATAAAGGATTAATAAATGTATTAGTTTTTAAATAGCGTCTTTAAAATGTATAAACAGTGACGGCCCGTCCTTTAGGGTGGAGGGGCCACGCCCCCCCACCTTTTGCCCCTCATGAAGAGTATCTGTCAGGCTGAACAGAGGCCAGCCTGACAGACACTCTTCATTTTCAGCTCAAACAGCCTGGAGTGAGACATGCACGATTTGCGCAGACTCCTGGCTGCTTGAGTTGAAATTTGCTGGGCTGAGGAGGTCACAGCTCCTATGGGCGTGACCTCCTCGGCTCAGCAAAGGTGCATCGAGGCCCTCCCCTGGGTGATGAGGAAAGTGTCACCCATTGACTTTGACATGGGCGCTGCAGGTTTAAACCCTGAAGCGCCCAGGGCGAGTGTCAATTAGTGACACTTCGTCACAGAGTGGGGTGGGGTCAGAAGTCTCACTGACCCCATCCCACTCTGTGACGAGGCTGGGACTGCTGCCTTCCCTCATTGGCTGACCAAAGGTCAGCCATAAGGAAAGGCAGCAGTCCCAACCCTTCTGGGACCTGGAGGCTGAGGGTAAGTGTGTGTGTGTGTGTGTGTGTATGTGTGTATGTGTGTGTGATGTTTGAAATTGAATGTTTGGTGCACACGTGCATGTTTGAGTGTTATGAGTGTTGTTAATGGATGTGCGTGCGTGTCTGTGTGTGAAAGAATGAGTGTGTGTGGTCTTTTAAAATGAATGTTTGGTGCATGCGTGCATGTTTGAATGTTATGAGTGTTAATGGATGTGCATGCGTGCGTGCACGCGTGCATGTCTGTGTGTGAAAGAATGAGTGTGTGTGCTTCCCGCCTGCCCCCCTCCCTCCTAAAGCTGCCGGCCACCACTGCGTATAAAGTAGAATGGATTTCAATGCTTATGAATTAGTATGCAATTGTTAATACTGATTTGCTAACGTTATTTGTTTAAATGTTCCTTGTATATGCATTGATATTAAATGTTGTGCTTATTTAATTAAAAAAGAAATAATTTCATTTTCTGCAGGATGTTGGAATATAACTTCCTCACTGGAAGAATAAAAAAGTGATGGAGGTGGCAGTCGTTTGATGGAATTCCGACCATTAAAACGTCATACCCAAAATCAGCCAGCTGGACCCCCCCCCCGTCATCCCCAGGGCAGACGGGTAAAGAGATGTTTTAGGCAGGCCAAGCTGTAAATCACCCCCAGTGATTTATAGAAAGACATTCAAAATTGCTTTGTTTAATGTTACCAGAAAGAGCATATGCCGGCCCTAACTGGGATAATTAGACTTCGACGTCATTTAGGTGTCTCCATCTTGCCCATTGCGACCCCTAGCACTGACTTTGCGACCTCCAGCCTCAGAGATTGCAAACTCAGAACCAGGAACACGGGGTAGGTCGTCCTTCTAGATGTTTCTTGGGGCTCCATTTCCTTGTTTTCAATCAGTTTTTTTAATTACAGCACAGTTATCTTGAATATGACCCTCCTTGGTAGCTGAGGTAATTAAAAAACACTTTTAAATGTTTGTTGTGTCCATGCTTGCGGATGATAGTGTGCTTATGTAAAAGAGAGTGTGTACATGAGTGAATGTGCTTGTATGTGTAATTATGTGTGTGAGTAAAAGTAAAGATGAAGTGTGATGTCACTTCCGCTACCCCTGGCATTTTGGTGAATAGATGTCCATAATTATAGTCCTGTATAAACAGTTTGGGATAAAATTAGAGCCACTCACACAAACTTTGCACAGGATGTTCCTTAGTCATGAGACGTGCCAATGGTGTCTGATTAGATGTCTTATTGAAGCATGAAACTGAAGGTTTTCCAATCTTGTGAAGCACTTAATACAGCATTTATTGAAATCAAGTGAAGTTGCAATTTGAAGCATTCCTTCTATATTGCTCTGGACATAAGGGGGCAGATTTGTCAATCTTTTACTCAATTAAAAGTAGCAAGCCATCTTGTTCCATTGTGTGAAAGAAAAAGAATGTGTCGTATTTACCATTATACAGCAAATTCCTGTCTGTTCCTAGTGCTGGTGCACTTTTGTCTGCCTAGCACCAACTCAGGCACCCTTGTGTCATGTTCCAAGAGTGCCTGTGTTGCAGGCAGGATTGTTTTTGTGCAGGCAGAAAAACCTTCCTGCTCAAAAACAATCCTGAGAAACATTTTCCTCTTCCTTTATGTGCTGCAGAATGCAGCATTTGCCTTTACAAAGCACTCCAAACCCTAAGGTACCAAAGTTTTGGACAACCAAAGATAAAATTCTAAAACTCTCTCACTTCATAGGCGCAAAGATTTTCTACAATGCAAGATCTCACCCTCCAGGTTCAGAGTGATGTGGACCAGAATCAATAATTTGGAGATTTGAGTAGACAAAAGCCTTTGATCCTGCTTCAACTTTGTGGGTGGTGAGCACTTCAATCATATTATGAGTTTGAATAATAGGCCAGAGTCAGGGCCTAAAAATTAACACGAGCATTCACATGGAGACAAGGTCACTCTTTCAGAGAGCTTTTCCTTGTCAGCTATTAGGAGTCCCAGGTCAAAGGTGATAGTGTCCATCCTTACTTCTACTGTCTCACAAGTTCCTTACTAGAAGCTAGTATGCAACATCAAATTCAATCTCCATCCTGTGGTGTTACAATGGGTGGTAAAGATGGAGTCTGGCCAACAGCACTAGGAGTTCCCATAATCTATAAGCTCATCTATAAACTGGATGACAATGGTTGCTAAGCAGGTGGATGGCCTAGTTTAAGTTTCACTCCTGGGGCACAGGTGTACACAGGACCAGCACTTTTCTCTTTGGCCGATAGGTGTAATTTTGTTGTATCCAAACCCTACTCTCCTGAGAGTGTCCCTGGGTTGGTCCTGCCAAACACCCAGAACTGGTACTGCCAATGAAGTCCCCATGTACGGCTTCCAGGGTGCAGGATGAGTGCAAAATCAATGATGAGGATAGGGCAGTTGGAATACGGCTCAGTTCATCCACTGCCACTCTTCTACTCCCCCACACCCACTTCCATTCAGCAAATTCTCATTAACTTCACAGGCATATTCCCTGTCCTTCCCATCTACGGAAGTGCTGGTACAGAGTCTGAAAGGTGCATAAGTAGTCCAAGTTTTATAGTTTCCTCTTCCAACCATACATCATATACATGACAAGACAAGCATTATGGTCCACTGTTTTCAAGGTCATGAACAGGTCAAAAAGAGAAGCATGTTGTTGGACTACTTTGCATTACTAGCTGCTGGTTTAGGACCCTGAAAGTGCACTGGAGCCTGCTAACCAGGCCCCAGTGCCAGTGCTCGCTAAATTGGTAATTGTGAATTGTTATTTCCAATTGCAAGAACTTTAACCCACTTATAAGTCCCTAGTATATGGTACCAGTGGTACCCAGGGCATGGCTGTTAAAGGGGCCAAGAGGGCCTGAAGCTCTGTTTGTGCCACCCTGAGTGACCCAAGTAAATTAATGACAGCAGGTCTACCATTGCAGACTGTGGAAGCAGTGTAAACTGCTCAAACTCAACTGTGCCCACCCAATATGTGACACAGCCCAAGCACTATCTTTAATATATGTCAGTCATCCCTAAGGAAGACCTCCTGAGCCCAGGATGCAGGGTGCATTATATTAAAGGTGTGGACAAATGAGTGCAAGCGTATATGTCCCTATGGTGGCCTTTTCCGTTAAAGGTTACCATATGTAAAAGACAGTCCATAGGATAGCATGGAGTGCCACCTGGGAAAGCCCAAGATCACCAGCTCCATTATGGTACCACCAAAATGGGTCAGTTCTGGTATCAAACAACGTGCCTTCTCTCCCCTAACGTGAATCTCGTGTTGGGGGCGATGTTGTATGGACCCAGAGAACAACCTTAGTGGTTGCCCACCGAGTGCCCCACTTTGCCTGTGCTCAGACTGCCAGCTCGCAGCTGCTGCCACCAAGATAGGATTCTGACCCTCTGGTCAGTAGTGTGAACAGTCCCAGGTGTCAGGAGAGCAGCCTGGATGGGAAAGAGGTCACACCTCCCTCCCAGGAAGGCTAGTGTAGTGGCACATCAAGGCGGTGTGTTTCAAAGAGCACACTACCTTTGGTACGCAAGCAAGATGTCCCCCAGGAGAGGACAACACCGGCCCCTTTATCCAGGCATATTTGCAACTGGACAGGCAGGGAAATTAGTTTAGCAGGAGGCGTACACCACAGGATGCTAGCCACAACTTTAGGGTGGTCACCCTGGTCTTTACAGCTGAGGAAGACTTCTGCTATTTTGAAATGTGGTAAAATAGAGGGCTCTGGGTAAAAAAGGTGCCACAACCCACCAGATTGTCACGGTCCAATTCCTTGGGATCTGCGCGCCATTAATCAAGGGCCCACCTCCAGGCAGCACCAACTCAGATGCCTTAATGGTGCTGAAGATTGGAGAGGCTAGGTGGGGGGAAGGGAAAGCAGGAAAGGTACAGCCAGGAGGGAAATCTAAAAAGGAATTTGTTAAGTACAAAGAAAACAACAGTAACAATAATCGTATGTCTGAACGTCATGTAAGAAAACACTCTTGCTCGTGATGTGGAATTAATAAATTGGCTGCAGAAACAAATTTCCTAAAAAAAAATAAACAAACAGCTTAAACCCAGATCATGGCACTCCAGACCAAAACAACTGTTGGGAACTATCGTCACTGAAATCCTTCCAGAGAGCATATGCCAGGAGCTCAAGAAGGAACACTACAATCCTTTATAGAACATTTAGTATTAAGCACTCAACATTTTTAACAAATAACACTCTGACTTAGAGTTGTTCACGATCTCCTCAAAACGCATAAAATAGAACATTCACTCGAAATAAGTAGCGGTATTGTTTTTTCCTAATAACACCAAAATAACATCTCAACATGATATGAGTCTGTTAACACATAAATAGCATTTCCACATTGTACGAGTTTGTTTTTCCTATAATCAAGAATCTCAATACTATATTGAGATTCAGAGAGGAAGGCCAGCTGAAGAAACCTAAACAACTCTGGTAATTATAGCAACTATCAAAGCCGCTCGCCTCCGAGAATCAAGGGAGGAGCGGAAACAAAGTAGCAAGGTTCACAAGCAAGAATTGCAAAGGCCGGCGGGGGATGCCCCGTCGGAACAAACTCACCAGAAGTGAGTCCGTCCACTCGCTTAAGAGAATCCCTTGTCAGACGACAGGAGGAAACAGAGAAGGTGTTACCCACAGGGAGGTTCCAGAATAATAAGCGCTGGAAACCAGGTGTGGCTGGTATTTATAGACCAGCCACTCCCCAGTCATGGCCGCCCGTGAAGGTTGCTGGGAATTGAAGTCCCATCTGAAAATGCAGGCCCAGAATGGGAATGGGAGCACCGTATCCACCATCTAGCTCTGCCTCCAGGCAGATGTGATTTGCCACAAGGATGGCATGGAAGGTGTGGCCTGCTGCAAGAGAGAAGGTAGCAGGCACGCACATTAGCAGGAAAGTCGCCTTAGGGGGTCTGTGAGAGGCTGCGCCGCCTGTGAATCCTGACACAGATATGGTCACCTCAGATGCAGCTTAGCTGCTGGGGCTATTAGCCCTTGGCTACTTGCACCCACACTCCTAACACCCCTAAATCTTGGAGTTAAGGGTCACCCCAGGCACAAGAACCTCAGATCTGCAACAAAAGGACAAGAGAAGTCCACCATTGATGACAACAGGACCCTGAACAATATGCTTGATAACAAGCTTGATACCTTGAACATGTGGCAGCCTTCCTGGAACTGCTCGACTGTGGCTCGTCCTGAACAAATGACTGCTTCCCCCAGCAAGAGGGAAACCTTTGTGAGGCTAAGGCAAGACCAGACTCCCTTGGACTAGTGGCACTAGTCCTCTGCTCACCAGATTTAAAAAGCACATACCAGAATCAAAGAAGTGTGGGCCATCTGGCCCTTCGAGGGATTACCCAAATACAGATGGTCTAGTGCACTCTGAGAAGTGTGGTCCAGATCTCCTCCATGTTTCAGCCATCTACCCTTTTCCACAGGACCTCCTGAAGGGGAGATAGCTTCTCCTCCACCTTACCACTGCCAAGGCCACTTTTAATTAATGCTGCATTTCAAGGGCACACAGCAACAACATTATCCGATGCCACCTTTGACTCCGTTGTTGAGTTTTTGCATTTTCTTCCTCAGCTACACTATCTAAGTGGTAAAACCAGCAACCACAGCTCCCATTCAGCACCAAGGATAGCCAAACACACCTCTGCACCCGAGACACCCATGATAGGTGGAGTTGTTCTTTCCGGTGAATCCTGGTCTAGGGGCCCACACAAGCTTAACCCCCAGTGGGCTACCACAAACTCGACCTGCTAGTGACCAAGTGTCACAAGTGCCATTTTTCAGCACCCGCAGCTCCTGTGTTCAGCACCAAGGATAGCCAGAATACCTCTGTTCCCTGGCCCCACAAGCCAGGTAAAATTGGTCTGACTGTTGCAGCTTGATTGTGGGACCTGGACAACCTTAACTACATGTGAGTTCCTCTGAACTCACCCTACAGTTGACCGGGTTTCACTAGTGATTTTCCCCATGGACTGCGATGGTAAAGTTTGACAGTTTGCGGATGTACTGATTTTATTTTCACTCTAAAATTCATGCCTCCGGTTATACGTATATGATTTATTTTGTTTAAGTGTCTACATTTATATAAAAATCTGCTTTTTTAGGATGAATTGGTGTTGCTTTCGTTCAAGTCGTGGCAACTACTTAAGGTCCATGTTGGTACTCTGAAATGCTTAACACATGTTTCTCTATTAAAGCCTGACTGCTCTTTGCCACACTACCAGGACTGAGCTAAGTATTTATTATTGTGAATCCAAAGGACCATCTCTGGTGTATTGAGCGAGTAGTACATAATGAAGCCTAGCCAGCATCACTGCATAATAGTCCACTTTCTTACACCTTTCTTTTTTGCTTTTAAGAAAACCAAAAGACAAATGCCCCATTTCCAGGAAGCTGTCTCCCTACCCTTCAGGGACATGTTGACATTTTCCTTCCCTGGACCACTGTTCATTGCATGGCCTGCAAAAATGACTGATGGTCGATTTGCTCTAAATAGGGTCGGCAATCAACACCTTAACCTGGTGACCCAGTTGAGGACCTATGAATGTGTTGAGAGAACAGTGAGTTTGTAGGATGGTGAATCAATGTATTCAGCAAATGTCTTGCATGCATCAATCTCTTAGGGAGGCCCAAACCTATGCCGTGTATGTTTAAAATATTCAATAGAGTTCAAGTAGACATTTTCTGCAACCTTTGCCCATTGTCACCCCTTTAAAAGTGAATTGGGAGGCGTGGAATGTTGAGGTTTAATGCGGGGGTTGACAAATTGAGATTTAAATTACCTTTAGCAGCCGCCAGGAGACCTTTCTTTAGATCATAATTATTTTTTAACAAACGTTTTGATGTTAGCAAGACGTTGGCAATGCTCTTGGGAATCTTGGGCTGCTCCATGCCCCAGCTGCGTGTAACCCACAGTATCTGACAAGAAGACCCTTTAAATCGCACAAGCAATATTAAAGATACTGCCTTTTCAGGAAGCTGCCAGAGGTAATGTAACATCTTTCATTTTCACTCCTACTGATGAGAGCAACTTTTGCTCTGCTTTCTCAGTTTAATATGAGCTCATCCATATGCGTGATGCTAATAGGCCTTTTAGAGTTATGTATTAATCTTCCTAATGCACAATCTTGAAAATCAGCAGCATGAGTGAAAAGGATAATGGGACAGCGGGGCACTATTACAGCCTCTGTTAATGATGTAGGGCCAGGGAAGTAAGATGAAAAATGCTTACAACTCCACAGAAAGTTCAATGCTCTACAAATCCGAGTCAGTGTGCTCGTGGCCATATTTTATATTAGTCAAAATACCAACCCAAGATCTTTGGAAACTTTTTTTAATTGCAGTGTTGTTGTGTTTTGCATCCTAAGCTGTTTCTGATCACAGAACACACAAGACATTGTCGTGATAGCAAATGTTTTACGTGCAGCACTTTCATTTGCTGAAAGTCAAATAAAATACTCATTCAATTTAATTCCCTACACTCTGCCTTGACATTTCCTGGATCCTTGAAGCTTGTGCATCCATTATTGATTATTTGTGAATCACAAAGAACAGCCTCTTGAATACTCCTGCTAGACATTAGGAGGCATATTTACAATCCCCTAGCTCCACCTTGCACCGCCATAGCGTCATTTTTATTTGCGCTAAGGTGGCTTTTTCCCTGTGCCGTATTTACAAAGTGGCGCAATGCTTGCATTGCGCCACTTTGCAACCACTTGCGTCACATTATGCCTGTGTCAGGCATAATGTATGCAAGAAGGATGTTCTGACACAGGGAGGCACAAAAAAATAGCACAGTGAAATTGTCAAGATTTCTTTGCACCATTTTTTCCGTCATCTTTAACACCTACTCAGAGCATGTGTTAAAATGACGGACCCATTTAAATCAATGGGCCTCCCTGTGCTTTGCTGCACTAGCGTCAACATTTTTGATGCCAGTGCAGCAAAACGCTGCAATAGCGTTAAAAATGTTGATGCTATTGTCCTAAAGACCGCTATGGTGCGCAGTATTGTAAATACGGGGCAACCATGGTGCCGTTAGGTGGGGGGATGCGGCGCATGAAAAGTGGGGCATCGAACCGATGCACCACTTTCTTGTAAATATGCTGCTATGTGGCTTATTTACAAGCTCTTGGTCCATCAGTGCGTCAATTTTTATATGGGAAAATGTGATGCCCCGGCGGTGCAAGAGGCTTGTAAATAGGCCGCTAGGCTCCCATGTCATCTCTGACGTAAAACCTGCACCCTGGAATCCTCATGCCAATTGGCAGTTATAATGTCTCCTGCTGTTACTGAGGTGACTGACAAACGTTAAACATGGTGGGTCATAAATACATGACAGAAATTCCTTGGCCAAGCAAAGCAAGTGAACCTGACATCCCTTATGAAGGGTATGTTCTCTCCCAAATGCAGATTTTAAAACAATTGGGATACATGGGGTCTCATTTACAAAAGCTTTACGCCACTGTTACTTAAAAAAAAAATAATGCAACGGTTGTGCAGGCAGTGCCTTTCACTGCTCCACATTTACAAATTGACACAATGGGCCCAATACATCAGTTTGTGAAGCCTTACGTCACATTTTACCTGCGCAAGTTATAATGTATGCAAAGTAGGTGGTCCCATAGGAAAAGCCATACAGATCTGACGCAGTGAAATTGACAACATTTCACTGCGTCATTCTGCGACTTCACTGTGTCTCAATTTTATCGCCTGCTCAGAGCTTTTCTCAATGGGGGCCTCCTGGCCTTGCTGGAGTAGCGTCATTATTTTGACGCTAGTCCAGCAATTAGTGCCACAGATGCGTCAGAATTTCTGACACATCTGTGAAAATGTGCGTCATGGAGCTCTGTATTATAAATACAACACATCCACTTCATCGTTAGGGGGTCATAGAGTACCACAAGAAATCTGACACATTGGAGCCAATGCGTTAGATTCTTGTGAATGGGGCCCATGCTGCGTTGTGAAGTGCAATTTCCACATAAATGGCCTACAAATCCAGGAGTTCAGAAGGGGAACAACTTATATATTCTGATAGGTTCACATTTTTCCAGCCATTGCTCACCCTCGCTACGGTTTGCTTTAGTTGTTGGGTGCAACCCAAAAAATGTTTTCATTTCATTTACAGCATATTGGGCCTCATTTACAAGAAATGACGCATCACAGCCGCAGTGCAGCAATGCATCACAAAGTTATTGCTGCGGAATGACAAATCTTAACCCCATGCTTGCACCAAATTTACAAAACAGCGCATTATGGTGCTAGGATCTGAACTGCATAAAAATGAGGAAGATGCTGGGGACTGTCGCTGAGGCTGCAGACATGCCAGTGGCTGTGCCGGTGGCAGTGCAGGTGGCCGTGCTGGTGGCGGTGCTGGTGGCCGTGCTGGAGGTGGGGCATCTTGTGGTGTTCACCGTCGTACATGTTGGTGTTGTCGTGGACAGAAGGGGTGACACTGGTCCCGCAGTCAGTGCCACCGTGCCCTGTCCTGAGCTGCTCTTCTGCTTTTGTCCCTTCCCCACCTTTGATGGTGCCGCAGGTGTCTTGCCACTATCCCCTTTTGTTTTTGCAGAGCCCTTGGTGGCTGGTAGGTGCGGCTTCTCCCTCCGGGATGTGGGCACCTTCTTCACCTTGGCAGGTGGGGGAATGTCCTTGCCCTCGCTACGTGGCACACTGGCAGCCCTGATGGGTGGTGCACTCGATGACCCCGCAGTTGCGGGCACCACTGTGCCTGGGGATTTTGTGGCTGAGGTGATGGGCTTGGACCTGGATAGCACAGCCCTAGGGGAAGGACGGGGGGGAGGTGAAGGGAAGAGGTCAAGGTTTGCCAGGAAAAGTTTTTTTGACACACTGGGACGGGAAGATGGAGTGGGTTTGGGAGTGGAGGAAGAGGTAGTGGTTGTAGGAGGTGTACGTTTGCTGAATTTGGGTGAAGGTGCATGGGCCGGAGGCTGTTGTGAGGTGGATGGCTGTTGGGTGGGCGGGTGCCTGCGTTTGTGTACTTTGGGAGGAGGGCTTACAGACACACTGGGAGAGGACACTGGGGATGTGTGCATGGTAGTTGGGGTGGTGAGTGCACGTGAGCCGTGTGTGGTGATGGGTCTGCTGGTGATGGAGGTAGTAGATGAAGAAGTAGTGCATGCAGGTGTGAGTGGAGACGAGACAGGGAGGGAGAAGGAGTATGTGGAGGAGGGGGACACAGTGGAGGCAGTGGATGTTGCTGTGTCTGCATGGGTATGATGCTTGTGTGAGTGCCTATGGGATGTGTGGTGCTTATGTTTGCCATGTCCACTCTTGTGTGTTGATTAGTGTGCATGCTGGTCTGATGGTGTGCTTGGGATAGGCTGAGGTAGATGAGATTGGGTCTGGGTAGTGGAAGTTGGAGGGGGGGGGGGGAAACCTGGACACAGGGACAATGGCTGCCATCAGTGCTGAGGCCAGAGCCTGAAATTCTCTCTGTTGGGCCACCTGCCCAGAATGAATGCCCTCCAGGTATGCATTTGTTTGTTGCAAATGCCTCTCAACGCCCTGGATGGCATTCAAAATGGTAGATTGCCCAACTGTGAGGGATCTCAGGAGGTCAATAGCCTCCACACTGAGGGCAGCAGGGCTGACTGGGGCAGGAGCTGAGGTGCCTGGGGCGAAGTAGATGCCCACCCTCCTGGGTGAGCGGGCACGGGACACACGCTGAGGGGCTGCTGGGAGGGCGGTGCTGGTAGGGGGGGCGGCTGTACCTGTTGATGCGGTGGGCACAGAGGTGCCCGCCACCACAAGGGAGCTCCCATCAGAGGAGGAGTCGCTGTCACTGCTGTATGCTCCTGTCCCCGTTGTGGAGCTCCCCTCGCCCTCGGTCCAACTGGTGCCTTCAGACTCCGTACATTCACCATCCAGGGCCAAGTGGGTTGCAGCTCCCTCCTGCTCCAGTGCTACTGCCCCTCCGCCTGATGATGCTATTGCACACAAGAAGAGGGAGACCACAAATAGGGGGGGGGGGAACAGAAGAAAAAACATGTTCAGTGCATGCAACACCACTTCCGTCGGTGGACACAACACACAGGGAGCAGCCCTCAGCACTGCGCCATGCACTAACAATTCCTAGAAAGTTCACATGCTCATGAGGGACGAGGCCTAAGCCCAATTGCTGCACACCTGGAAGTCACAGGAGCCTAACTAAATGTCGATGGCTATTACCACTAGTGGGGTTGGGGTGCCACAGAGCCTGCCTCACAAGGGACCTTGCCTACCAAGTTCGCCCTGGCCTAGGGGAACCCACTGACCACCTCCCCCACCTAGACACCTCGTAATGCGTGCAGAGTCAGCTGAATGAGAGTGTACTCACCCCCTTGTGGCTGCTGTGATGCCCTCAAGCGCCCATCCAACTCTAGATAGGCCACCGCCATGATCCGGTACATCAGGGGGGTCATGGTGCGATGGGCACCCCTTCCACGTTGGGAGGCCATCCCCAGCTGTGCATTCAGCGTCTTATTGCTCCAGCGGCGCAGGTCCTCCCATCTTTTACGGCAGTGGGTGCTCCGTCTGTGGTAGACCCCCAGGGTCCTGAAGCCCTTGGTAATGGCACGCCAAATACCCTTCTTCTGGTGGGCGCTGACCTAGAGGAATGGTACAGGTGGAAAGGAAATTACTCACCCGTCCGGAACGACATACTCATTGCCCACCAGTTCCCACCCATGCCCTGACGCACATACACTCAACATCCGCACATGCAGGCCTCAGCCACCCCCATGTATCTTCCATCCACACCGCTCAAAACAGGCATAGCCCACACAGCATGATCACAGTGTACTCACCTGTTTGTCTGGAGGACCGTACAGTTGTGTGTACTTGGGTAGGACCCCATCCACTAGTTTCTCCAACTCCTCCGAAGTGAAGGCAGGGGCCCTTTCCCCAGACACTGTAGCCATCGTCGCTTCCAGACAGAGGTCACAGCAGCACTTGCAGTGTAGGTCCTCTCCTGTTGAAGGTCAGGTATCAAGTGAGTGAACAGACAGAAAATGGCGGTCACGTCTGCGGCGGTGCGTACCGTCACCGCTGGCGTACATCGTCATTGGCTCCTGGGACCGATAGGGCCCAATGTTCACCAATGCTGAATTGTGCTGCGGTCTTCGACCGCCCACCGCGACGGTGTACAACGCCAGCGCAGTTATCTCATTTCCCCTTGTCCCACCTTACAGGTCAGGCAGCCGCCATTTCAGGGGGCCACATGGGATGGATACAAACTGCGTCACACCTATCTAGGCCGGGAATACAGACAGATACCGGGACATTGCGAATTACAAACGTTTCTGCAAATAACACATTGTGATACTTCAGTGTTGGATGACTCTCTGCTTGCTGTTCTCCTCCATAGCTCCTCCTGCTGGGGCAGGTGATGAGATGGCGGCATCCTCTGGTGTACAGACCCCTGGTGGACCTGTCGACAATGGAAGAGAGACACATCATAATCACATACAGACTTGATCAAGCAACAATCCAGGAACTGTATGCCCAGTTGGAGCCAGACCTGATTTCAGCTATCCACCACCCCACAGGAATCCTCCTTCTAGTGCCGGTCCTGCCTGTACTCCATTTCCTGGCTGTTGGACCTGGCTTTTTTGATAGGGTCATCCCCAAACCTTTTGCCTCCTTCCTCCTATTTTTTCTGACCTGTTGTTGTTGGCTTTTGAACTCTGGGCACTTTACCACTGCTAACCAGTGCTAAAGTGCATATGCTCTCTGTGTAAATTGTACTATTGATTGGTTTATCCATGATTGGCTATTTAATTTACTTGTAAGTCCCTAGTAGAGTGCACTATATGTGCCTAGGGCCGGTAGATTAAATGCTACTAGTGGGCCTGCAGCACTGGTTGTGCCACCCACTTCAGTAGCCCCTTAACCTGGTTTCGGGCCTGCCATTGCAAGGCCTGTGTGTGCAGTTTCACTGCCACTTCGACTTGGCATAAAAGTACTTGCCAAGCCTAGAACTCCCCTTTTTCTACATATACGTCACCCCTAATGTATGCCCTAGGTAACCCCTAGAGCAGGGTGCTGTGTGGGTAAAAGGCAGGACATGTACCTGTGTAGTTTATATGTCCTGGTAGTGTAAAACTCCTAAATTCATTTTTACACTACTGTGAGGCCTGCTCCCTTCATGGGCTAACATTGGGGCTGCCCTCATACATTGTTGAAGTGGCAGCTGCTGATTTGAAAGGAGAAGGAAGGTCATATTTAGTATGGCCAGAATGGTAATACAAAATCCTGCTGACTGGTGAAGTCGGATTTTATATTACTATTCTAGAAATGCCACTTTTAGAAAGTGAGCTTTTTTTTGCACTTAAATCTTTCTGTGCCTTTCAATCCACGTCCGGCTAGGTTTAGTTGACAGCTCCTTGTGCATTCACTCAGACAGACCCCAAACACAGGGTACTCAGCCGCACTTGCATACATCTGCATTTTGAATGGGTCTTCCTAGGCTGGGAGGGTGGGGGGCCTGCCCTCACACAAAGGACTGCCACACCCCCTACTGGGACCCTGGCAGACAGGATTGAACTGAAAGGGGACCTGGTGCATTTCTTAGCCACTCTTTGAAGTCACCCCCACTTCAAAGGCACAATTCAGTATAAAACAGGGCCTCTGCCCTACCTCATCAGACACTTGCTGGAGAAGAAACCTGAACCAGAAACTACATCCTGCCAAGAAGAACTGCCTGGCTGCTCAAAGGACTCACTTGTCTGCTTTCTACAAAGGACTGCTGCCCTGCTGTTGGCCTGCTGCCTTGCTGAACTCTTGTCTGGCTGTAAAAGTGATCTCCAAGGGCTTGGATAGAGCTTGCCTCCTGTTCCCTGAAGTCTCAGGACCAAAAAGACTTCTCTTTTTCATTTGGACTCTTCGTGCGCCGAAAGTTTCGACGCACAGCTTGCTCCGTGGCGCGAAAATCGCCGCTCACTGACGCTAATCGACGCGACGTCTTCGGGGTGACCAGAACTTCGACGCACGGCCTCGTAAGGATAACACCGCCTGACTTCAAGAGGGGAAATCGACGCAACGCCTGCCGTGAGAACGAAACTTTGACACACAGCCTCGCGGAACGACGCGCAGCCAGAAAACAAGACGAGGAATCCATGCACAGACCCCGGGACATCTGGTAATCCTGCAACCCACAGAAAGAGACTGTCCGCGTGCCGGAAAACAACACACGACTTCCCCGTTTGAAAAATAATGACGCAAGTCCGTGTGGGAGAAATCGACGCACACACCATTTTTCCACGTATCTCTTCTTCTGCGGCCCTTTGCGGAGATTTTCCACTCCAAACCAAGTACTTTGTGCTTGAAAGAGACTTTGTTTGCTTTTTAAAGACTTAAGACACTTTGGGGGTCATTCTAACCCTGGCGGTAAAAACCGCCAGGGCGAATGACCACGGTAGCACCGCCAACAGGCTGGCGGTGCACCGCTGGGCATTCTGACCGCGGCGGTTCAGCCACGGCCAGAAACGGAAAGTCGGCGGTGTACCGCCGACTTTCCGCTGCCCTGCAGAATCCTCCATGGCGGAGGAGCGCGCTCCGCCGCCATGGGGATTCTGACACCCCCTACCGCCATCCTGTTCCTGGCGGGTCTCCCGCCAGGAACAGGATGGCGGTAGGGGGTGCCGCGGGGCCCCCGTAAGAGGGCCCCAAAAAGAATTTCAGTGTCTGCCTAGCAGACACTGAAATTCGCGACGGGTGCTACTGCACCCGTCGCACTCCAGCAACTCCGCCGGCTCCATTCGGAGCCGGCTTCATCGTTGCTGGGTCTTTCCCGCTGTGCTGGCCGCGGTTAGAATCACCACCTTTATATCACTTTTTAGTGATATCTTTACAAATTCATATTGCATCTTTGATCGTTTTGACCTGAAAATACCCAGATAAATATTATATATTTTTCTAAACACTGTGTGGTGTATTTTTATGGTGCTATATTATGTTATTGTATGATTTATTGCACAAATGCTTTACACATTGCCTTCTAAGTTAAGCCTGACTGCTCGTGCCAAGCTACCAGAGGGTGGGCACAGGATAATTTTGGATTGTGTGTGACTTACCCTGACTAGAGTAAGGGTTCTTGCTTGGACAGAGGGTAACCTGACTGCCAACCAAAAACCCCATTTCTAACACTGGCCAGTGGGGCTTTTCAAACAATAGTGGCCATGGCATTAGGGATCATGGGATCAGGAAAATCATTTTCCCTCAGGTGGAGGATTCCCACAGTGAAAGGTGACTTCTGTGCCTTGGGACATATCCCCAACATCATTGGTGCCATTGATGGTACACATGTGGCATTTGTCCCCCCCGCAGGAATGAACAGGTGTACAGAAACCGGAAAAGCTACCATTTGATGATACTACTCACCGAAGAAGGTGTGCCAGATAATCGTTGCCTGCTGTATGCTGCAAAACCTGGCTTTGCGACGCCAGGTGCCTTTTTAGCAGGAGGATGGGCCAGATGGTGGTCTTGTGGCAGCTATGGAGCCTGTTGACAGTGAAAAAGCGGAGGCAGAAGAAGAGGATATCGACAACCGAAAGAACATCATCATGCAATACTTCCAGTGAAACACAGGTAAGAAGATGTAACTGCTTCCCACATCTCATACTATTGTTGGAGCTAGCATAAGTCTGTCATTTTCACTCAGTGTATGGATCCTGACTTGTCACTTTGTCTTTCCATTTCACAGATCTGTGTCTATTGACATTGCTATATTCCAGAGATATTGCAATTACACATTTGTGAAAGCACAGACTGACTCCAGATTGTTTTGTGATTGAAGTGTGTTTATTTCTGTTTATTTCTGTGCAAATAAGTGGAGGGGGTTTTAAATGGGCTGGGGTGATGGTGGAGGAGTGTCCATGGCAGAGTCCAGTCTATTTGTTTCACAGGTGCATTGTCCAAAGGGGCATAGGAAGGGGAGCAATGGCAGTTTAAGGTGGACAGGGTGACATAGTGGGACAGAAGGGTGACATTCAGGGCGGTCTTATTTCCTGGCGGGGTCTTGGCAATGTTCTCTGTCTTGTTTCTGGATCTCAGGAACCGTTTGTGGGGTGGTTCTCCATCTGCAGGGGGTGGGGTGTTGGTGTCCTGTTGTTCCTGTGGCAGTTCCTCCTGTCCACTAGCGCCGGCAGAGGTGAAGGGCTGCTCATCGTCCAGGCTACTGTCAGGGGCCCGTTGGTGTGCCACTGTGTCCCTCCTGGTGTTGAAAAGGTCTACCAGCACCCCTACAATGGTGACCAGGGTGTTGTTGATGGACTTCAAGTCCTCCCTGATCCCCAGGTAGTGTTCTTCCTGCAGCCGCTGGGTCTCCTGAAACTTGGCCAGTACCGTGCCCATGGTCTCCTGGGAATGGTGGTAAGCTCCCATGATGTTGGAGAGTGCCTTGTGGAGTGTTGGTTCCCTGGGTCTGTCCTCCCCCTGTCGCACAGCAGTCCTCCCAGCTTCCCTGTTGTCCTGTGCCTCTGTCCCCTGAACCGTGCGCCCACTGCCACTGCTCCCGGGTCCCTGATCATCCTGTGTTAGTGGGTTTGCCTGGGTTCCCTGTAGTGGTGGACACACTGCTGATTGACGTGTCCTGGGGACAGAGGTATGGGCAGGCTGGGTGGGTGCTGTGGTGGTGTTTCCTGAGGGGGGAGGTTCAGTGGTGGTTTGTGACTTTGTCAGGGGAACCGACTGTCCCGAGGTCCCTGATGGGCCGGGCTGGTCATCTTGATCCAGGCGAGCAGAACTGCTGTCATCACTGTGGGCCTCTTCTGTGGGGGGACTGGATATGTCTGGCACCTCCTGTCCGGTGACGTTGGGTAGGGGTCCTGTTGGGGTGTAAATGCATAGTTATTGTATCTGTGTGTGCCATCTTGTGCAATGGGTGAGTGATCCTCTACTCCTGTGCTTGCATTATTGCCGTGGCCTGTGTGTGATTGGTGATTTTGGGGCATGAGTGAGTCTCTCTACTGGACATGCTTTGGTGATGGGTGTCCATGCATTGGTTTTACATGCAGGGCTTGGTTTTGGGATGTGTGGGTTGTGTTAGTGGGGTATCTGTGGGTTGTTGGGGTCATGGGTGTGAGGGTAAGGGTGGGGGTATGTGATGACATGCAGGTGGGGTGGGGGGATAAAGTAGTAAAGATTTGCCTTTCCAGAGTCCAGTCCTCCTGCTACTCCTGCGAGGCCCTCAGGATGCATGATCACCAAGACTTGCTCCTCCCATGTTGTTAGTTGTGGGGGAGGAGGTGGGGGTCCACCGCCAGTCCTCTGTACAGCAATCTGGTGTCTGGATACCACGGAACCTACCTCCCCCATAGGTCGTTCCACCTCTTCCTGATGTCATCCTGTGTTCTTGGATGCTGTCCCACTGCGTTAACCCTGTGGACAATTCTGCGCCATAGCTCCATCTTCCTTGCAATCGATGTCTGCTGCACCTGTGATCCGAATAGCTGTGGCTCTACCTGGACGATTTCCTCCACCATGACCCTGAGCTTCTCCTCAGAGAACCTGGGGTGTCTTTGGGGTGCCATGATGTGGTGCGGGTGATGTGTGATGTGGTGTTGGTTGTGATGTGTGAGGGGATGTGTTGGTGTGTGTTGTTTGAGGTGCGTGGATGTTGTGTAAGTGATGGTGTTGTGTGTCTGTGTATGCTGGTGTTGTTTAAGGTAGTCTCTCTCTCTGGCGTTCTTTCAAAATTTTGGTTGTAAGGGTTTGTGGGTGATGTGGGTGTGTGCTTTATATTGGATTGGGTGTGTGGGTGTGGTGTGTGTATGTGTATCAGGTGTGTGTATTTTGAATTGTCCAATGTGGTTGTGTTTTGTAAATGTGTGTTTATTTTGAGCGCGGCGGTGTGTACCGCCAATGGTTTACCACTGTTGAATGGCCACCGCGTTTATTCGTGGGTCGTGATACTGTGGGCGTATTCTTGTTGGCGTGACAGTGTAGGTTTAGGTATTGCCAGTTTATCACTGACCTTTGGTGTGGCGGACTTGTGTGGGTGTCTGCATTGTGGCGGATTACGAGATGTGGATCGTGATACCTGTAGCGGAATTCCGCAGCTGTAGCGGTGTGCTGGCGGTCTTCTGTACGGCGGAAAGCAGCATTTACTGCCATTGTTGTAATGAGGGCCACAGTCTGCAGGCCAAAGGGGATTATGATGGCACACTTATGGTTAGACACCAAAGAGATGTAATGCGCACTGATCTCACACCGTTTTCACGGACAGTCCTGAACCATCACCTTACTCCCTTCATTGTGTGAAGTGCAACATCAGTCCACGTTTACCCCACATTGTGCCTTCTGTATGAGGAACTGATGCAGTGCCGTGCAACAAGCCATCTAGCTGTGCTGCGGTGTGTCATTTAGAAAGTGGAGGGATGCATCGTATTTACTGAATTTTAATGCATCCCCGTTCTGTCCTACGTGTTGGCGTACAAACTGCTGCCTACCTCTAACACAGGCATCCTTGCACCATGTACCTACTCAGTCTCATTTGGGCCTATGTAAACTAAATCTAGAATATAAATCCTCTGAATGGAATGGCTGTGTCACAGGACAAACAACTCATCTAAGAGGGGGCCAGGTGTGGGTGATGGGAGGTATCCAAACATAGTGACATGACACGAGACATGTCCATTGTACCCTACATTAAACTATATTGTCCCCATCTGACATGATGGGCAGGATGAGTGCACACAGGTGTCAGCTGCCATGGAAGGGAACCACAGGAACTCATCCCAAAGAATCAGTTGGAGGGGGGGAGTAATCTAAGAATTGCACACCACTGGACCATGTGTGTGCATACTAATGATTATGTGTGGCCATGTTGGGACACCACTATTGCTCTGCATGGTAGGTGCTGACTGCGAATGGCAAAATGACTTTCGGTGTGAATGGGGTGACTTTTCATACTGAGGGCGGTGAGAATGGACACGTGTACTGCATGGTACCTACACAAATAACATGTGCCCCTGGGTCTGACTGTGCAACGCTTGTGGCACACCTGGGAATGGATAGCAGAGAAAACTGGGACTACAACATATTTGTCATGTGGACTGGGGGAGCATGTGGCACAAGCCAGGAGGGAGTAAGATGGAACATTGTCTCAAGATGCCACAGGTACATTTTGGAGGATATCAAAAAGGGACTTGGCAAGGGATATAAGAAAAACCTAGCCAACGCAACTGATAGGGCCCATGGAAGAACCCAGGTTGAAGTGGGTGGCCTTTCTTATGTGGGATTCAGATGTAGGGACCTGACACTAATCACATCACCACTACAATGTGGGGTGAGGGGGAAACATCCTTTATGCCGACCTTTTTATAACGAAGTCCTGGTTAACGAAAGCGGAACAACGCTTTCTTTAACCACGACTTCGTTATTTTGTGCCTTAACCACGCATGTCCTGAACAACGAACATGCATGGTTAAGGTACAAACAAGGGAGTCGGCTGAGGAGGACGACGCAGATGACGAGGCGACGACTCAGGTAAGTGGGGGGTTTTAGGTTTTGGGGAGGGGGTGGGGGGTCGGGGGTTTTAGGTTTTGGGGTGGGGTTAGGGGGTGGGGCGTTTTTGGTTTTGGGGAGGGGGTGCGGGTTGGGGGTTTTAGGTTTTGGGGTGGGGTTGGGGGGTGGGGCGTGTTTGGTTTTGGGGAGGGGGTGGGGGGTCGGGGGTTTTAGGTTTTGGGGTGGGGTTGGGGGGGTGGGGCGTTTTTGGTTTTGGGGAGGGGGTGGGGGGTCGGGGTTTTAGGTTTTGGGGTGGGGTTGGGGGGTGGGGCATTTTAGGTTTTGGGGAGGGGGTGGGGGTTCGGTGTTTTAGGTTTTGGGGTGGGGTTGGGGGGGTGAGCATTTTAGGTTTTGAGGAGGGGGTTGGGGGTCGGTGTTTTAGGTTTTGGGGTGGGGTTGGGGGGTGGGGCGTTTTTGGTTTTGGGGAGGGGGTGGGGGGTTTTAGGTTTTGGGGTGGGGTTGGGGGGGTGGGGCGTTTTTGGTTTTGGGGAGGGGGTGGGGGGTCGGGGGTTTTAGGATTTGGGGTGGGGTTGGGGGGTGGGGTGTTTTTGGTTTTGGGAAGGGGGTGGGGGTCAGGGGTTTTAGGTTTTGGGGTGGGGTTGGGGTGGTGGGGTGGGGTGAGGCATGCAGGATCAATGGGTGCCTCTTACTAATGACTTTACCAGGAATGCCTTTACAACAAAATATCGTTGTTAAGGCATTCGTGGTAAAGGCATTAGTAGTAACAACGAGGTCGGTGTTCCGACCTCGTTGTTTAGGCACCCGTTGTTTTGTCAGTCGGCATTCCGTCGTACAACCGGGGTGAGGCACTAACAATTGCTGCCCATAACAAAACAACATGTACTACCACTGGATATGGTCATGCGTGATTGATGTGTCGTAGGCATGTGAGAATGAATGTATGATCTAAGTAGGATCACTGTGTGCCACTTACACATGTACCAGGACCCAAAAGTGGATAATCTGAGGAAATCTGTACACATACAATGGTGTTACCCTGAGTCACATGAAGTGTGAAACTCTGCAGATAAACAACTCACATCAAGATGTTAGGGGGGAATGTAAGTGACCTAAATTACCCAGTAGGACAGGCCCATCCCCTCTGAGCAGGCACACAGCGTTTGTGAGAACAATCCATTTGTAACCTAAATATTGTGAAACTGTGCAGAAATATCCTTGCCCAACAGGTGTATGACAAATATCTGTTCAACTAGGGCCCCATGTATGAGGAAATGACGCAATGTGGTGCTGCAAGCCAGCTTGCTGTGCTGCATTTTTTTTTAAAGTGCAGGGATGCATTGCATTCACCAAAATGCAATGCATTCCTGTACTTTCCTCAGTAATAGTGCACAAACTGCTGCCTAGCACTAACGCAGGCACTTTTTCACCATGTTGTAGGGGTGCCTGCATTGCAAGGATGATTGCTCGTGTGCAGGAAGGGACACTTTCCTGAAAATAAACAATCATGAATATCCGTCTTCCACTTTCTATGCGTTCTGCAGAATGCAGCACACATTGAAAGAGAGAAAAATGGGGAGAAAATGTAATTTTTCTCAATTGCACTACTTCAATCCCACCCCAAAGGTGGTGTAGTAATCGGATGCATTTCCAGACATCTAAATGTGAGAATACGAAAGATTCCTTTGGATTCCATGAGTGTTGTTGGGGAACACCTAGAACAACACACATGGAATTCACCTTTTTCGCAGTATGATGCATGAAAGGGGTACATATCTACAGAACCATGACAAGCTACAGAACGTGGCTTGCTGTGGCCTTGTAAATAAAGGGCCTGCATACTGTGCCACCGGAGCATCAAAAAATATGGCACTCTGGTTGTGCAGTTTGCTGCAAGGGCCTCATAAACGAGACGCTAAAAGTGCTCCTTTAGAAACCTTGATTGTTAAACTGATTACTCATCTCAACCTCTAGCAGAGATCAACATTAACAAATCTCCATTTCATTGGAGAGAATTAACACACCTCCTGGCCAGCTGACTGTCCTGGATTTTTCCAATGATGTGGACCAGCTGTAAACCATACATCCAAATAACCTCCAACAAATCCTGGGTGCCAAACAGACACCATCGCCAGTCACGGGGAGGCTAGACAGTGTTGCGGGTTCTCCAAATGATCTGCCCAACATCTAACATACACAACCTGCCAGCCCACCCACAGCTCTGGACTCCCAAGACCTAGGACTCACATTCCAACAAACTGCGGTAGGAGTCCAGCATGAGCTGGCAGTTCGGGTGAGGGTGGGGATGAAGACCATCGTGGGTACCCTACAAGCAGTCCAATGGTGCCTCAGTCTGAATAAAAACAATTTGGCTGCCATATGAGGCACCTACTCTCCGCTTCATGGCCTCCAGCAGTCCCTGGCTGACATCTCTGGTGTCATGAGGCTGAGACACAAGCAAATATTACCAACAGGCTAGGGGTAGTACAAAATGTATTGGAGTTCATGGAGTAGAAGCAGGACTCTCTCATTGCCAGCATTAGTGCTTACCACCGTGACGTTGCTGCTGTATTGCTGACCATGCAGATCCTCCTTGCTGCTGTGCTTCCTCATGTGTTCCCACAGATGAGAGCTGCCATGGACCCGTGATCCACACCTTCAGCCCTTGATGTGTATGTGCTTGCCTCTACTTTAACACCTACAACACTCCTGTCACGGGAGGCACCACATACATCAGGGGATGAAGATGTGGAAGGAACATCTTTCACAAGGAAAACTGCCCAGTAGAATTGCTGTGTGGAACATGCCCACTTTCTCCTTTGCTATGTGCTAAAGATCATGCCAGTGTCCAAAAAACTGGTACTGTCTTCAATCTGACTCTCCTACTGTTGACCTCTCACATATGTGGACTGTCATTGTGGCCAATCTTCCCTAACATTACACAAAGGGAGAGTATATGGGAGCGAGAAAAGACACACACCGTACTTGACTCCCAAAACACAATACTAAATCACAAATGAGGGTTCTTGTAGCGTAAGTAGGTCGATAGTATAACAATTGTGACACTAGACCACTCGTATACCTCGACTAGAGGTGAAATGTAAGTGAGCTGTGGAGTGGTGTAAGGTCTGTAAGGGGGATTTCCTTTACGGACTAGGTGGTCTCACACACTATATAGTGTCATGCTTCATCATATGACCACCTAGCCCCACCCAGGTAGGACAGTGCCACCTGGGCGGACTCAACCTCGCTGTTAAAAGAACAGGAGGGAGTGCGTAAATTAATTTAATTTCTGGAAAAGGGGATCCAGCTATGCTAGGGAAATAAAAACACCTACTCAGATACCCGGGTGAATTTAATAGAGGGTTCTGTGTGGTGTGATTAAAAAGAAATGGGGAACCAGTGTGACAGCAATGACTCACAAGGTCACCTATCTAAAAGAAGTAGCCGACATGTTTCTGCCCTTATAAATGAGCTGTGGAGGGTCTCTGGGCATTCATCAGGGCATTGGATCCCTGTTGTATATGCTTATTAAGCGCTGCAGAAATAATCACAATAGAAAATGGGTTGTGGCAGGGCCTACCTTAACCGAGGGAATACCTGGGGAGGACCTATGGTAGATGGGGTAAAAAACAGACCAGAATTGATAGTGAAAAAGTAATACACAGCAAACCACAACACACGTGACAAAATTCATGCAAGACGCAGGAGTACCGGTTGCAATTATGAATAACAGTCGCATCAATGCTAGCTATGCAGGGCGGACAGTAGGCAAGGGAAGACGATTTCTTACCCTAACACTTGAGGCTAGTGGCCTCTGGTATCCTGGAGAGGGAGCGTCCCCTTATAGTCAGACTCTAGGGTTCGAGGGAAAAGGAAGAAGGGAAGAACAAAAATGAAGATAGATGGAGAAATACAAAGGAGGTTCCCAAGTAGGTGGAATCAGACGAGGGGGGAATAAGAAAGAGAAAGGAAGGTAGTCCATAATGGAGGAATGGTAGAACCCAAGAAAAGGGTTTAAGACAAAAGAAGAAATCAGAAAAGAGGGTGAAACAAAGTCACTGGAGTGGGGGAAGAAGTGGGGAAAGAAAGGGAAAAAAAGGGGGGGGAAAGGGGAGGAATGGAGAGCAAGGGGAAAAAATAGGAAAAGGGAAAAGAAAAAGAAAAAAAAAAGAAACAAAAAGGAAAGAAAGAGAAAAATAGAGGGAAATAAGGAGAAATAGAGAAATAGGAGAGGAGAGGTGTCTTATCTGTGAATCCAACGTTGGCCGACTCACTGCATCAAAGGTGGGCGCTCTCTGTGCGCCTATACCGACCTCTCCTTCAGGACCGCTTGAATGGAGTGGCCTGGTTGTGAGTAGTAGATATAGGTGGTCATTCTGACCTCGGCGGTAAAAGGCGCCTACCGCCGGTCAGAAATCCTCCATAATTCCGCCGCGGTCGCGGTAACCCGCCACGGTCATTCTGACCCGCAGCAGCCAAACCTCCGAAAATCCGACAGCCACAACAGACCGCCAGACCAGCGGTCGGCGGAAAAGTGGAGGTGACCAAACCTCCACCGTCACGCCAACAGAAATACGCCCATGCCATTACGACCCACGAATCCACGCGGCGGTCATTCAAACGCGGTTTTCCATTGGCAGTACACACCGCCGCGGTCAGAATACACACAAACGAACAAAACTCAGCCACATTGGCCGATTTGAATTCCACACACCTGATACACATACACACACCACTCCCACACACACAATACAATATAAAACACACACCCACATCACCCACAAACCCCTACGACAAAAAATTCCGAAAGAAGCACTGAGAGACACATCAGCGATCACAGAATACCATCACACAGAGGCACACTACACCATCACCCACACAATATCCACACACAAAACAACACACCCCACCACACTCAACACACTTAACTACACATACTCCACCCCACACATCATACACACCACTCCATGGCACCCCAAAGACAGCCCCGCTTCTCAGACAAAGAACTCAGGGTCATGGTGGAGGAAATCGTTCGGGTAGAGCCCCAGCTCTTCGGCACACAGGTCCAATACACCAGCATTGCCCGGAGGACGGAGCTATGGCAGAGGATTGTCGACAGGGTCAACGCTGTGGGACAGCACCCCAGAAATCGGGAAGACATCAGGAAGCGATGGAACGACCTACGGGGGAAGGTGCGTTCCATGGTATCCAGGCACAACATTGCCGTGCAGAAGACTGGCGGAGGACCCCCACCTCAACCCCCACAATTTACAACATGGGAGGAGGAAGTCTTGAACATCCTGCATCCTGACGGCCTCGCAGGAGTCGGCGGAGGAATGGACACTGGTAAGTTGAAGCTTCACTACTGCTTCCCCCCCACCTGCATGCCAAATCATACCCCAACCCTCACCCCCATCCTCGAACCCCACCCTCACCCCCACCCCCATCCTCACCCCCACCCTCACCCTCACCCCCCCCCCACCACCATCCTCACCCCCACCACCATCCTCACCCCCACCACCATCCTCACCCCCACCCCCAGCACACCTATTCCCTGCCAATGTCTCACCATCACAACCCACACATCCCAAAACCTAGGCCTGCATGCGTCCACTAAGCATGGACACCCATCACCAAAGCATGCCCAATGCATATACACATCCCCCCCACAAGCCACCCTCACCAAAGCCCCCACACACGAATGCCAGCACTTGGGGACACGGGAACCCACAGATACACCCATATGGCACACATTGAAACTATAACCATACCTCTATACCCCTGCAGGACCCGACCGCCAACACACCGCCACGGAGGGCCCAGAATTCTCCACACCCCCCACCCAAGAGGCCGTCAGCGATGACAGCAGCTCTGTCGACCTGGACACCGATGACCAGCCCGGACCATCGGGGACCTCTGGACAGTCGGTTCCCCTCAGACAGCCACAGGCCACTACAGACCCAAACCCCTCTGGGAACACCAGCACAGCTCCCACCCAGCGGGCCCATGCCTCTGTCTCCAGGGCGCGTCAATCTGCGGTGTGTCTACCACTACAGGGCACCCAGGATAACCCACCACCCCAACAACAACAGGGACCTGGGGGCAGTGGTAGTGGGCACACCGGCCAGGGGGCAGAGGCCCAGGGAAACAGGGCAACTCGGAGGGCAGCTGTGCGACAGGGAGAACCCACTCTCCACGAGGCCCTCACCACCATCATGGGAGCATACAACCGCTCCCAGGAGACGATGGCGACGGTACTGGCCCGGTTCCAGGAGATCCAGGTACTGCAGGAGGAACACTATCGGGGGTACAGGGAGGACATCAGAGCCCTCACCTCCACCCTGGTTACCATGGTCGGGCTGCTGCAGGACCTCATCAACACCAGGACGGACACTCAACACCAACAAAGGGCCCCTGCCACTAGCCTGGACCAAGAACAGCCAACCACCTCCCCGCACAACAGCAGCCCACCAGACCCCCACCTCCTGCAGGAGAAGAACCACCCCGCAAGAGGGCCCTGAGATCTCGCAAGAAGACAGAGTAGGATGTCAAGACCCCCGCCAGCAAAGGATACCACCTGATGTCATCCCACTGTCCCACATTGTCACCCTGTCCATCCTTGAACTGCCCATGCTCCATCTCTCCACAGGCCTCTGGACAATGCACCTGTGTGACTGTTACTCTGGACTCTGCCATGGACATTCCTTCACCATAGCCCCCACCCACTTGAAACCACCCATCCCATTTTGAGCACTGAAATAAACACCCATTTAGCACAAAACTATCTGGAGTCTGGCTGTGATTTCAAAATATTGTAATTGACATGACAGTGCAAATATGTCCTTGTACATAGTGAAGTCAACAAACAGCTGCCACAAAGCTGTAGTCCATGGGGAAACGAAGCACAGGACTCGTAGTGGGGACCCCAGATCTGAAATAGGGAGGGAAAAGCCACAACTCAGTCATCATACACTGGGGCAAATAGACAGGCAGCAGAGATGCAGGAGAGTAGTTCACATTCACTAAATTATGTTTGAATTGTTACCTGTGTCCTATTGGAAGTACTGTTCAATGATTCTGTCCCTGTTGTCTGTTTCAGCCCCGTCGTCTTCCTCCTCGTCACTCTCCACAGGTTCCACAGCTGCCACTACACCACCGTCTCGACCATCCTCCTGCAGGAAAGGCACCTGGCGGCGCAAAGCCAGGTTGTGAAGCATGCAGCAGGCCACGATGATGTGACACACCTTCTTAGGTGAGTACATTAGGGATCCACCTGTCATATGCAGGCACCTAAACCTGGCCTTTAGGAGGCCAAAGGTGCGTTCCATCACCCTCCTAGTACGCCCATGGGCCTCATTGTACCGTTCCTCTGCCCTGGTCCGGGGATTCCTTACTGGGGTCAGTAGCCACGACAGGTTGGGGTACCCAGAGTCCCCCAATAGCCATACACGGTGTCTCTCTAGCTGTTCCATCACGTAAGGGATGCTGCTATTCCTCAGGATGTAGGCGTCATGCACTGACCCAGGGAACTTGGCATTTACATGCGAGATGTACTGGTCAGCCAAACACACCACCTGGATGTTCATGGAATGGTAACTTTTTCTGTTCCTGTACACCTGCTCCCTGTCTCTTGGGGGAACCAAAGCCACATGGGTCCCATCAATGGCACCAATGACGTTGGGAATATGTCCAAGGGCGTAGAAATCACCCTTCACTGTAGCCAATTCGCCCACCTCAGGGAAAATGATGTAGCTCCTCACGTATTTCATCAGGGCAGACAACACTCTGGATAACACCTTCGAAAACATGGGCTGAGACATCCCAGAAGCAATTCCCACTGTTGTCTGAAATGACCCACTTGCCAGGAAATGGAGTACTGACAGGACCTGCACCAGAGGGGGAATCCCTGTGGGTTGGCGGATGGGGGACATCAGGTCGGGCTCCAGCTGGGCACACAGTTCATGTATAGTGGCACGGTCAAGCCGGTAGGTCAGGATAATGTGGCCTTCTTCCATTGTCGACAGGTCCACCAGCGGTCGGTACACGCGAGGATTCATCCGTCTCCTCGCCAAACCCAGCGGACGGTGCCTAGGAAGGACAACATGGAGCACACAGTCAAGCAACCCACAGGTACGTACTCACAGCTTGCACAGTAAACGATTCTCTATGCAGTGAATGGCGTGTCTGAGTGGCTATGCAAGGCCTAGGCCTGTGTGACGCAGTTGAAATTGAGCCATGTGGACCCTCGAAATGGCGGCTGCCTGACCTGTGAAGTGTGACAATGGGATGTGAGGTCAATGCGCTGGCGTGGCACACCGCGGCGGTCGGCGGGCGAAGACCGCGGCGCGAAGCCGCATTGGTTAACATTGAAGCCTATGGGTTTCAGGAGCCAATGGCGAAGGGCGCCGGCGGTGGCGGTACGCCCCGCCGCGGTACGCACCGCCGCGGACGTGACCGCCATTTCCTATCTACTTATCCACTTGCGACTTGAACTTTCACAGGAGAGGACCTATACTGCAAGTGTTGCTGTGACCTCGGTCTGGAAGGGACAATGGCTGCTGCGACTGGGGAAAGGGCCCCTGCCTTCACTGGAGAGGAGTTGGAGAAACTTGTGGATGGGGTCCTCCCCCAGTATGCGCTACTCTACGGTCCTCCAGACCAACAAGTGAGTTTAATTCAATATGGATTTGGGGCCACTGGCTGGCGGGGGGCCTGGCGGGGGGCCTGGCGGGGATGGGGGGCATGTTGGGCCTGGCGGGGGGCCTGGCGGGGATGGGGGGCATGTTGGGCCTGGCGGGGGCCTGGCGGGGATGGGGGGCATGTTGGGCCTGGCGGGGGGCCTGGCGGGGATGGGGGGCATGTTGGGCCTGGCGGGGGGCCTGGCGGGGGGCCTGGCGGGGATGGGGGGCATGTTGGGCCTGGCGGGGGGCCTGGCGGGGGGCCTGGCGGGGATGGGGGGCGTTGGGCCACTGGCAACGAAAATGCAGACAAACTTGAACGTGGTATTTCTCCCTCCCTGTACGTGTCACATAGGTCCGCGCCCATGAGAAGATCGGGATTTGGCGTGCCATCGCCAAGGAAGTCCGGACCCTGGGGGTCCACCATCGACGGGGCACCCACTGCCGCAAGAGGTGGGAGGACATCCGCCACGGGACCAAGAAGACCGCCGAGTCTCTGCTGGGGATGGCCTCCCAACGTAGGCGGGGTGCCTGCCGTCAACTGACCCCCCTGATGTTCCGGATCCTGGCGGTGGCCTACCCTGATTTGGATGGGCGCGTGAGGGCAGCACAGCAGACACAAGGGGGTGAGTACAAGCATCATCTACTCTGTTGTCGCGCAGTGGAGGTGTCTGGGTGGGGGAGGAGGGCTGTGGGTCCCCCTAGGCCAGGGCGATATCTGTAGGCTGGGCACCCCCGTAAGCCCCTGTGTCCCCAGCCACCACCCTCAGTAGTGTGTCAGTACAGCCATCCCTGGGCCGTGTCATCCATGGGTGCAGTTGTCAACTCTAGGCGTGTAGGGCATGTTCCACGGAATGCGTAGCGGACCCCAAGTGCGCAACTTAGTGCAGGGGGCATCTGTGTCTGTCATGTCCGCTAACTGTACCGGTGATCCATGTACTCAAAATCTCTTTATTTCTCTCTCCCCCCCCCTTTTTGTTTGTCTTTCTGTGCTTGTGTGCATCAGCATCATCAGGCGGAGGAGAAGTGGCATCGGGGCAGGAGGGAGCTGCATCTCACATGGCCCAGGAGGGCCATGCCACAGAGTCTGACTGGACCAGTGAGACGGAGGGCGAGGGGAGCTCCACAACGGGGACGACTGGACCCTGCAGCGACACGGACACGTCCTCGGAAGGGAGCTCCCTTGCGGGGGTGGCACCATCCGTGCCCCCCGCCATTACAGGTACAGCCGCCACCCAGCGCACCATCTCCGCCCTCCCAGCAGCCCCTCAGCGTTCGCCCCGTGCCCGCTCTGCCAGGAAGCCGGGCATCTCCTTCGCCCCAGGCACCTCAGGCCCTGCCCCTGTTACCCCCGCTGCCCTCAGTGAGGAGGTCATTGACCTCCTCCGAACGCTCATTGTTGGGCAGACTACCCTTTTGAATGCCATCCAGGGGGTGGAGAGGGAGGTTCATCGCAGCAATGCGTACCTGGAGGGCATTCATTCGGGTCAGGCTGCCCATCAGCGATCGTTCCAGGCTCTGGCCTCAGCACTGACGGCAGCCATTGTCCCTGTCTCCTGCCTCCCTCTACTAACTCCCTCCTCCCAGTCTCCTGTTCCTCTGCCTGTCCCACCCACACCATCAGACCAGCCTGCACACACCTCAACACCCAAGAGCAGCTCATCCAAACATAAGCACCACAGATCACGCAGACATTCACACAAGCAACATTCCGATGCAGACATGCCAACAGTCACTACCACCTCTGTGACCCCCACCTCCTCGTCTCCCTCCTCCCTCCCTGTGACGTCTACACTCACACCTTCATTCACCTCACCATCAGCCAGTGTTTCCATCACCAGCATACCCTCCACTCCAGTCCGCACACGTGCAGTCACCACCCCCACTGCCATTTACACGTCCCCTGTGTCCTCTCCCACTGTGTGACTGTCACCCCCTCTTCCACACCACACAAACGCAGCCACCCACCCACCCAACAGCCATCCACCTCACGACAGCCTCCCGCTCCTGCACCTGCACCCAAAGACAGCAAACTTGTCTCGCCTACAACCACATCCTCTCCCTCCACTCCCATACCCACTGTACCTACCACTCTCCATTGTCCCAAGAAAATCTATCTCTCTACTGCTACCTTCTTTCCTGACCCTGAGCCCCCCCCTCCTTCTCGTCGGGGTAAAAAGAGCACCTCAGCCACCACCAGCCCTGCAGCCCCCTTGACAAGGGTGCAGGGGTATTGGAGCCCACCAGCCCGCAGGTCTGGATCTTCGCCCAGCAGCAAGGGGACAGCCAGCCCACCCCCTGGGAAGAGGAGCAGAAGGCGGAGGGGCCGCCGCCGGAGCCCGGATTCGATATCCCCCCAGGACACTAGCCAGCCACCGTCAACAGCCACAACTCCAAAGGGAGGAAAGGGCCACAGACTCCCGACTAAGGAGGGCAAGGGCAGCAAGGCGGAGAAGTCAGGCAGCAGGCCTGCTGCCCATGGAGGACCCGTCACAGCTGCCCAGGAGGAGCCCGCAACCCCCATAGCCGCTGCCCCGGGAGGAACCGGCACAGCTGCCCCGGGAGAGCCCACCACCCCCATAGCCGCTGCCCAGGGAGGACCCAGCCCAGCTGGCCAGGAGGGCCCCACCACCCACAGCCCAGGTGGGCATTGAAGGAGCACCATCCCCGCTGCCCAGGAGGGCACCACCAGGCAATGAGCAGTTGGCCATAGAATGGCCGCCGTCTCCAGCACCGCTCCGCTGGGGACCGCCGTCTCAAGAACCGCTGAACTGGGCCCTTCAAGGCAAGAACCGCTGAACTGGGCCCCGCCGTCTCCAGCACCGCTCCGCTGGGGCCCGCCGTCTCAAGAACCGCTGAACTGGGCCCTTCAAGGCAAGAACCGCTGAACTGGGCCCCGCCGTCTCCAGCACCGCTCCGCTGGGGACCGCCGTCTCAAGAACCGCTGAACTGGGCCCTTCAAGGCAAGAACCGCTGAACTGGGCCCGCCGTCTCCAGCACCGCTCCGCTGGGGACCGCCGTCTCAAGAACCGCTGAACTGGGCCCTTCAAGGCAAGAACCGCTGAACTGGGCCCCGCCGTCTCCAGCACCGCTCCGCTGGGGCCCGCCGTCTCAAGAACCGCTGAACTGGGCCCTTCAAGGCAAGAACCGCTGAACTGGGCCCGCCGTCTCCAGCACCGCTCCGCTGGGGCCCGCCGTCTCAAGAACCGCTGAACTGGGCCCTTCAAGGCAAGAACCGCTGAACTGGGCCCTTCAAGGCAAGAACCGCTGAACTGGGCCCCGCCGTCTCCAGCACCGCTTCGCTGGGGCCCGCCGTCTCAAGAACCGCTGAACTGGGCCCTTCAAGGCAAGAACCGCTGAACTGGGCCCTTCAAGGCAAGAACCGCTGAACTGGGCCCCGCCGTCTCCAGCACCGCTCCGCTGGGGCCCGCCGTCTCAAGAACCGCTGAACTGGGCCCTTCAAGGCAAGAACCGCTGAACTGGGCCCTTCAAGGCAAGAACCGCTGAACTGGGCCCCGCCGTCTCCAGCACCGCTCCGCTGGGGCCCGCCGTCTCAAGAACCGCTGAACTGGGCCCTTCCAGGCAGGAACCGCTGGCCCTTTGGCAGACGTGGCAGGGCAGGATCTGTCTCGGGCAGGGCTGCAGGATGTCCTCTGGCCAACATGCCTCCTCCAGTGGCAGTGGAGTCTGTTATGGACTGTTTGGACTGTGGCTTTGCTCTCCCCAGGATGGCCCAGTGGGCAGGCCACCCACTGTATGGACTGTATGGACTGTGGCTTTGCTCTCCCCAGGATGGCCCAGTGGGCAGGCCACCCACTGTATGGACTGTTTGGACTGTGGCTTTGCTCTCCCCAGGATGGCCCAGTGGGCAGGCCACCCACTGTATGGACTGTTTGGACTGTGGCTTGGCTCTCCCCAGGATGGCCCAGTGGGCAGGCCACCCACTGTATGGACTGTATGGACTGTGGCTTTGCTCTCCCCAGGATGGGCCAGTGGGCAGGCCACCCACTGTATGGACTGTTTGGACTGTGGCTTTGCTCTCCCCAGGATGGCCCAGTGGGCAGGCCACCCACTGTATGGACTGTTTGGACTGTGGCTTTGCTCTCCCCAGGATGGCCCAGTGGGCAGGCCACCCACTGTATGGACTGTTTGGACTGTGGCTTGGCTCTCCCCAGGATGGCCCAGTGGGCAGGCCACCCACTGTATGGACTGTTTGGACTGTGGCTTTGCTCTCCCCAGGATGGCCCAGTGGGCAGGCCACCCACTGTATGGACTGTTTGGACTGTGGCTTGGCTCTCCCCAGGATGGGCCAGTGGTCATGGAGTCCCCTCGTGGATCTGGCGTCGTGTACTCAAGTGGCTGAGGTGCCCCCCCTTCCCTTCCCCCTGAGGTGCCTGTCCTTTTTTCTTTCTGATGCCCCTGCAGTGTTCTCTCCGTGGAGTTCTTGTCGTGGGACTGGGCCTTGCCCCTTTGCTCAGGACCCCTGTGGTCCACGGACAGTGGTTGGACTACATTTAGTAGCTGTATATATTTTGTACATAGTTTATTTATTTATTTGGATTACTGCTGTCCATTTTTCAATATATCTGCCCGTTTGAGATCTCTTCTTTTGGTCTTTGCATTATTTCGGAAGGGGGGGGTTTGTGGGTTGTGACAGTGATCTGTGGGAATGCATTGATGTGTGTGTTGTAGTGGGTGTGGGTGGGTGGGTGTGTGCCGGTAATCTTTTCCCTCCCCTGTGTCGTAGGTGCAGTACTCACCGATGTCTTCCGCGCCGCCGGGCGTGCTCCTGGTACAGGAGCAGGTATAGGAGTGCGGGGATGACCTGCAACTCGGGTTCCATACTGCCGGAATCTCGCGTGGTGTATGTGGAGGTGAGCGTTTTCCCGTTCGTAGTCTGTTTCCGCCGTGTTTTTATCGGCGGTGCTCCCGCCCCGGAAAAGGTGGCGGATTGGTGGGTCGTGATAGGGTGGGCGGTACATTGTCTGCCGCCTGGCTGTTGGCGGGGACCGCCGCGCTGTTTGTTTGTTCCGCCGTGGCGGGCGGAGTGTTAATGCGGCGGGCTGTGTTGGCGGTTCCCGCCAGGGTCAGAATTGCATATTTTGGACCGCCGGCCTGTTGGCGGGTTGGCCACCGCTTTATCACCGACCGCCAGGGTCAGAATGAGGGCCATAGTGATCTTAATTAGGTAGGATAAGCTGCAGCTGCTGATAATCACCGTCGCGGCCCGGTGGTGGGCGGAACCGGAAGTGCTGCGAACTGCCTTCGTTTGTAGCTGATGGCCAAATGAGCACCGGCCAAGTCCCGGACATGCCGGGAGCCGGAAGTGACCATCGGCTAAGGGGAGCGCCCTGAAGTGACGCTGCCTTCGTATTGTGATCCAAAGGGGATCAGCTGAGCCGCCGCGTAGGGCGGCCGTGGCTCAGGGAGATCCCTCGCACTGGGCGGTGACGCCCAATCCGCGAGTGTTGACGAGAAACGTAGTTTCCCGGCAGCACTGCAGGCTGCCTAAAGAGCGAGTCGCTGGGAAAAGTAGTTTCCCGGCGGCATGCAAGGCTGCCTATAGTTCGGCGAGGCCGAAAAGGGGAGCGGGGAGGGATATAGGGGCGCGGGGGGGGGAGAGAAAGAAAGGGAGCAATAGGGGAAACCAGATAAAGGGCATAAAGGAACAAGAAAGACAAAGGAAAGCAAAAGAAAAAGCAAAAAGCGAGAAAGGAAAAGGATGGAAGGGGGATAACAAAGAGGGGGGGAAGGGAAGAGAGAGAGGGGAGGCAGGTGAAGGGGAGGGGTGGGTAAGGGAGGGAGATGGAGATGGGGGGGAAAGGGGGGGGAAAGGGGGGGAAAGGAAGGGGGAATAACAAGGGAATAAAAGGGGGGCGCCAGGGGTTTGGGGAGCATGGGGACATAAGAAGGTGAAGTGAGTGATGAGGTGTGAAAGAGGGGAAGAAGGGGGAAGGAAAAAGAAAAACAGAAAGAAAAAGAAAAAGAAAGGAGAAAAAGGCAAAGAAAGGAAGGAAGAAAAAGAAAAAGAAAAAGAAAGGAGAAAAAGGCAAAGAAGGGAAGGCAAAAACTAATCAGGATAGGGAAGGAACCTAATAGGGGGAAAAAAGGGGGGGAAGAGGGGGGGCGTTTAATGTGGGGGTTCTAAGTTTGAAGAGAGAACCAAGGTATCTCGTCATTTAGTCCAACCGTGTCGGTGTGTAACCTCCAAATCCAGCGTTGCTCAGCCCTAAACAGTTTTTCAGACACGTTAGGGGTCGAAGGAGAAAAATGTTCCAGGACCGTCCATAACATGTCATCTGGGGAGTGTTTTTTTTTTAGGAAATGGCTAGTGAGTTTTGTTGCATCTCGTTTGCACCTAATCGTGCTTCTGTGCTCACAGATTCTGGTGCTAACCTTCCTCGTAGTCATCCCCACATATTTGAGTAGGCAAGGGCATTTGATTAAATAGACTACGTTTTTGCTGTTACAGTTCGTAAGTGATTTTTGCACCCATGGGGTTTTTTAGGTCAAGATTGATGGTGGTAGATCTGTGAGTAAAAGGGCAAACGCTGCAATTACCGCATGGATAGTGACCTGCGGGGGGGGGGGCATCTGCCAAAGTGTCGTCTGTGCGGGACGTCGCTTCTCCTTTGGTCTTATGTGGACCACCATGTCGCATATATTGTTGGCTCTCTTATACGCGTATAGTGGTGGTTCAAAGGGTAAACCACCTGATGTCAGGATTTTCCAATTATCTCTTATAATCTTCTGGATTTCATTGGATAAGGGATTGAAAGTGGTAACACATACGATCTTTTCCAAGCTTGGTTTCAGTGCTCGGGGCTGTAGCAGCTGGTCCCTATTATTGTTGCGTGCTCTTTTTCGTGCCCTACTAACCAGATGTGGGGGATAATCCTTGATGTGTAGCTTGGTAGTAAGTTTGTCTGCATGTTTGCGGTAATCGATAACGGATGAGCAGTTTCGTCTTAACCGTAGGAACTGCCCGACCGGGTGGTTATGTCTTAGGGCTCGTGGGTGGAAACTCTGGTATTGTAACAAATTGTTGCAGTCTGTTGGTCTATAGTAAACTTCTGTGGCTAACCGGCCGTCATGTTCATATATGAGTAGGTTGAGGAAAGGTAGCTTGTTGTCGCCTATACTCATTGTGAAGGTTAGAAAGGGGTTGGCTCCCTAATCTTCCCTAACAACAATGTGGTCCTCTTACTCACTGAAACGCGCCTCTCCAAAACATGTTCCATTACATGTCCACCCCAATGTACTCTGTCTGGACATCCAATGGCTTGATACATCTGTTGGGGTTGTTGTCTCATGAAATGTACATCAGTACATCATGTCAAGTGGCATATGTAAATAAAATCACTAACTGCAACTTTTGTGTTGTATGTGTGTCTGAAGCTGGACCAATATGAACATGTTGCATTGTGTCAAGAAAATATACTGACTACTTGCCAAAGAGATACATGTGGTTTGGAGATAGTGACAAAGCCACACAGACTGAGTGAAACGGAATATTGATAAATATGATATGTATGTTGACTATCAAGCTGTTTCTGAGGCTTCCAAGCATGTAGTGCAACAGGTATCATGCAGTCATCATGACAGCCTATGTAACTCACACCACAGAGGACTGGTTTAAGCATGGATAGTAGCAACAATTTAACATTGGTGTGACAACCAAATGATGCAAGTATGAGTCTTTGAGGGCAGGCATAAGTGTGTGCATAACAAATCCCAGAATTAGGGTGAGTGCAATAACAACATTCCACCAATGCATGTACCATGTCTTACCAACACAGATCAACTGCATATGAATATCTATTTTGGGATGTGTATCCATTCCCATCCAGATTGTGACATACATTTCTCAACGTTGGTTGTAGATAGATGATGTGATTCCATTGCCAACCTGACGGGTACTTGCCCATAGGGAATTCACCCAGTCACACATGTTGCCAAATACTGCTAGCACAGTCAAAGGCAAGTACCTCACATAACTGTTGCAGACATGATAACTCCTAGACAGGAAATCATGATGGAGACTCTAATGTAGGGAAAAAAAATATTTAATAAAACCATAAATATGTGACTAAAATAACCTAAACTACCAAACCTAACTATCCTACCTAACTTACAATACCTTATATTAATTGATACCTACAACTATCTTAACTTAACCTAACTTAGCCTATACATGTAACGCTACATGCTAAACATCAACCTCTCACCCCCTTAAAACAAATCTGCAGACAAGGACAACAGTGACTACAGCTATACATGAACTAAACATCTAGGCCTAAACCAAGGTATATTTTTTGTATTTTTTAAACTTTTTGTATTTTTTTTCTATAAACGCCCCCACCCACTAAAAACATCTAATAAAAACAAAGCCCTACAAATTTACTCACCCCTGAATTAAAACTACAATGTACTACAACTAACCAACACTACACTAACTTATCTAAACTGAACTATCTAAAAACCCCAACAATAAAAACAACTATCTATAAGGGGAAGGGATGTAAGGGTCCATTTGGCCCATCCTGCTCCTCAACCTTTCGTGACCACTTGCTTTATTTCCCTGAGCAGGATGAGCATCATGTCCATTTTATGTTGCAGCTTGGAGACACAGTATTTGAGGTCAGACAATTCCTTCCACATGTCATGTTCCAAGTCAGTAGGCAATACCTGTGGTGTGCCATGGGACATAGATGGGGCAGTATGAGTGGTGGTAAAGGTTGATGGACCTGCACCTGCAGACCCACCCTTGTCTGTGACCCGAGCCTTGCTTTCGGTTGCTCGTTCCAATGTGAGAACCCCTTGGGAAAAGGCACTCCAGGACCCCACTGCTTTTTAATTTTTAAATGTCTTTGCCACCCTCCTAAAGGTCTTGCACGCCTGACATATGTTGTGATACCTTTCCACCATCAACTCATGCTTGCTCTTTTGGGCTGGGGTCATGTTCCCTTTGTAATCATGAAGAAAACATGTCATTTGTTACAAATGGGGTCTTTGGTTGGCATTCAGTTTACCCCCTGTCCAAGCCAGGACCCTCACACTAGTCAGGGAAAAGGAGAAACACACCTGGGTAACACCCGCTCACCCCCTTGGTAGATTGGCACGAGCAGGCAGGCTCAACTCAGAAGCAATGTGTAAAGTATTTATACCAACACACACAGTAATACAGTGGGAACACTACAAAATGGACAGCATACCAGTTTAGAAAAATAGGTATCTAAATCAAACAAGACCAAAATGACAAAAATCCAACATTCACAAGTCAAGATATTAATTTTCAAAAGAATATGGGGGTCCAGGGCCAGCGACCGCGGAAGCACCGCCAACAGGCTGGTGGTGCTTCTGGGGCCATTCTGACCGCGGCGGTACAGCCGCGGTCAGAAAAGGGAAACTGGCGGTTTCCCGCCGGTTTCCCGCGGCCCCAGGGAATCCTCCACGGCGGCGCTGCAAGCAGCGCCGCCATGGGGATTCCGACCCCCTTCCCACCATCCTGTTTCTGCCGGTTTTCACTGCCAGAAACAGGATGGCGGGAACGGGTGTCGTGGGGCCCCTGAGGCATGGGCATTGCAGGGGCCCCCTAACAGGGCCCCATTGAGATTTTCAGTGTCTGCTTGGCAGGCACTGAAAATCGTGACGAGTGCAACTGCACCCGTCGCACACCAGCAACTCCGCCGGCTCCATTCGGAGCCGGAATCCTCGTTGCTGGGGCTTTCCCGCTGGGCGGGCGGCCTTTTGGCGGTCGCCCGCCAGCCCAGCGGGAAAGTCAGAATGACCGCCGCGGTCTTTTGACCGTGGTACGGTCTTCTGGCGGTTCCCGCCAGGCGGGCGGCTTCCGCCGCCCGCGGGGGTCAGAATGACCCCCTATGAGTCTTAATCCATAGAAAACAATGAAAACGTTGATTTTACACAAAGTACCTGGTTACCGTAAAAAGTAAAGCTGCACTGGCAAACGTGCATCTGAAAAGTAAGCAATGCGTAGATTCCTTACTCGCAAGTGAGGCCGGGCCTCATTTCTTCACCGGTTGGGTCGACGATGGATTGTTTTTCTCCCTCCCAAGAGAACAATGTGTCGATTTCCAGACAGGACACCTTGGATCCGCACAGGTTCACGATGACTCTGACGCCCAGGGATGATGCGTGAGAAATCCGGTCACACATTGTTAGAAAACCACGCTGCCTGGGGTTTGCTTTGTTATTAGCAGCCACAAGCCGGTGTTGCATCATTTCTCCCAGCTGCGATGCAGGGGGGGGCATTGGTTTCAGCCGCAAAGTGGGTGGCGCATCATTATCAGCGTGCAGCACGTCGTTTATCAGCCGCGTTACAAATGGTGTATTGAAAATTTCTGTGCATGGATTTCAGTCCTTGTTCTGCCAACTTCACCTTTCAAGGGCCCAGGTACTGGATTGCGCACCACTTGGCAGGGCAGGAGTCTCAGCAGAGAGTCCAGGTGCTAGCAGACTAAGGGGGTCATTCCGACCCTGGCGCGGGGACCGCGGATGCACCGCCAACAGGCTGGCGGTGCATCCAGGCCAATTCTGACTGCGGCGGTAAAGCCGCGGTCAGAAAAGGGAAACCGGCGGTTTCCCACCGGTTTTCCCCTGGCCTGAAGAATCCTCCATGGCGGCGCTGCAGGCAGCGCCGCCATGGGGATTCCGACCCCCTTCCCGCCAGCCTGGTTCTGGCGGTTTTTTACCGCCAGAACCTGGCTGGCGGGAACGGGTGTTGTGGGGCCCCTGGGGGCCCCTGCAGTGCCCCTGCCAATGGCATGGGCACTGCAGGGGCCCCCTAACAGGGCCCCACAAAGATTTTCAGTGTCTGCATAGCAGACACTGAAAATCGCGACGGGTGCAACTGCACCCGTTGCACCCTTTCCACTCCGCCGGCTCCATTCGGAGCCGGCATCCTCGTGGAAGGGGGTTTCCCGCTGGGCGGGCGGGCGGCCTTCTGGCGGTCGCCCGCCAGCCCAGCGGGAAACTCAGAATGACCGCCGCGGTCTTTTGACCGCGGTACGGTCTTCGGGCGGCTCCCGCCGCCCGCCAAGATTAGAATGACCCCCTAAGTCTTTGATGCCCATGAGACTTCAATACAGGAGGCATGCTCAGTCCAAACCCTTGGAGATTCTCCACAAGCAGGAATGCACAACAAAGTCCCGTCTTTGTCCCCTTTCACAGGCAGAAACAGCAACTGCAGGATAGCCCAACAAAGTGCAGTCACAGTCAAGGGCAGCACTTCTCCTCAGCTCTTCAACACTTCTCCTTGGTAGAGGTTCCTCTTGGTTCCAAATGTGATCTAAAGTCTGGGGTTTTGTGTCCACTACGTATACCCCTTTCTGCCTTTGAAGTAGGCAAATGTCAAAGGAAAGCCTCTGTTGTTCACAGGATCCTGCCTTTCCCAGGACTGGCCCCAGACACACACCACAGGGTTGGAGACTGCATTGTATGAGGGCAGGCATAGCCCATTCAGGTGTCATTGACCACTCCTCTCTCCACTCTAGCTCAGCTCAGGTGGCTCATCAGGATATGCAGGCTACACCCCAGCTCCCTTTGTGACACTGTCTATTCACAAACAGCCCAACTGTCAGTCTGACCCAGACAGGGAATCCACAAACAGGCAGTCACATAATGGTTTAAGAAAGAAAATGCCCACTTTCTAAAAGTGACATTTACAAACTAACAATCTAAAAACCAACTTCACTAAAGTATTTGTTTTGAAATTGTGAGTTCATAGACCCCAAACTCCACATTTCTCTCTACTCTCAAAGGGAATATTCTCTTTAATAATATTTAAAGGCAGCCCCCATGCTAACCTATGAGAGAGATAGGTCTTGCACAGTCAAAAACGAATTTGGCAGTATTTCAGTGTTAGGACATGTACAACACATCAGTACATGTCCCACCTTCAACATACACTGCACCCTGCCCATGGGGCTACATAGGACCTACCTTAAGAGTGCCTTACATGTATAAGAAGGGAAGGTTTAGGCCTGGCAAGGGGTTACACTTGCCATGTCGAATTGACAGTTTAAAACTGCACACACAGACACTGCAGAGGCAGGTCGGAGCCATGTTTACAGAGCTACTAATGTGGTTGGCACACCCAGTGCTGCCGGCCCACTAGTAGCATTTGACTTCGAGGCCCTGGGCACCTCTAGTGTACTTTACTAAGGACTTACCAGTAAATCAAATATGTAAATCATGGAAAAGCCAATTACACAAACACTTTACAAAGGAGAACTTGCACTTTAGCACTGGTCAGCAGTGGTAAAGTGCCCAGAGTATTAAAAACACCAAAAACAGAATCCAGCACACAGTCAAAACATGGGAAGCAGAGGCAAAAAGACAGGGGAGACCACACCAAGGATGACAGGTCTAACATCATTCAAAGGTTTATTTGGCAAATGAACATCATCAAAGCCGTGGAAATACTATCTTCAGACATCATAAGTTGCTCTTCACAAATCCCGTATACATCTTGATGGTCAAAGTGAACATATATCTGCACAATATCCATCACCCCCACATTTATTATGGTCAATAAACCAAGTCTAAGCTAATGTTGCATAATAGGAACACCCCGTCTCTGACACCTAGGAATGACCATGTCAGCATTAAGTATGCATATGAACAATGCAGTATTGTGACCATGATATAGCACATCCATCATGTTTTACTGTTCATCAATGCCCCTTCTGTAACCTCTAGTGCCCTTGAATACATTGGCATTAGCCAAAGTCAGTTGAGCAAGGAATGCATGTTAGATTTATTGTTTCACAACATTATGAATATGATATGGCAATGACACATATCTGGAAACATTGCTACATAGAATCTACATGTGCCAGGTATTATATGTGAGAATGGAGGGTGGATAGCTCACTCACATCACACAAAGATGCATGAGACAACGCCTATGTGAACTTCTGTCAGTACATGGTAGGCTGTGCCATGAAGTCTTGCACACTTCCTGAGTAACTGGATGTGTCCTGCCATGCAGCCCATTGCCTTTCCAAATGTGTCCAATATTCATGTCACCATGCTGCACACCAGCACTTAGCACAGTCATTTAATGAGTGTGTTCATGCATGACCTACTTCTCATCTGCACAGAGATCCTGGCATAGCTAATGCTGTCAGTTGTATGAACCTGTTTGCAGTACATCCTAGAGACTATAAGCCTGCATTATCTGAAGATGGATTTGGTATTGGCATGTCAAATGACAATGCTGTACACACATTCCTCTGGTCCAACACACATTGCCAGATCAGGGAACCTGACTGGGATAGCAATGTTGATCCATCGACCATTGGGTATGGGGCATCACACAGTTTGGTGGGCAAATCAACTGCAGTTTCAAGTGTGGTATGTTGAGCTCTGTCCTTCTACACTTAGGGCCTTATTCACTAGGTTCTCAGTCCTGGAAGAACATGAATTACTGTGATGTTCCTGTGCTCACACAGCAGGAACATATTCAGTGAGCCACATATTGACACCCAGCATATTTGTGTAGGACTCTGTAATCCTGGCCCGTGTCCCTACTGTCATCACTGTGTTTGGACTCATCAACCCTGTGTGAGCTGCTACACATTCACATCGGACATAGATAGCACTGTGAGTATCAGCAGCCTATCTGTGCATATGGAAATCTTTTGTCAGGTATGAAGTCACCTACGAATGAGCAGCCACATATGTTCACAGGTCCTGGCACTGAGGACATTGCTCTTTGGTCATACCAGCAAACATGTGGGCCTTCAGTGATAGCAATCACAACCTCCTTGAAATTATTCAGACGCAATGCACATCCTGAACACAAACTATACCTTAATGTCCATATACATGGATAGCATATGCACTTAAATTTGGTATACATACACTTTGTACATACCATTGCACACAGCATACAACATCGGACACCCAGTCCTTGCACTACCCATTAGATACACAGAGAGAAACTCACTGGTAGCATCGGGGTCGCTGAAGCTTTCTATCTCTCCAGTGGTGTAAGCCTCGGGTCCACCTGCAAGACATAACCTGAGACATTACACTGAATATTGAAAGGTGAACCGTGTGGTCACATATTGCACATTACACATGATCATAGAACTCTTCTGGTTGTAAGAACTCAAATAGTTAATTTGACATGTCTGAATGACATACATTGGTAGGCCAGACTGACCTGTACACATATATGATGAAACGTCAATTCATGTCTTAGGTACATTGTTGAGTGCTTGCAAATGACTCACCACCCAAAGAATTAGCAAGGCTAGCTGAGTGCAATGCCACCCAGCACCTACAAGACTTAAGAGCGCACTCAGCCTCAACAAGCAATACCTCCGCCTTACACTTTTTATCAGATGTACATGACAATGCTACATACAACTCGAGTTAGACATTCTTCTCCCCTCATATCACGTACATTGGTAGATGTCATTGCTGCATATTCATGGACATTGAACTTACATGTCTTGGCCATCCCCAAAACTCAACATTCTGATATCAGTTACAGACATGTGTGTGAGATATACAGATGTATGACAGCACACATGTCTGAACCATGTACAGAGTCACGAACATAATGCCTCATCCACATGAGACATGAGCATCTGAAGTGTCTTCAAATAGGCTAGCTCCTGCCAAAGCATGTTCCCCAGGGTGGCACATATTGACATATGCCCTGGCAACAGACCATGTATTGTAGATGTGCATACTTCCTCATGTTGCCCACAGCACATCTGTTGACGTGCACCATGGGGCTAACAGAGAAAGTGGCCAACAGGTATGATAGGGACACTGCTCAGTGTGGCCGCAAGACAGACCAATATTGGGACAGCTTTGTGACATGCTTTATCTATGAAATGCCGTTTTTGGCGTGTGATGGCATTTGTGCCCTGGCATATGTGAACTACTGACACTATGGGCCTCATTTACAAGCCCAAGTGTCACCCTTCACGACAAGACCATAATTTCTGTGAAGTTTCTGTGACACAGTGTGCCAGGCCATGATCACAAGGCTGGAAATGCATCATATTCAAACGCCATCTCAGGGGTAGTGTCACAGTGACACAATGGTAATGAAATACACAATTTCTTAACCTTTTTCACCTACCTAGGTGGGCTGCTTTCTAAGCCCACATAGACAACAGTAAACCACCATTGATTATTGTGTATGGGCAGGAAGTAGTTCCTTCCTGTAAATTAATACTTGTCACTGTCAACTATGTACCCTTGCACCATAGCACAAGAGTGCCTGCATTGGTGCTCATCAGAAAATTCTGCACCAGCACAGGGGACAAGGGCAGATATGTGCCATATGTCATAGTTACAGCACAGTGAGGCACTTGTAATGTATGCATGCTGGAACAGCAACAAGAATTGCAGCCCTGCCCTGAGTCATGACTTAGTAAGGGAAGCCCTATGGCCAGAACACATCTAAATGCAAGTACAATCCAAAGAATCATCCACAAGGAATGTGCACTTACCAATAGTTCCACCGACCTCGATCCCAAAGTAGTGCAATAGGTCACTTTCACTGCTAATGATGTCAGCCCATCGGCGTTTGAGGTGGTTGGGCATCCGGTTCACCTCAAAACTCCCCAGCATGTGGAAGTAGACCCCACTGCAGATTGCGTGTCTCTGTGTGGTACTCTTGTACAACACAACATCCAATGGCCACAATGTTTGGAAAGTTGTGGGTCACCAGCCAAATGAATCTTACAAACTCCTGGGCACTCATGTTCCTGGCTCTTCCATGCCCCAACATGTCCCACCCCTGATGCACGATTGTCCCAAAACAAAATACACTAAATTGCACCCGACTACCCCTAATAACTAACCTACTCCAAGGACAAACACCAGACAATACACAGTAAGATCACAGTAAGATACAACAGTAAATACAAATACATAGTATCATTTAGAAGTAAGGGACACTCCCAAGCACAGACACAAAGACTGTGAGTGGAAGAGAAAGTGAAAATAACTTCACAGTTCCTGGTTTGCAGCATGGATGATCCATTGCATCACTTCCAGCGTGGATGAAGCATGTTTGAATGATGTGTTGAAATTCTGGCGCGTCGGGTAGGAAGTGTCAGTTTTTGGCAATGACTGAAAGATGTGAATCACTATATGTTCTGATGTGGAATGCATGTTAGGAGTCATATGGATTTCAGTTTTGCATGTAGATAGTTGTGTTTACCACCTTCCTGTCTTTCTATGTGTCTAATGTGTGTTGTGTGAGTCTACTTGAGTGAAAGTACATGCATTACTGGGATCAGGGTATGCATACGGCACAATTCCTATGTTTTGTCAACAGCACACCTTAGAATGGTTGCCCCATGTGCCATCTAAGTATTGGCACATGATTCCATTGCTTAGATTACACCCAAGGATGCCATGGACTTGCCCTGAAATGTGGTCAGCAAACTCACATCTATGATAGTGCAGGTGTGTGCCAATCTGTGCTGTGTGAATAAGGTGCAGACAGCAGGCTGTCATGAAACTTGGGGAACTTACAGTCTCCTGTGCAGGAAAGTGCTGGTATAGGCTGGACACGCATATGTTAGGGACGTATCAATGGTGCAATTTGATCATGTTCCCCCCTCCAGTGGCCTCCCATCAGGGGACACACTGCCAGTCCACCTCTGGAGATTGTCTTTGCACCTGGCCCCACATCTTAAAGACAGCATACAGTCCAAATCAGGTAATGATCACTATAGATGGTCCCACGCTCCCATGCGTCAGTAGGGTGCACCCTCTGCTGCTGCCACAGCCAGTAAAAGTGTTCGTAAACTTCAGCTATGTTATGAGTATCAGTACATACATGTGCAGCACCTTCAGGCATTTGCCAGGACAGCAGGGGATAACTAAGTATATGCAAAGGGCCGATGTGCACCTGCACTACTAATACCAGGCAGAACTTGGTGAGGATACTGTTGCACTTAAGATGCCATTTCTAAATGGGCTAGCATGTGATGGGGCCCTGACTAGTCCATTTCCCCTGATTTGTGGTACACATGATTTTGACTCATGCTGAGGGTGCAATGTTACCACACCATGCATGGCTTTGTGTTACCTCAGACATACTGACTTGGAAACCAAGGCAACATTCATTCAAACTTTGCTACCCTCTGCATCAAGGTGGTGTTGCTTGTGCATCGCAGAGTGTGTACACATACAATCCCCGTGTATTTTGACATTGTGACAGATGTTAGGACTCATGTGGCTCAGACTCTGTCCCACACTTGTCAGGCCTCCCAGTAGACCATAAACAAGGATGTATCAATTGTTGTGTCCTTGGAACATCTGCTTCAATGTGCTGAAATCCTGTAGCTCACATTGGCCATGTTGGACTGGTCCTTGGATGGTACATGTGCATGGAGGTGTAGAATGGATTGTGTTGCAAAATGACAGCAGATTGTGTGTATATGTGAGCCTCTTTTACAGCCACATGTTGACATCCATAGTTTTACGTTGCTCATCTATGTAATCCATGTGTGCTGCTTGGCACTGATGCACTGACAATGTCCCTACAATACACCCATGACAAAGAGTGACACTTGTGAGCTGCTTGGGTGCATTCTGTTATTCCATAGGTATGAGTCCAAGATGTGAGACACAGCAGGACTTTCCTGGACTCATAGATATTGTCGAGAGGCTAATGTCATCAGATGGTGCATGGGTTAGGTGCTACTAGAGTCATCGGCCTGTGGTGCCTAGGCTTGTAGCTGTATGACTTGCCATCGTAGGTGACCCACTAGCAGCTTGTATTTGGCTTCCAGGACAGGTTGTCTTATTACTTCTTCCTGGTATTAGTTATGTTGATGTCAACATTTGCAGATGTTTGTATTTCTCATTGTAAAATGTTTGAGTCTGGTTATGACACATTTATCTCCTTCCTAGGAGTAAATGGGCTTGAGTCACATTTTATCATGTTGGCCTATGGAGCTAAGTTTCTAGATTTTGAATTAACTTTGATGTGCAGTGTTCCCCTCACCAGGGCAAATCACACATCTTTGTAAATGCCCCTGCCTACAGTTACATGCCACCCCATCCCTGGGGCAACTAGGGTAGATCTTAGGTGTGAACTGTATGTAATGTTGATGTGGCTTGACACCTTTGATATATATTTCTTCAAAAATGGATTTGGCACACATTCATATTTTGGAGGCAGTCTGCAAGGGAGGTCTGACTTCACCAATGACAACAGGCAACACAGCTGTGCACACTCCAGTGCAAGAAAGGAACTGGGCCTCTGAACTTCCCTGCCCTATTTTATACTAGGGACTTATAGGTAGTTTGATTCCCCTTGCCCTATTATCTAGTAGCGACTTATAGGTAGTTTGATTTCTCCTTGCCATATTATCTACTAGGGACTCACACAAGTCTGTCATTTGCAATTGTTATCTTAGCACTTTAACATATAACTTTCATACAGAGGATTGGCCATGGTCCTTATTAGCAGACCCAGGGTAGGGCCAGGGTGATTTACCACCATTATCATTCATAGAAATTTGTGTGAACATGCTAAAAGGTTGACTTCCTCACACTGTGAATGGGCATATAATTTGCCTACACACTCGTTGTACTCACATGTTTTGTTTTACGTATGGACAATTAATCTTGTTGTCCTATTTTTCTGACACTGTAAGAGTCATTCACGCATGTACCACACAAATGACTAATGTATGGTACATCAGTTTCTGCTATTGATGGTACATTTGGTGCTGGCTCCTCATCTTGCCCATAGTCATCGTCCAGTTCTTCATGCTCCTCATTGTGATTGTGCCATGGGAGAAAATGCCCCACACATGTATTATGTGATATGCAGCACACTGGGATTAATTCAATTGGCATTGGTGGCGAGTAGAGTAATTGAGTAAGCGAGTAGAGGTGATTTCCCAACACTGTGCTACACATACAGTTGTTATGTCCTCTGTGATACACTTACTATTAGTCATACATGTGAGTGCACATGACATGGATGTGGTGAATTGTCACCAGTTAGATAAATATTTTGGCCATTGAGTTGTCACATATCTCACACTGATCTACTGTGGCCATTTACAACTACTTTTTAAAGACATTAGCATACAGTTTGTGCCTAATGCATCACATAGTGATTTTGATCTGTGTTTTTCTTTTGTCCCAACAGTTATTTTGTGATTAAGAGTGTTTTCAGTTCAACATGTTTGTCCAACAGCCAATGCAGAAATTACATACCACACTTTTCAGAGATCAATGCTTTGTATCTAGTACTTTGAGGATGATACCAGTGTTCACACTTGATTGACACCAGTTGTGGCCTACTTATGGATTCATGAATGTGAATGTGTTGATTTTAACTGGCACTGTGACATAAACTCCAGGACATTTGTTAAGTGAAATCATTTATTTACATGTTTGGCATTCTCATACCTTCAGTGACATGCGCTCATGAAAAACAATTCTGGACAATGTGGGCACATCTTTGGGCACCTACAGCAGTGTTCAGTATTTCACCATTGTGTGGTGGCTCATCCTCCTCCTCTTTCCTTTGGTCCTGTGGTTCTTCATCCCAGGGGACATTTGTGTGCACACATGTATTGTGTAGTATTGCACATGGCAAAACGATTTTGCAGATGAGGGGTGAGGAATACAACAGTCTACCCCCAGAAATGTTCAGGCAGCAAACCAGGCTTTGAGCAGGCCGAAGATCCACTCAACTATGTTCCGTGTGCAGATGTGGGCATGGTTATAGGCCATTTTTGGCTTTGTCTGGGGGTTGCCAAATTGAGTCATCACCCACTGCTCGATGCCATATCCTTGGTCAACTGAAATGTATAACAGAAAAACAGTCATTCATTGTGGTTACTGTATTGGCAATAGTCCTGCCCATGTATGTTCTGTGTATTGTTTTTGCCATTCTCTTCTCCCAATTGTGACCACATGAGGTGTCAATAATGCCAGTGTAGTGCCGTTTAAAGGGGCCTGCTCACTCACTGTATTTGGTGAAAAATGCAGTGCATGAGCAGATACATCATGCAATTTATCATCCTGACTGTCATGATTCTGTAGCGAATTTTTGGGGAGGCTGATTCCCATCGCTCTAGTCCACTCAATATTATGTGTTCACACTACATGTGTGGAGAGACAGAGGGGGTCATTCTGACCCTGGCGGTAATTACCGCCATGGCGGAGGTCGGCGGTAGCACCGCCAACAGGCTGGCGGTGCACCGCTGGGCATTCTGACCGCGGCGGATCAGCCGCGGCCAGAAACGGAAAGTCGGCGGTGTCCCGCCGACTTTCCGCTGCCCTTGAGAATCCTCCATGGCGGCGGAGCGCGCTCCGCCGCCATGGGGATTCTGACACCCCCTACCGCCATCCAGTTCCTGGCGGTTCTCCCGCCGGGAACAGGATGGCGGTAGGGGGTGCCGCGGGGCCCCCGTAAGAGGGCCCCAAAAAGAATTTCAGTGTCTGCCTAGCAGACACTGAAATTCGCGACGGGTGCAACTGCACCCGTCGCACCTTCCCACACCGCCGGCTCAATTCTGACCCGGCGTCCTCGTGGGAAGGGTGTTTCCCGCTGGGCTGGCGGGCGGACTTTCGGCGGTCGCCCGCCAGCCCAGTGGGAAAGCCAGAATGACCGCCGCGGTCTTTCGGCGGGAACCGCGTGGCGGGCGGCGACCGCCGTCCGCCCGCGGTCAGAATCACCCCCAGATTGTGGATATGAATCTTTTTTTGTAGGTCCTGCCTAGGTGGGTGGTAACATACCAAACATGTCTGACACAGACACATGCATGGGACCGTGATCCTCCCCTGATGTTGGTGTTGGCCTGATTGTATTGAGATTCCAAAAAGAAGGGGACCCACGGGTACCTAGGTACTTTGGGTGAACTATCTTTAAAGGAAGAGTGGTCTCTGAGGAGAATAATTATTTACAATAACCATAGAATTACAACTAAGTCTATGATAACATCTCAAGTGTCAAATTTGAAAATAGTCTGTATTTATTAGATAAAAAATAACAGAAAAATATAGTGGTGAAACAAGCACTTAAGCGCCATCCAAATCAGTGTTGTCAGGCATATTTATTGTGATACAGACGAAACATACGTATGAAGTCACAAAAGTACTGTACCTATTGTTAGAAATTGGATTTTTGGTTGGCAGTCAGGTTATCCCCTGTCCAAGCAAAAGCCCTCACTCTAGTCAGGGTAAGTCACACACAATCCAAGATTATCCTGTGCCCACCCTCTGGTAGCTTGGCACGAGCAGTCAGGCTTAACTTAGAAGGCAATGTGTAAAGTATTTGTGCAATAAATCATAAAATACCACCATATAGCACCACAAAAATACACCACACAGTGTTTAGAAAAATATATAATATTTATCAGGATAATTGTAGGTCAAAACAAATAAAGTTGCAATGTGAATTTGTAGAGATATCACTGAAAAGTGATATAAAGGCGGTCATTCCTACCTTGGCGGGCGGCGGTCGCTGCCCGCCTGGCGGGAACCGCCAGAAGACCGGCGGTCATTCTGACTTTCCCGCTGGGCTGGTGGGCGACCGCCAAAAGGCCGCCCGCCCGCCCAGCGGGAAAGCACCAGCAACGAGGAAGCCGGCTCCGAATGGAGCCGGCGGAGTAGCTGGTGTGCGACGGGTGCAGTTGCACCCGTCGCGATTTTCAGTGTCTGCCAAGCAGACACTGAAAATCAATGTGGGGCCCTGTTAGGGGGCCCCTGCAGTGCCCATGCCAGTGGCATGGGCACTGCAGGGGCCCCCAGGGGCCCCGCGCGACACCCGTTCCCGCCAGTCAGGTTCTGGCAGTGAAAACCGCCAGAACCAGGCTGGCGGGAAGGGGGTCGGAATCCCCATGGCGGCGCTGCTTGCAGCGCCGCCGTGGAGGATTCACAGGGGCAGCGGGATGCCGGCGGGAAACCGCCGGCTTCCCTTTTCTGACCGCGGCGGTAGCCCCAGAAGCACCACCAGCCTGTTGGCGGTGCTTCCTCCGTCCCCTACCCTGGCGGTCTCAGACCGCAAGGGTAGGAATGACCCCCAAAGTGTCTTAAGTCTTTAAAAAGCAAACAAAGGTGTGCATTCCAACCTCAGCGGTAAAAGGCGCTTACCGCCAGACAGAAGACCGCCATAACACCGCTGCGGTCGTGGTAAATCGCCACGGTCATTCTGACCCACACTAGGCAAACCGCCAAAATACCGCCATCCACAAAAGTCCGCCACACCAAAGGTCAGCGATAAACTGGCAATGACCAAACCTCCACCGTCACGTCAACAGAAATACACCCATGCCATTACGACCCACGAATCCACGCGGCGGTCTTTCAACCGCGATATTCTATTGGCGGTACACACCGCCGCAGTCGAAATACACATACTCGTACAAAACACAACCACATTGGAAAATTCGAAACACACACACCTGATACACATACACACACCACTCCCACACACCCAATACAATATAAAACACACACCCACATCACCCACAAACCCCTACGGCCAAACAATTTGAACAAAGAACAGAGAGAGACACCACAGTCAACTACCAAGCATCCACAGGCACACAATACCAATACCCACAGAACTTACACGCACCTCACACAACACACCACTAAATAGCACCCCACCTATCACTACACACTCCACCCCACACATCATCCACACCACCCCATGGCACCTCAAAGACACCCCAGGTTCTCAGATGCTGAACTCAGGGTCATGGAGGAGGAAATCATACGAGTAGAGCCCCAGCTGTTCGGGACACAGGTGCAGCACACCACCATTGCCAGGAAGATGGAGCTATGGAGCAGAATAGTGGACAGGGTCAACGCTGTGGGACAGCACCCAAGAAATCGGGATGACATCAGGAAGAGGTGGAACGACCTATGGGGGAAGGTGCGTTCCATGGTATCAAGGCACAACATCGCGGTACAGCGGACTGGTGGCAGACCCCCACCTACTCCCCCCAAATTTACAACATGGGAGGAGCAAGTCTTGAACATCCTGCATCCTGAGGGCCTCGCAGGAGTATCTGGAGGAATGGACTCTGGTAAGTCTCATCTTCACTACTTCATCCCCCCCACCCCACCTGCATGCCAACTCATACCCCCACCCTCACCCCCTTCACAACTACCCCTTGCAAATGTCTCACCATCACAACCCACCCATCCCAAAACTTAGCCCTGCATGCGGCCCCAAAGCATGGACACCCATCACCAAAGCATGCCCAATGCACTTTCCCATCACCCCCCACCCCCCAAAACACCGTCACAACAGCCCCCACAAAGGAATGCCAGCACTGGGGTACACGGGCACCCACCCATTGCACGCCATTGGCACACACAGAAGCAATAACCATACTTTTATACCCCTGCAGGACCCGAACGCCAGGTCACCGCGCAGGAGGGTCCACAAATGTCCACTCCACCCCCAGAAGAGGCCCACAGTGATGACAGCAGCTCTGTCTCCCTGGATCTTGATGACCAGCCCGGTTCATAGGGGACCTCGGGACAGTCGGTTCCCCTCAGACAGGCACAGGCCACAGCAGACCTTCCCCCCTCTGGGAACACCGGCACAGCACCCACCCAGCGGGCCCATACCTCTGTCCCCAGGACGCGTCAATCAGCGGTGTGTCCACCACTACAGGGCACCCAGGTTAACCCACCACCCCAACAACAACAGGGACCTGGGGGCAGTGGTAGTGGGCACACGGTCCAGGGGACGGAGGCCCAGGGAATCAGGGGAACTGGGAGGGCTGCTGTGCGACAGGGGGGGGACAGGCCAAGGGAACCCACTCTCCACGAGGCCCTCTCCTCCATCATGGGAGCATACCACCACTCCCAGGAGACGATGGCGACGGTCCTGGCCAAGTTTCAGGAAATCCAGCTTCTGCAGGAGCAACAGTATATGGGGTTCAGGGAGGAACTCAGAAACATCAGTTACGCAATGGGTACCATCGTAGTGGCCCTGAATGAGTTAATCACCACATTGCGGAACACTGTGGCACCTCAAAGGGCCCCTGTCACTAGCATGGACCAAGAACTGGCTACCACCTCCACCGGCGCTAGTGGACAGGAGGCCCCGACAGAAGACCAACAGGCCACCAGAACCCCACCCCCTGCAGAAGGAGAACCACCCCGCAAGCGGGCCCTGAGATCCAGGAAGAAGACAGAGTAACATGTCAAGACCCCCGCCAGCAAAGGATACCGCCCTGATTGTCATCCCACTGTCCCACATTGTCACCCTGTCCAACCTTAAACTGCCCCTGCTCCACTTCCCACAGGCATTTGGACAATGCACCTTGAACCTGATAGTCTGGACTCTGCCATGGACAATCCTCCACCCTCACCCCTCACCGATTTGCAACCACCCATCCAAATTAGAGCACTTGAATAAACACACTTATTGCACATAAACAATCTGGAGTCTGTCTGTGATTTTAACAAATGTATTAGACATGACAGTGGCAAAAATTTTCTTCACATTGTGATGCCAAAAAACCGCTGTCACACAGCTGTAGTCCATGGGGAAACTAAGCAGATGTCACGCAGTGGGGCCCACAGCTCTGAAAACGGAAGGGAAAGTCACAACACAGTTACCATACACTGGGGAAAAAGTCAGACAGTAGAGAGGTAGGAGTCTTTAAGTAAATGTAATATGCCGGTGTCTACTCTTACCTGTGTGTCACTGAAAGTATTGCTCTATTACTGTGTTCCTGTTGTCTATGTCATCCTCTTCGGCTTCCTCTTCTTCACTCTCCGCAGGCTCCACAGCTGCTACAACACCACCATCTGGACCATCCTCCTGCAGAAAAGGCACCTGGCGGCGCAAAGCCAGGTTGTTAAGCATACAGCAGGCCACGATGATCTGGCACACCTTCTTTGGTGAGTACATTAGGGATCCACCTGTCATATGGGGGCACCTGAACCTGGCCTTCAGGAGGCCAAAGGTGCGTTCGATCACCCTCCTAGTCCGCCCATGGGCCTCATTGTAGCGTTCCTCTGCCCTGGTCCTGGGATTCCTCACTGGGGTCAATAGCCAGGAAAGGTTGGGGTAACCAGAGTCCCCTAATAGCCACACAAGGTGCCTCTGGAGTTGACCCATCACATACGGGATGCTGCTATTGCGTAGGATGTAGGCGTCATGCACAGAGCCAGGGAACTTGGCATTAACATGTGAGATGTACTGGTCTGCCAAACAGACCATCTGTACATTCATCGAATGATAACTTTTCCTGTTCCTGTACACCTGTTCAGTTTCTCTGGGGGGTACCAAAGCCACATGGGTCCCATCAATGGCACCTATGAGTTGGGGATATGTCCAAGGGCATAGAAGTCACCCTTCACTGTAGGCAAATCCCCCACCTCAGGGAAAACGATGTAGCTCCGCATGTGTTTGAGCAGGGCAGCAACACTCTGGACAACACCTTGGAAAACATAGGTTGAGACATCCCTGATGATATGGCCACTGTTGTTTGAAATGACCCACTTGCTAAGAAATGGAGTACTGACAGCACCTGCACGTCAGGGGGGATCCCTGTGGGTTGGCGGATGGGTGACATCAGGTCTGCCTCCAGCTGGGCACACAGTTCATGTATTTTCGGTTTGAAATGTCTGTTTCCGCCGGGTTTTTATCGGTGGGGCTACCGCCCCGGAAAAGGTGGCGGATTGGTGGGTTGTGATAGGGTGGGCGGTACATTGTCTTCCGCCTGTCTGTTGGCGGTGACCGCCGCGCTGTTTGTTTGTCCCGCCGTGGTGGTCGGAGTGTTAAAGAGGCGGTCTCTGTTGGCGGTTTCCGCCAGGGTCAGAATTCCATTTTTTTAACCGCCAGCCTGTTGGCGGGTTAGCCGCCACTTTAACACCGACCGCCAGGGTTGGAATGACCCCCAAAGTCTCTTTCAAGCACAAAGTACCTGGTTTGGAGTGGAAAATCTCCTCAGAGGACCACAGAAGAAGAGATACGTGGAAAAAGGGTGTGTGCGTCAATTTCTCCCCAGCACACACGGACTTGCGTTGTTATTTTTCACGCGGGGAAGTCGTGCGTCGTTTTCCGGCACGCGGACAGTCTCTTTCTGTGGATCGCGGGGATTACCAGATGTCCCGGGTCTGTGCGTGGATTTTCCTGCTTGTTTTCCGATTGCGCGTCGTTCTGTGGGGCTGCGCGTCGAACTCACGGCAGGCGTCGCGTCGATTTCTCCTCTGGAGGTCGGGCGGCGTTGTCCTTGCGAAGCCGTGCGTCGAAGTTCCGGTCGCCCCGAAGGCGTCGTGTCGATCAGCGTCGGTGTGCGGCGTTTTTCTCGCCGCGGAACAAGCTGTGCGTAGAAATTTCGGCGCACGGAGTGTCCAAGTGAAAAAGAGAAGTCTTTTTGGTCCTGAGACTTCAGGGAACAGGAGGCAAGCTCTATCCAAGCCCTTGGAGAGCACTTTCACAGCCAGACAAGTGTTCAGCAAGGCAGCAGGCCAACAGCAAGGCAGCAGTCCTCTGTAGAAAGCAGACAGGTGAGTCCTTTGAGCAGCCAGGCAGTTCTTCTTGGCAGGATGTGGTTTCTGGTTCAGGTTTCTTCTACAGCAAGTGTCTGATGAGGTAGGGCAGAGGCCCTGTTTTATACCCAAATGTGCCTTTGAAGTGGGGGAGACTTCAAAGAGTGGCTAAGAAGTGCACCAGGTCCCCTTTCAGGTCAATCCTGTCTGCCAGGGTCCCAGTAGGGGGTGAGGCAGTCCTTTGTGTGAGAGCAGGCCCTCCACCCTCCCAGCCCAGGAAGACCCATCCAAAATGCAGATGTATGCAAGTGAGGCTGAGTACCCTGTGTTTGGGGTGTGTCTGAGTGAATGCACAAGGAGCTGTCAACTAAGCCCAGCCAGACGTGGATTGTAAGGGACAGAAAGATTTAAGTGCAAAGAAATGCTCACTTTCTAAAAGTGGCATTTCTAGAATAGTAATATTAAATCCAACTTCACCAGTCAGCAGGATTTCATATTACCATTCTGGCCATACTAAATATGACCTTCCTACTCCTTTCAGATCAGCAGCTACCACTTCAATACTGTATGAGGGCAGCCCCAATGTTAGCCTATGAAGGGAGCAGGCCTCACAGTAGTGCAAAAACGAATTTAGGAGTTTTACACTACCAGGACATGTAAACTACACAGGTACATGTCCTGCCTTTCACCCACACAGCACCCTGCTCTAGGGGTTACCTAGGGCACACATTAGAGGTGACTTATATGTGGAGAAAGGGGAGGTTTAGGCTTGGCATGTACTTTTAAATGCCAAGTCGAGGTGACAGTGAAACTGCACACACAGGCCTTGCAATGGCAGGCCTGAGACAAGGGAAAGGGGCTACTTAAGTGGGTGGCACAACCAGTGCTGCAGGCCCACTAGTAGCATTTAATCTACTGGCCCTATGCACGTAGAGTGCACATTACTAGGGACTTATAAGTAAATTAATAGTCCAATCAGGTATGATTCAAGGTTACCAAGTTTTAAGGGAGAGAGCATATGCACCTTAGCACTGGTTAGCAGTGGTAAAATGCGCAGAGTCTAAAAGCCAGCAAAAACAGTGTCCAAAAAGTGGAGGGAGGCAGGCAAAAAGTTAGGGGTGACCACCCTAAGGCTGTCAGGTCTAACATGTGTCCCCCCCAGCTGAAAGTGGGGAGAGCTACCCGACCTCCTGGGAGCTCTCATCGCTAAGGCAGAAGTATCTGGAGAGACCATCAGCATTGGCGTGGTCAACCCCTGGGCGATGTTCCACCGTAAAGTCCATCCCCTGTAGGGAAATGGACTACCTCAAGAGTTTTGGATTCTCACCCCTCATCTGCATGAGCCATCTGAGGGGCCTGTGGTCTGTCTGAACCCAGAAGTGAGTCCCAAACAGGTAGGGTCTTAGCTTCTTCAGTGCCCAGACCACAGCAAAAGCTTCTCTCTCAATAGCACTCCACCTCTGTTCCCGTGGTAATAGCCTTCTGCTAATAAAGACTACTGGTTGGTCTAGGCCCTCCTCATTTAGCTGTGCTAGGACTGCCCCTATGCCATGCTCTGAAGCATCTGTCTGCACAATAAATTCCTGGGAGTAGTCAGGGGCCTTGAGCATGGGGGCCGTGCACATGGCTTCCTTCAGGGAGTCAAAGGCTTTCTGACAAGCCTCTGTCCAATTCACCAACCTAGGTTGTTTCTTGGAAGTGAGTTCTGTCAAGGGTGACACAATGGTACCATAGCCCTTGACAAATCTGCGGTAGTATCCTGTGAGGCCTAAAAAGGCTCTCACCTCAGTCTGAGTTCTAGGTGGTTGCCAGGCCTTGATAGTTTCAATCTTGGCCTGGAGTGGCTGCACCTTGCCACCACCCACTAGGTGTCCCAAGTACACCACGGAACCCTGCCCAATCTGGCACTTACTAGCCTTGATGGTCAGGCCTGCCTGTTGCAGGGCCTGAAGCACCTCCTTGAGGTGGAGCAGGTGTTCCTCCCAGCTGGAACTGTAGACAGCTATGTCATCCAGGTAGGCTGCACAGAAGGCATCCTTGCCAGCCAGGACCCCATTAACCAACCGTTGGAAGGTAGCGGGGGCATTTTTCAATCCAAACGGCATCACCCGGAACTGGTAATGGCCATCAGGGGTTGAAAATGCGGATCTTTCTTTAGCCCCCTCAGTCAGGGCGATCTGCCAGTACCCTGAAGTAAGATCAAACGTACTCAGGAACTTGGCAGCGCCCAGCCTGTCAACAAGCTCGTCAGCTCGGGGGATGGGGTGAGCATCAGTCCGTGTGACTGAGTTGAGACCCCGGTAGTCCACACAGAACCGGAGTTCTGGCTTCGCACCTGGGGCAGTAGCCTTAGGGACCAACACCACTGGGCTGGCCCAGGGACTACTGGATTTCTTGATAACCCTTAGAGCTAACATCTTGGAGACCTCCTCCTTGATGCTGGCCTTCACCTTATCCGATAACCTGTAAATTTTGTTCTTCACAGGGAGACTGTCACCGGTGTCAATGTCATGAACACAGAGGTGGGTCAGTCCAGGAGTAAGGGAGAACAGGGGGTAGAACTGCTCCAACAGCTCATAGCAGTCTCCTTTCTGGTTTAGAGTCAGGGAGTCAGAAAGAATTACCCCTTTCACTGACCCATCACATTCTTGGGCAGAGAGGAGGTCGGGGAGAGGTTCACTCTCCTCTTCCATTCCTTCATCTGTGACCAGAAGCATGTTGACCTCAGACCTCTCAAAATGAGCCTTTAGTCGGTTAACATGGAGCACCCTTAGGGGGTTCCTAGGGGTTTGGAGGTCCACTAGGTAAGTGGCCTCCCCTTTCCGCTCCTTTACTTCAAATGGGCCAGACCAGTGGTCCTGGAGAGCTCTAGGCTCTACTGGCTCCATTACCCACACTTTGTCTCCAGGTTAAAACTCTACCAGGGTGGCCTTCTGGTCATACCAGCGTTTCATTACCTCTTGACTGGCCTCAAGGTTACTTTGGGCCTCTTTCCAGAAGCGGGTCATCTGGTTGCGGAGGGCCAACATGTAGCTGACCACATCCTGAGGGGGTGCCTTTGGAGCTTTCTCCAACCCCTCCTTGACAATGCTTAAGGGTCCCCTGACAGGGTACCCATAGAGAAGCTCAAAGGGACTGAACCCCACCCCCCTCTGGGGGACCTCTCTGTAAGCAAAGAGAAGGCATGGTAAGAGGACGTCCCACTTACGCCTCATGGCCTCAGGGAGGCCACCAATCATGCCTTTCAAGGTCTTGTTGAATCTCTCCACAAGACCATTAGACTGGGGGTGATAGGGTGTGGTGAACTTGTAGGTTACACCACACACATCCCACAGAGACTTCATGTATGCAGACATGAAGTTAGTGCCTCTGTCAGACACTTTCTCCTTTGGGAATCCCACACGGGTAAATATCCCCATCAGAGTTCTGGTCACCACCGGTGCAGTTACGGTCCTCAGAGGGATTGCCTCTGGGTAACGGGTGGCATGGTCCACCAAAACCAGGATGAACCTGTTGCTTAAGGCAGTTTTGGGGTCCAATGGTCCAACAATGTCGATGCCCACCCTTTCAAAGGGAGTGCCAACGACAGGAAGTGGAATCAGGGGGGTTTTAACCCTTTTTCCTGCTTTACCACTGGCCTGGCAGGTAGGACAAGATCTGCAGAACTTATCTGAGTTTGTCCTCATTCTGGGCCAATAAAAGTGGGTGACAAGCCTGTCAAAGGTCTTGCCTTGCCCCAAATGTCCTGCCAGGGGAATGTCATGAGCCAGACCCAGTAGGAAGGTTCGGTAACACTGGGGGACCACCAGCGTACGCGCTGCCCCAAAGGCCGGAACCTTAGGCTCACTGTAGAGGAGATCATTCTCCCAATATATGTGGTGATCGCCAGAGGCTTCACCTGCCGCCTGGTCTGAGGCTTGCTTCCTCAGACCCTCCAGAGTGGGACATTCTTTCTGCGCCTTGCAGAATTTCTCCCTGGTGGGTCCACCCTCAACTTGCCAGCCAGCAAGCTCAGGTAGGTCACCTAGGGTGGCAATGTCTTCCCCAGTTGGCTCGGGAGCCTCCTCCTCAGGAGGCCCGTCAACCACTGCGTGAACTTCTGGGGCCGGTTTCCCGTGCCCCTTGCCCCTCCTCTTGGCAGCTCTCTGGGCCATTGTTCCAGGCTCCAGACACCCTTGACTTCCCTCTCGGTCAGCCATGGACCGTGTGGTCATGCAGACCCACTCAGGTAACCCTAACATCTCCAGGTGAGATCCGAGCTCCACTTCTTTCCAAGCAGTATGCTCAAGATCATTGCCTAACAGACAATCTACAGGCATGGCAGGACTCACAGCTACTTTCAGAGTACCAGAGACCCCCGCCCACTCAAAGGGAACCAGAGCCACCGGTAGGTGACTCTCACGATTGTCAGCGACTATGACCTGGTGGAATGTATTAGGGACTATCTTCTCTGTTGACACCAGCTGACTCTTGATAGTAGTCATACTGGCTCCTGTGTCACTCAGAGCCTCCACCTTCTGCCCATCAATGGTGACCCACTGCCTGTACTTGGAAGTATTTTGGGGCATGTGGGCTTTGGGCACCATTTCTCCTTCTCTCAGGGACACTAGGGAAATCTCTACCTGTTCCCCAAAGCTATCTGAGTCCATCTCCCCTGAGCGCTACACTAGTCAACCCAGGTGTCTGTCCACTAGTGGACGGTGCTCTCTTGGAGCACTGGGGGTCGCCTTTATAGTGACCATACTGGTAACACTCCATGCATTTGGGGTTGGATTTTCCTGACCTATCATATGTCCCTGGCTTTTTCCCAAATCTGGAAAAGGAATGGTTGCCACCCCCTCCCTGGGAATTCTTTTGGGAGCCTTTGGAGAGTTCCTTATCTGTAAGTTTATCTCCCCCTCTTTCTTCTGTTGGGAACCCTGACCACCTTTGTGGGTGTCCCCCCCAGGTACCTTCTTGGACACTCTGGTGCTAACCCAGAGGTCCGCCTCCTCAGCAAGCTTCCTGGGATCAGTCAGCTTACTATCCACTAAGTGCTGGCGCAACTCTGTAAAAGTAGTATTAAGCATATGCTCTCTCAGAATCAAGTCATATAAACCTTTATAATCATCTACTTTGTTGCCCCGTACCCATCCATTCAGTGCCTTACTGGAGAAGTCAAAGAAATCTACCCATGTTTGTGTGGTTTGTTTGGTGCTGTCCCTGAACCTCTGACGGTATCCCTCAGGGGTCAGCCCAAACTTGGCAAGTAAAGTGGCTTTCTGAAGTGGGTATGTGTTTTGATCAGGTTGATCCAATGTGAGAAGTGTGTCCCTCCCCAATGGCGGTACATAACCCCACATAGCTACCCCCTATTGCTCTTCAGGAACCTCATGAGCCCTTAGTGCAACTTCATAAGCAGCTAACCATTTATCTATGTCATCTCCCACCACAAAACTGGGCACCACATTTTTGGGTATACAAACCTTCTTTTCTCCAGCAGGTCCTGTCAGTATGCTGCCACCATTATTGCTGGATTCAGACTGCTTTGCCTTGAGATCCAGCTCCTTGAGACTCAGTTCATGAGCCAATAACAGTTTATTTTCAGCCAAGGCTCTCTCAGATGCAGCTTCAGCTCTTTCAGCTTCAATCTGTTTGGCTGCTCTTTCAGCCTCAGCTTGCTTGGCTTCTCTCTCTGCCCTTCTTTCCTCCTGTTGAGCCTCAATTTTCAGTTTTGCCATTTGCAATTGGAACTCCCTTTCCTCTCTCCTTTCCTCTGTGGTCAGGCTTTGCACAGAGACACTGCTCCCTGGTCTGGAAGGGGGCACAATTGCAGTGGTAACACCATCCACAGATAGTAAAAAATCCTCTGAGGGGCCATTTTCTGGCTCCTCTTCCTCATCATCCTCTTCTAAATGGGCTTCTGCCCAGGCCCTCAGCGCCACTTGAAAGTCCTCCTTTTTGGAGGCCCCTTGGGTGGGTACCCTCATTGCCCTGCAGAATCCTTTTAGTTGTTTGACCGTATATGTATCCAACAGAACTAGGTCAAAGTCTCCTATCTGAGACCCAGTCAGAGACATGTTGAGTGAGGATTTCGTTTTTGAAAATTGTCAGGAAAAACGAATTTGCAAAAAGAGATAAAAATCAAGTTGACCATCAACTGTGGGTAGGTAGTGAAATACTTAGCTACTGTATGTCACTGCACAAATACAAGTCCTATCCCCACCGCTGATCACCATTGTTAGAAATGGGGTTTTTGGTTGGCAGTCAGGTTATCCCCTGTCCAAGCAAAAGCCCTCACTCTAGTCAGGGTAAGTCACACACAATCCAAGATTATCCTGTGCCCACCCTCTGGTAGCTTGGCACGAGCAGTCAGGCTTAACTTAGAAGGCAATGTGTAAAGTATTTGTGCAATAAATCATACAATACCACCATATAGCACCACAAAAATACACCACACAGTGTTTAGAAAATTATATAATATTTATCAGGATAATTGTAGGTCAAAACAAATAAAGTTGCAATGTGAATTTGTAGAGATATCACTGAAAAGTGATATAAAGGGCCTGATTACAACTTTTGGGGAGGTGTTAACCCGTCCCAAATGTGACGGATATACCACCAGCCGTATTACGAGTTCCATAGGATATAATGGACTCGTAATACGGCTGGTGGTATATCCGTCACTTTACCGTCACTTTTGGGACAGATTAACACCTCCTCCAAAGTTGTAATCAGGCCCAAAGTGTCTTAAGTCTTTAAAAAGCAAACAAAGTCTCTTTCAAGCACAAAGTACCTGGTTTGGAGTAGAAAATCTCCTCAGAGGGCCACAGAAGAAGAGATACGTGAAAAAAGGGTGTGTGCGTCGATTTCTCCCCAGCACACACGGACTTGCGTCGTTATTTTTCACGCGGGGAAGTCGTGCGTCGTTTTCTGGCGCGCGGACAGTCTCTTTCTGTGGATCGCGGGGATTACCAGATGTCCCGGGTCTGTGCGTGGATTTTCCTGCTTGTTTTCCGGTTGCGCGTCGTTCTGCGGGGCTGCGTGTCTAAATTTCGATCTCACAGCAGGTGTCGCGTCGATTTCTCCTCTGGAGGTCGGGCGGCGTTGTCCTTGCGAAGCCGTGCGTCGAAGTTCCAGTCGTCCCGAATGCGTCGCGTCGATCAGCGTCGGTGTGCAGCGTTTTTCTCGCCTCGGAACAAGCTGTGCGTCGAAAATTTCGGCGCACGGAGCGTCCAAGTGAAAAAGAGAAGTCTTTTTGGTCCTGAGACTTCAGGGAACAGGAGGCAAGCTCTATCCAAGCCCTTGGAGAGCACTTTCACAGCCAGACAAGAGTTCAGCAAGGCAGCAGGCCAACAGCAAGGCAGCAGTCCTCTGTAGAAAGCAGACAGGTGAGTCCTTTGAGCAGCCAGGCAGTTCTTCTTGGCAGGATGTGGTTTCTGGTTCAGGTTTCTTCTCCAGCAAGTGTCTGATGAGGTAGGGCAGAGGCCCTGTTTTGTACCCAAATGTGCCTTTGAAGTGGGAGAGACTTCAAAGAGTGGCTAAGAAGTGCACCAGGTCCCCTTTCAGTTCAATCCTGTCTGCCAGGGTCCCAGTAGTGGGTGTGGCAGTCCTTTGTGTGAGAGCAGGCCCTCCACCCTCCCAGCCCAGGAAGACCCATTCAAAATGCAGATGTATGCAAGTGAGGCTGAGTACCCTGTGTTTGGGGTGTGTCTGAGTGAATGCACAAGGAGCTGTCAACTAAGCCCAGCCAGACGTGGATTGTAAGGCACAGAAAGATTTAAGTGCAAAGAAATGCTCACTTTCTAAAAGTGGCATTTCTAGAATAGTAATATTAAATCCAACTTCACCAGTCAGCAGGATTTCATATTACCATTCTGGCCATACTAAATATGACCTTCCTACTCCTTTCAGATCAGCAGCTACCACTTCAATACTGTATGAGGGCAGCCCCAATGTTAGCCTATGAAGGGAGAGGCCTCACAGTAGTGCAAAAACGAATTTAGGAGTTTTACACTACCAGGACATGTAAACTACACAGGTACATGTCCTGCCTTTCACCCACACAGCACCCTGCTCTAGGGGTTACCTAGGGCACACATTAGAGGTGACTTATATGTGGAGAAAGGGGAGGTTTAGGCTTGGCATGTACTTTTAAATGCCAAGTCGAGGTGACAGTGAAACTGCACACACAGGCCTTGCAATGGCAGGCCTGAGACAAGGGAAAGGGGCTACTTAAGTGGGTGGCACAACCAGTGCTGCAGGCCCACTAGTAGCATTTAATCTACCGGCCCTATGCACGTAGAGTGCACATTACTAGGGACTTATAAGTAAATTAATAGTCCAATCAGGTATGATTCAAGGTTACCAAGTTTTAAGGGAGAGAGCATATGCACTTTAGCACTGGTTAGCAGTGGTAAAGTGCGCAGAGTCTAAAAGCCAGCAAAAACAGTGTCCAAAAAGTGGAGGGAGGCAGGCAAAAAGTTAGGGGTGACCAGCCTAAGGCTGTCAGGTCTAACACCTATGCTCATATTTCACATAAAACTAACTACAACACATAGAGTCAAGGTACTTTTGTCGATGAGGTTTCAATCCCATACATAATATGAGGATCATCATCAAGACAGATGTGCCTGAGAGACCTACACGGTTGCGACATATGTAACCAAGGCCTGCTCTATCTAATAAGAGAGAAATGGAGAGAGGAGGAAGAAAAGAAGGAAAAAGAAAGGGCAAACTAGATTTAGCAATACATTCCAATCCTCTCATCAACACATGCAGTGGGTGTAAAAAAACTAACCAGGATGCAGCAGTGTTGTGATAATGAAGGACCAACATGCACGCCATGAGAGCACAACAGCAGAATGAACCATGCACGTTCAAGGGCCTGCTCAATTGGGCATACATGCAGATACCCACAGTGATTTGTCTTTGCCAAACTTATCCTAATAATAGTCTATTGCATAGACATAGCTGCGGTCAGCATGCAATGAAAGCTGCTGGGATGAGCGATCATGCAAAAAAAGGGAGAGGAATACAAACAGTGAATTGTCCTCAGCAGGAATTGTCCTCAGCAGAAAAGCGCTAATAATTACTCCCATTCAAGCAAAACCTTATAAAGTCTGAACAAGGACATAGTCTCCATAAAAAAGGAAACTAACCTAAATCAAAACATTCTATGAGGAATGTACTTCATTGGCCCAGCAGGACAATCGGGAGATCATCAGAATTAGCTAAAAGATGGGCAAGTGAGCAATTATCACTACAAAGCAAAAACAAACCCGATGGTAGCAAGCTCTTATCCCAATAAGGAACCATCAATTATACATGGAATGAGAAGAATTATTAAGTGGTTCCCGCCCAACCGCCCAATCTGTGTGGAGATAAATATCAGGGGAGCTTAATCTCATGCAGAGAAACCAATATCAATGCGGCCAGCTGACTAGTAATACTCACCCTGTTCAGTGAGGACAAAATACTGAACTACGGGCAGAATGTTGTGATGTAGTTTGAGGTGGTCCGGCTCACAATCCAAGGAGGGAAGTAGCAGCAATATCAGTGTACTTTCGGAGGCCAAAGGTGTAACTGAAGTGGAGAAGGAGGATTACAACCGGGCAGTGAAGGTCATGTGATACACCTCGAAGAACGTGACAGCCATCTTGGATTTGAAGGTTGCATACAATAAGGCGAGCGTGAGAGAAAAACACAATAGATAATGATATAGGAAAAAGTGTGACACAAATAATCCCAAAACAAAAGATATACTGAAATTATAGTCCATTGTGTGCAGTCCTATTTACTTAATATCTTCAATTGGCATACTCGTTCGTAGGGGGAGTGTAGCAGGGGGAGAAGAAACCAACAAAAGAAGGAAGGAAAAAGCAAAGAATAAATCAGATCCTAGTAAGATGCTATACATTGACCCTTCCAAAGTATATACATATTCTACCCATCTGAATTGTTCACAAAAACACTTAAAATTGTAGTGCACATGGGCAGTGTGCAGACCGAAAACCAAGAACTCGCCATCCAGATGGTACCTCCTAGGCAGTCAATGTAGAGTCAATTATGAATGGAAAATTCCAAATCCAAGTAAGATGTTCCATACACTGCCCTTCCATTTACACAAATATTTACATATTCTATTCATCCAGAATGTTCACGAACCAATTCAAAATGTAGTGAAAACTGAAAACCACGTGCCCTCCATCTAGACGGTACTGCCCAGGAGGTCAAGGTATAGTCAATCATGAATGGAGAACTACACCAGTGTTCTCTAGTCCTCCATTTTATTCAAGCTTGTGTGCAGACTGTTGGTACGCAGGATCCATTTCAACTCCTGTTTGTTCAGTAAAGACACAGGCCCTCATTTAGACAATGGCTGTAAAAACCACCTACTGTCGCGGCAACAGCTGCCAAAAGACCATCGCCGTGGCTACCAGCTGTCCGCCGTATTATGACCACAGCCGGATTTCCGCCAGAAAGATGGCGGAAATCCGGCTGTGGCCATGCCGGCGGATGGCAGTAAAGTGGCACTGATGCCACCAGCAGCGCCACGCCAGTAGACCCCCGCCAGCCATACTATGACGCATAATATGGCGGTGCTCTGCTGGTGGACGCTGCTGGTGGCAGCAGTTCCCCATCCCGTCTCCTGCCGGAGGACCCCCTGATTAAAGGTAAGTCAGGTCTCCGACAGGGGAGGGGATGGGGGGTGTTGTGTGTGTGTGGGGTGTGTGTGTATGTTTGTGTGTGCGTGGATGCGGGTGTTTGTTGCGTGTTGGAAGCGTGTGTGCATGTATAAAGGTGTGAATTTGTGTATATTGTGTTTTGTGACTGCATGTCTGCGTGTCTGTTTGAAAATGTGTACATGTGTGTGTGAGTGGATGTATGCATGCGTGGATGTTTGTGGGAAAGGGTGTGTGTCTTCATGTGTGTGTGTGAAGGGGCAGAAATGTTGGGGGGGTGGGGGGAGCTTTGGAGAGGCAGGGGAGGTTGGGGGGTAAGTGGAGAGGGAAGGGGGAGGGGGTACCACCACGAAAACCATGGAGGTAGGCGGGATCATAATCCTGCAGGCAGAACAGTGATGGATAGATGTCTCCAGCCCGGCGGCTGTCACCACTATGGCAATCGGAGTGGTTCATTGTCATAATATGGCGGTAAGTACCACCAGCCTGTTGGCAGTACTTACCACCATATTACCGCCAACCACCGGGTAGTAATGACCCCCAGAATATTTGCTTCTCTCTTGGGTGGTTTGATGACCTCGTCCATTTGCCAACGGATTTCATTTTCAGTATGTCCTTTCTCCAGGAAGTGATCCACCAAGGATGCATTAACAACTTTACCCGAAGCCAGCTCCTTTGCTGGCAGAGAGAAATCCGGATTTTCTGTGTAGTTTGGCAGATAAAGACCTTATTACAAGGACGAAAAATGGCATATATATAATTTGCAGTGTTACACTTAGATAACTGTCTCAATGTGATTTTGATGTTACCATAGTCAAATTCTTTAGACTCAATAGTAAAATGACATACAATACAATTCCCACTTTCCAAGTGTCCCAATATAGGAGGTAGGCCCCAGAGGTCCGTAAGTGAGGGGTTTATGTTTTTGGAAGGTAAACTGTCCCTCACCAAATGTTCTTTAATGTTCTTGTTCCTCCAAAATGCAAATAAAGGGTGTTTAAGGTTAAGATCGCCCACATTAAGGGCTGACCAGTGCTTGAGAATGCATTTTTTCAATTGGTTGCACACATGGGAGAAAGTAGTCACAGAGACAAGGAGATCTTTATCCTTTCTGTTCTTGGGGTGAGAAGTACATCTCTTGGACAGTATCAAGCTTGTTTTCTTTGACTGTCTAATACATTTGCGTGGATAGCCCTGTGAATGTAAATTGACTGCAATAACCTTGGCCTCTGAAAAAAAGTCTTCTTTGAAAAAACAATTTCTGTGGATTCGGAGGAATTGTGAAAAAGGTAATGAGTCTCTTAGAGCGCTGGGATAATTGCCTGAATATGCAAGGAGGGTGTTCCTTTCTGTTGGCTTGCGGTGTTAAGATGTAATCAGTTCACCATCTGGGATTTTAATTGTGAAATCTAAGAACACAATTTCTGTTCTGTTATATGTGAGTGTAAAATTGAGGCCCCTGTTCTTAGCATTAATTGATTAAACAAATTCCATGAGGGAAGCTTCCGACCCATGCCGTATCATAAAGATATCATCAATATATTATTTCCATACCCCTATATTATTGTAGAATGGGTTATTGTTGGTAAGAATGTTAATGACCTCTAGCTTGTCCATAAATAGAATCACAAAGCTGGGGGCAAAAACAGCCCCCATAGATGTTCCTTGACCTGTTGGTAAAAATGACAATCGAAAAGAAATACATTTCAGGTAGGGCATAACTCAAGAAGTTGAATAATGAAAGAGGTAAGGACAGAATGAGGGCGAGGCCTTTGATCAAGAGTCCCTTCAATGACCCTAGTTCCCTCTTCTTTAGGAATGTTAGTGTAGAGAGACTCTACATCCTGAGTACAAAGGATACTCATGTTGAGGTCAAAGGAAAGGTGCTCAGTTTGTTTTGATCATGTCTATAGTGTCTTTGATGTAATATTGTGTTTTTGGAACAAAGTCAAAACAAAGAATTCTATATCACTCTAAGGCTTCCAGTATGGATCTGCATTCTGCAACAATTGGGTGCCCTGGTGGTGCCTCATATTCTTGTGAATGTTCAGTAATGTGTAGATGACAGGTGTTTTCGGAAATCTTGTGTGGAGATAGTTGAATTCATTAGAAGTCAAGAAACCTTCTGTTTTACCCTTCCCCATTAGGTCAAGAATTACATTTTGGATATTGTTGATTGGGTTGGAGCTTAGTCTCAAGTAATGGTAAGTATTGGCCAATTGTCTTGCCACTGCACATGTATCCTGTAGATATGTGAGTTGTCCTCTGCAGTCCAGCTACTCAACTTCCTGCAGTGTACAACGTCTCTAAGAAGGGGACCTGGTACACAATACTTGGGGCCTCCTGGTCTTTCTGGTTCCTTCAGATTAGACTTGCACAAGTTGCCTAGCCAGCACATATTCACACTTGCATCAGGGGTTGTATGGGTTCTCTGCTTTCAGGATGGTATGTGTGTGTGTATCAAGATCAAGCCAAGGCTGCTGCTTCAGAGGCATGGTGAGGGATGTATGTGTGTATAGCATTAGACATCACAGATGTGAGATGTGAGTTATTTTGCATAGCATAATACATGTCACCTGTGTGCAGGCCATGGTTTGTCAGCTTACACCTAGTCTCTGATGTGTGAGCCATGACACAGGTGATGGCCTATGTGTGTTGCATGTAAACACAGAAATGTTGAGCAGATTTCCTGCCTTCCATGCATGGCTGTGTACCTTTACATCATGCAGCATGTGCAAAACTGTCTTGAGGGTGAATTGCATTGCATATGTCAACTGAAGTATGGTGCATGTAGGTAGAACAGCCCTTACCCTGCAGTTCCTATCTGTGCAGTGGTCTTTGTATTGTGTCCCACGTGTCTATTTGTCATTGAGTCTGTTGTGTAGTTGATGTTTGCTTATCTACAAGTAGGCTATTCCCATATTATCCACCCTCAAAGCATTTGTTCATGATTGACTGCCCGAATATGAAGACATCATGTACACTGTCAAGGTATTTGGCCACCACATTTTGGATCAACCCACGATGGTCAACAATTGCCTGTACATTGATAGAGTGGATATGTTTACTATTACAATGTGTATGGGCAGTAGTAGCAGGAGGTACGAGTTGCACACGTGTGCAGTCCATGTCACCCAGCACATGTGGAAATCCAGCAATGGTGTAGAAACCTTATTTAATTTTCTGCTGCAGTTGCTGGGTGTTAGGGAAATGGATGTGGTGGGGTGTGAGCCAGATGATGGCATCCAGGACATAGAGGAGGAATGCTGAGAATGATGGCTGTGAAACTCCAACCACTCAGGCTGCAGTGGTCTGGAAGGAGCTAGAAGCCAGCATATGTAGCACAGCTTTCCCTGTTGTGGAATATTGGTGACCCTGTTGACCATTGACTGCAGTCTGTGTACAATGAGGTGGAGTAACTGTTATCTCTGCATGCATTTTCAAATTGCATATCTTTTTTTAAAATATGTGTAACGTCTTTCTTCACTTTTGCATTTCACTACCTTACATATTTCCACCCAGTCCGTTTCGAGTACATGGAAGGAGCAATCTAGAAGTCAAAGATCAGAGTAGAGCTAGAGCAGTTTTACATGCTCTTGAAACTGTGCTTTGCATCAATTTATAGAGATCTACAAGTGGCAAAAAGCATGGTTGATGGAGTGGCTTATCAACCAAGACAAAACAAGTATGAGGGAGCAATTCTCCAAATCCACTCACTCCAAGTCCATCTCAAGAAAGGTAAGGCTGGTAGTCCTTGCAGAGTATATGCACTGTCTGGACAAAGACTTTGAATGTGATAACGCGTCCAGCCCTTATAAATTACCTGTACCTGGACACGTTGGAGGTCGGTGAATCTTTTAACCGAGTCGGGCTCTCCTCATCCTCAATAGTCGAGTCACTCAGATCAATAATCAATAACTGTTGTAATCGGTTATCAGCACTCACTTAATAGATCAATATAACACATCAGAAATCAATAACAGTTGGTATTTCGGCGCACCATGACCTTTCAGTCATGAATAACCACACCAGTTTATTAAAAGTTAGTGAATTTATTTCCCTATATTAACAAAGCTAGCACGATATATATATGTCTCAAAACCAATTGATATATGTATATGAACATTACTAGCTGTCCATAACGGCGGAAGAAACGCAATCTACGTAAAATTTGAATAATGATACACTCTGTTATAGCAATGCAAATCACCAATGTGACTAACTGTATTTGACTAATTGCATACATTCGGTCAGCATAACAAGATTTCAATTCTTCATGGTACATTGAATGAATACCTCGACTAACCTCTTATTAGCATTGGCATGTGGGACTTCATGCAAAACGAATTTAGTCAACACAAATTTGGAAAACTTCTAACTAGGATCCTATCAAAATAGCAGTTGGTACCTAAAAGGAAAAAAAAACACAATGCATAATACATTTATCCTTTCATATTTACGAAATACAATCAGCATTCAAGAAAAGTCTTCGTCCTTCAGGTACCAGTTGATCAGCATGGGGTAAATTTCAAAGGGGCAAAGTTAAGGGCAAGCTTCCTTGCAACGGCAAGGAGAATAGGGCAAAGTTACTGCATGGGCAAGGCAGGGCAAATCAAAGTTAAAGTCTCTAGGGGGAGAATTCTTAAGTCTCTTTCTCTCAGATAGAGAAAAGGGCATCAGGGTGTCGTCCAAAATGGAGTCTGGCATCAGGCTTCAAACTGGCATCGAGGAAAATGGCTGACTTCTCTTTGTCCGGTGGGTTTAAATAAGAAACATTCCAAATTCTGTAGGGTCTTCCATTGGAGGGTTCATAGGTTGGCTTCAAATTGTCCAATCAAAAATTGTCTTTTACTAGCGCCCATTTATGCATACACTGTCCTTGGCGCCTTGGAACACAAATTGTATCATGGTTTGCCAATTATTTTACTATCTGTACCTTCATTGTCCGCACCTGCAGAGACTGACCTTGTATCAAAGGGGATGTAACCGGCCTAGCACGAAACCTTGGAGATAAGTGTACCAGCCAGTTTCTACTGGAAAAATACAACTTCAAGCAAGACTATATTTCATTAATTCAAGGAAGAAAAGAATCACGCAGTTAGAATTTGAAACCAAGCAACTAGGCCAAAGCCTGTACTAAATTTAAGCTAAGCAAAACAGTTTTCAAACAAGAAATCATAGCATACATTTGCGATTATGACGGATTAATACATTTTTAATACTTCATGATTAATAAAGCTCGTTTATAATGATGGCGAACTGCCCCGAGGGCACAATTTCCCTTGTACATTATTTCTTTTACTTAAAATCACACTTCAATATATATGTCGGTTACACAGTATACATGAATATATGTCAAACCCTCTTTTTCTGCGTCATCAATCCCTCCTCTGATGATTAATTATGTCATCACATCAAATCTACCCACAAATTTTATTCCATTAAAATTCTGTATAGTAATTTGGCACTTCAGTCAATTCCCTTTTTCTTTTAGTCCCTTTTGACTTCTCCCTATAAATTTCCACCATTTTGTTCTCTATTTTCTCTTCTCTTTTTCTTTTGTTCCTTGCTTTTAACATTTTGAAAGCTTTCCATATTCCCCAAGAACCTAATAAACAAATTAATATTATTAATATTCCCTTTACTATTTTTAGTAACAATCCGTTCCAAACGTTGCTGAGCCAATTTCCCACAGAAGCAAATCCTTTTCCAATTTTCTCCCAAACTCCGGGTTCTTTCAATTCCTTTAAATCTACACTTTCTCTAGTTAAATTTGTAAGCATTGTTCTAATTTTTCCACTGTTGTCGGGTATATAGGTACAACAGTGACGCGTGCCAAGCATTTTGCAAACGCCGCCATCCTTTGCTAAAAGAATGTCTAAGGCAAGCCGATTTTGAAGAGTCATAGCTCTTTCTGCAGCGAGTTCAGCATCCATCAGGATTATAGCTCCCGAAAACTTCGTCAACATGTTATCCACAATAGTAGACAACTTTCGTATTTTGATTGAATTCAATATGACTCCTACTGAAGGAATCATAGCTCCAAATATATCTCCTACCACACCAGCAGCTGTCTCCCTTTTCTGAACATGATGTGATTCAGACAGCCTTGGAAATTTCTTTAAGTCATCTAACTGGTAAACCTTTGGGAACAATATTCCCAAATAACACCTCCCATACCATCCTTTAGGTAGACGATAATAGGCGTTGAGTCCACAAATATAATATACTCCAGGAATAACTGGGTCTTGTCCATTCAGCATGAACGTCCACTTTTGTTGAAATGCGTATGTGTGTTTACATTCACTCGTTCCCACAAAAACTGTGTCATAATATGATGGAAATCTATGTATACAAAATCTTCCCACATGCAATGTATCTAAGGCTATTTTCCCTTGTGTCTTTATTGCGGCAAAAGCATAATTATCTACAGACGTCCTTTCGTGCAACTCCTTCTCTAATTTCTCCTTCATTTCGTTCTTTCTGTCGTCAGTGCGGTCTAAAAATTCTATTTCTATTGGTGAAAGCAAGCATGTAAGGTTCTCCCTATGTGCGTGAGCTGTGTGGAAAGGGGACATTGGTTCGAAAAATTCCCTCATTAATTTGGCAGACCAATCTCTAGCTATCTTACTTAGGTGCCCTATTATGGGGACATATGCAAATGTAACATCATAATTAGTATAGAAATAATGAATGTCCTTTTGAGCATAAAATCTGGAAGCTACTATACTACATGTAATTCCATACGTAAGAGGCATGCTGTGATACGTTACCCCCTCCACTACTGAGGTAGGTATTTGTGTACACACATAACAATCTTTCGCATCCATGGTCTCAACATACTCACTCAGTAAGCGATAGAAAACGTTAGATGAAAGTTCCTTCTTATCATGCAAGTGTCTCTCGTCTTGCTCGAGTCTCTTCAGAGCTGTTAGTTCAGTAACGATAATAGGTTTAGAAGTAGAAGCATCATTCGTCTCACTCTCGCCTTTACTATGCATTCCAAGAACTATTGCTACAATTATTAGTACGCATGCGATCAGTAAGCCTATACACATGTATTTACAACACTTCATTTTACGCCCCTGTGTAGTGAAGCTAGTCATGATCTGTATAGAATCAGAAAGCTGAAGACACTTTATCAAAGCGTATTTGCAGGTTTTTTTTTTTTGTTTTTTTTTTCTAAGTTGCAGGTATTTACAAAGCTGAACGAGTTCAATGTTCACACAGTTTCTTTAGCAGCTTAGTCTCTTATCGGTTAGCAGCGTTGTCTCAAAATCGGTTTCAAAGTCAATCAAGTTAGCAATGTCTTAGCCGGTTGAAAAGTCAATCAGCTTAGCAATGTCAAGTTAGCAATGTCTTAGCCGGTAAAAGAAAACAATCAAGTGATCAATGGTTTCAATCAACAGAGTCCATAAAGTTTTTATTTCCAAAATGAAGTTCTGCCTCTTCGTTCTCAAGGCTGAGGGATACGAATTCGTCTGACCAATCGTTATTGGCTACGTATGCCCACTCCGGACCGGAATACCTCCTGCTCGGTATCCTTTTTCTTTTCAGTTTTGCATCTCTCTTTGATTCTGTCTCACTGGTACATTCCTCTTTGGCCAAGTCCTTTTCTTCACTTGATGTTGGTACCACGACAGACACTTCCTTTCTTTTCTCTTTCACTCTTGGCCCTTCACTGTCGTTCAACGTTTCTCTAGTTCTTAGTTTTACTGGTGATATGCTCGGTCTTCTCTTTGCACTGTGTCCACTTGATGGACCTGCGATCTCTTCTGAAGAAGTTTGAACAGTTTCGTTCTGTTCTGCCTTGTCCCCTCCTTCTGGGGAGTCAATCAGGTTTTCCTTTTCCTTTTCTGTATCGTCTGCTTCTGGGAAAGCCCTCCTCTGATCAGGCTCTCCTGCTTCTTCACCTCTTTCGAGCCCTTTGTCACCGTTACTTTCTTCAGGCTCTTTGTCACTTTCAGCTGCTTCAGGCTCTTTGTTACCTTCAGCTGCTTCGTCGCTGTCTGAGGCTCCTCCTTGGTCTTCCCCAAGTGAATCGGTTGTTTCGTCCTCAGAGAATATTTCTCCCTCCTCTATTTCTGCCTGTTCGCTTCTAGCTCTGTTTTGCTCTGCCTCAGCGCTCGGCACTTTGTTATCAGGTACTGGCAGTTTCAGCGCTTCAACTTCCTCATCTGTGGGACACAACACCCTCTTTGTGTGACTGGCGTGAATCCAGTTGGGAACTCCCGCACACTTCACAGCGGTGGTAGTCGTCAAAATCACTTGGAAAGGTCCTTTCCAACAGGGTTCCAAACACGACTTCCTCACGTGCTTCTTTATCACGACCCAGTCACCTGCTTTCAGGGTGTGTCCTGGACCTTGGATCGGTGGCAAGGTGGTTGCCTCCACCTGGTGAGAGAAAGATCGAACCACATCAGCTAGACCTTTGCAGTAGTCTAACACCATATCATCTGTAATATTCAAAAGCGCATTTGCAGGAACTGCTGGAAGTCTCATAGCTCTGCCCATGAGAATCTCGTGTGGGGACAATCCAGTCTTTCTGTCAGGGGTGTTTCTCATTGACATTAGTACCAAAGGCAATGCGTCAGGCCATTTCAAATTTGTCGATGCACATATTTTCGCCATTCTCGATTTCAATGTGCCATTCATTTGCTCCACTAGACCTGATGCTTCAGGGCGGTAGCTACAATGCAGCTTTTGCTCAATGTTCAGTGCTGCACAAAGCAATTTTATTACTTCATTATTGAAGTGACTTCCCCAATCTGATTCTAAAGAGATCGGGAATCCGAAACGTGGTATTAACTCTCTCAAGAGTAGTTTTGCAACTGTGAGACTGTCGTTTCTGCGTGTAGGGTATGCTTCAATCCAGTGACTAAAAATGCACACAATCACCAACACATACTTCAAGCCTCCATGCACAGGCATCTCAATGAAGTCCATTTGCATCCTGCTGAATGGACCCCCTGCTCTTCCAATGTGGCTCAAATTTACTACTGTTCCCTTCCCTGCGTTCATCTGTTGGCAAATGACGCAGCGGTGGCAAACTGCTTCAGCAACTTGACGGAATTTAGGGTTAAACCAATCAGTTTTAAATAACCTAATCATGGCATCCCTCCCAAGATGAGCTTGTCCATGGTAAAATCTGGCTATCTGTGTCAAAAGGCTATTTGGAAGAACGAATTTCCCTTCACTTGAAACCCATAATTCATCTAGTCTCTTTACACATTGTGATTTAGTCCACGAGAGTTTTTCATCCTCACTGACACCATTCTGTAGGGATTTCAATTCCTCCATTGTATCTATAACTTTTAGAGCAAATATTTCGCTTTGTTCAAGTTCTGGTTCACTTATCAAATTCCATTCATCCCTGAGCAATATACAGGTCAATGCGCAAAACCTTGCGACTTGATCCGCATATCCATTTCCTAGGGAAACATAGTCCTGTCCCTTCGAGTGTGCACTGCACTTCACCACTGCTACTTCCCCTGGTAACTGAATGGCATGTAACAATTCTCTTATTCTTTCACCATTTTTCACTGGTGATCCTGAAGAGGTCATGAAGCCTCTCTGTGACCACAATTGTCCAAAATCATGCACTATTCCAAACCTGTATTGGCTGTCAGTGTAAATGGTAACTTTCATTAGTGCAGAAAGTTGGCATGCTCTAGTAAGAGCTACCAATTCTGCTACTTGTGCAGAGTAAACCCCTTGAAGCCAAGAGGCTTCCAGAACACCTGTTACAGTACATACAGCATACCCTGCTTTCAATACACCCAGTGCATCTCTTAAACATGAACCATCAACAAAAATGATTTGATCATTTTCTTCTAATTTGGTATCTTTGATATCAGGCTTGGTTTGGTGCAAAATTCAGTCACCTGAAGACAGTCGTGCTCGATGTCTTCAGCGTTCTCAATTTCAGCATTTTCACTGGGAAACAAGGTTGCTGGATTCAACGTAGTGCACCTTTTCAGCTGCACATTAGGTGATCCCAGAATTATTGTTTCGTACCTTGTGAGTCTAGCACCAGTCATGTGCTGTGTTCGGGAACGTGTCAAAAGTATCTCGACTGAGTGAGGGACCATGACTGTTAATGGGTGTCCCATCACTATTCCTTCACTCTGAGTGAGGCTGATACCAACTGCTGCTACGGCGCGCAAACACCCTGGCAGTGCTGCTGCGACCGGATCCAAAGTAGCTGAAAAATACGCTACTGGTCTGTTTATGCCACCATTGGCTTGGGTCAAGACAGACAAGGAACATGCATCACGTTCATGACAAAACAATGTGAAAGGCTTTGTGTAATCAGGCATACCTAAGGCTGGAGCCCTACACATGCATTCTTTCAATTCAATAAAAGCATCCATCTCATCTCCTTTCAGCTCAATTTCATCCAATGCATCCTTCTGGGTCAGTTTCAGTAAAGGTTTTGCTAGAGTTGAGAAGTTGGGAATCCATTGGCGACAGTAGCTCACCATCCCCAAAAACTTCCTCACCTCCCTCCTCGTCTTTGGTGGACTCAATTGAAGTACACTTATTATTCTTTCCTTCATTATTCTCCGTGACCCTTTCTCTATTTGATGACCCAAATATTTCACTTTATTCTGACAGAACTGCAATTTTGAAGGAGACACCTTGGGTCCATTCCTTCCCAAATGGTTCAATAGGGCAATGGTGTCGGCTGTGCAGTCACTTTCTGTCTTGGATGCAATCAGTAAGTCATCAATGTAATGTACTAGGGTTGACTCGAATGGCAATTCTAACGCTTCCAAGTCTTTCTTTAGAATCTGATTGAAAATTGACGGTGACTCCGAAAACCCTTGAGGAATTCAACACCAACTGTAAACTCTGTCTAAGAATTTGAAACAAAAGAGAAATTGGCTGCCCTCATGAAGAGGCACCGAAAAGAATGCTTGTGACAAGTCGATGACTGAGAACCACTCGGCATCGCAAGGGACTTGAAACATTATCACAGCTGGATTTGGTACTACAGGGCAGCATTTAATTATGATGTCATTTATTTTCCTCAAGTCCTGCACAATTCGGACCTTTCCACTTGGCTTTATTAGTCCCATGATTGGTGAATTACATGGACTGCTTAACACTTCTTTCAGTACTCCCTGTTTTACAAACTCGTCAATGAGTTGGGCGACTTTCATGAGGGTGTCTTGTGCCATGTGGTATTGTGGGGTCTGGGGAAAGGTTACATTGGGTTTTACGGTCACTTTCACTGGTTCCACTCCTTTCACCAATCCCACCTCTTTTCCTGTCATATCCCACACTTCTTTTCCGACTGTTTCCCGTAATTCAGCTGGAATATCTGCTTCAGTGATCATCGGAAAAAGGGTAATCAGAGGATATTCTTCATTGACAGTTTCCATCTCATCCCCTTCTACACTGTCCTCTTCTTCCCCATCACTGCTCGTCTGAATTCTAATTCCATCGTTCGAACACATAATCGAACATCCCAATTTGCACAATAGGTCTCTCCCTAACAGTGATATCGGGCTTGAGTCACATACCACAAAATTATGTGACCCTTGATAGTTACCAATTCTGACTTGTACTGGATCTGTGATTGGGTTCGTCAGGTACCTGTTTGCTACTCCCACTACTTGAACTGTCCTCCCTGAAAGTGGCAGATTTGGTACTTCAATGCTCCTAACAGTGGAACGTGTAGCTCCTGTGTCAACCAAGAATGAAACACGATGGCCCATAACTCTTCCCTCCACATACGGGCCCTTTTGATCAACTTCCAAGGATGCTGCAAGCACACAATTTCCCTCCTCATCTGAACTTTCACTCTCCCATGCATCGTTTATTCCATTCTCACTGTGTAACGGGAACTGATGTACTGTGTCATTTTGATTCATTCCTTGACCCGTGACCTGTTGAGGAAGCATTGCTTGCTGCAGATTCATTGGTGCTAAGGGTATTTGCATTTGCTGATTAGGTACCATAGGAAACTGCTGTTGCATTGGCTGCAATTGTGTCATTTGCACACGAGGCATTTGCACCTGTTGCGGTTGCATGGGTTGTAGACCCTGCATCTGGTTCATATTGTTTTGAAAATTTGGATTCGGACCTCTCAGTTTCGGTCCTCTCATAGTCTGAAATGCATTGACATCATTGTTTTGCTGACCTACACCTTCCTGCACCATCATTGGGCACTCCCGTTTCCAATGCCCGACAATTCCGCACGTGTGACATGGCATCACCTTCTTCATTGCCTGTATACCATTTGGAATCATAACGGTATTCAAATCTGGACCATTATTCACAAAACCTCCTCGACCTCTGCCTCTCATCTGTGGCTGAAACATAACATTTCCCTGTTGCTGCTGCTGCGGCATCTGTTGTTGAAACCCTTGCAAACCTTGTAAACTGTCTGAGCTGCTCTGAGCTGCATCACCATCACCTTTTCCTTCAATCTTTTCTGCTTTGTCTCAATCTCATCACTGCAGTATTTTGCATAATTCAACACTTCATCGATCGACTTTGACTGCCAACAAATCAAATGCGATTTAATCATCTGGCTAATTTCGGGTCTCAGCCCTTCCACAAACCTGAACACAAAATGGAGCATGTCTTTTGGTTCAAACGTTTCCGTGCCACTGTAATTTTTAAACGCTTTCAACAACCTCTCATAATACGCGTGTATAGATTCTTTAACCTCTTGAGCGGTCCTGTCAATCCTTTGCCAATCCACATTTTTCGACGCAACCTTGGTTTTCAAGTGCTCGATCACCTTGTGGTACAAACTCATTACCATAGGTGATGGCGCACCTGTGTCCCTATCTCTCTCTGGTTCACTCGTCGGCCAACCTACAGCCCTTTTACAATCTTCCCACAAATCAGCCGGAACCACAATTTCAAATAAGGTATTCAGGTCTTCCCAGAGACACTTCGCGAGCTTCACAAATCTATCCGTTTGTTGATACCACTCAATCGGCTTCTCTCTCAATTTGGGAAAGTCATCCGTAAAGGATTGAATATCGCACCTGTGCCATGGTACATGCACAAGTTTTCCCCCTGCTGTCTCTCTCATTGGTAACATGGTTATCAGATCGTCATTCTGTTGTTTTTTCTCACTTCGTTCTGAAGTGTTTTCCTTCTTTTTATCCTTTTTCTTGACCCACCTGCTTTCCCACTTGTCTAAACATCTCCAAACCTGTGCACTCTGCAGTATCTCTTTAAGGTGTGTTTTCATCCCTGCGGATCTCATGTGTTCAAAATCTTTTGTCTCGAAGTCTAACCTGTAACTTCTGCTCAGGTGTTTGGTCTTACCTATATCGATCTCGTTTCTGTCTGCAATTTCTTGTAACTTCTTATGTATGTTGCTCACTTCTCTTGTAATCCTAGGGCACATGTATCTTAGTTCTTCCTCTGTGTATGATTCTAATCTGTTCAAACCCATTGTTCCTTCTACCAGTTCATCTGCCTCCATCCCCAACCTTATTTTATTCAGGTATTCTTCTCCCTTCCCGCTTGATGTACACTGTGGGGAGTTCAGGCTGTTGAACCATTGTGTCAACTGTTGCGCGTTCAGTCCCATCAATGTAGCAGTTACATCAACTGCCATCGACGGTTTCTGTAATGTTTCAGTCTGTGAGGTTAACGGTACTATAGTGGTGGATGTGACCTTACCACGGTTGACGGAGCACAAATTGGAATTGGACTAAACTCCGACAAGGACCCAGATCCATTTGGCAGTGCCGCTATCGGAGTTGTCTCTGGAGTGGTTTCTATGCATCTTCTCCCTGTCCCATTCTGTATCACTAACCCTTGGTCGCTGGTGCTTGAATTTGCCTGTATGTACAGTGGTACTGGTGGACCTACAGTGATAGGTAGAGATATTGCATCTGGATTCTGTCTGTTCCCCGAATTCTGTGGCATGTTAATCCCCACATTATGGTTCATCATTGCTGGCATACCTAACTGGCTCTCTACCACTCGCACTTCTTGTGTCTGCTTTTGGGGCATCGAGAACTGTGTTGATTCAGCTTGAATCAATGTCGGTCTCTGATAGTTTTGTCCTCCCTGCGCCATTGAATCGGAAGTCATTCCCACATTATGCTCATCGCAATAGTGCCTTTGAACCTGTGGCTGATAGTTATCAGCAGGTTTCAATGTTGGCACGTCTGGGTACATCCTCTGAACCCGTGGTATTCGTGGTGAGAAAGGCATGTCAGAATTGCTCGGCCTCTGAGATCTTCTCAAATTTGGCGTCACATTACCCTGTATTGGTTCTGGAGGGGCAGTACTAATGCTTGAGCCTTTTTCGCTTTCCACACATGGTGGTGGGCGATCATTCAGTAATTGTATAATGAACTCCTCATCATCTGACTCGTCTCCCCTTTTCGAGTTTCTATTGCTCTCTCCTTCCCTGGACTGACTCCTGTTTGTCTTACAGGTGGCTTTCCTTCCTTCCATCTCCTCTTCCTCGGCAATCGCTGGAAACAATTTAATTCCCTGCAATACGTCTGATCTCCAAACCTTTTGTGTGCTGTCCCATCTAGCATCCGCCAGGGTCTTTTCTACTTTCCTTATTCTTGTCTCAAATTTCTTTTGTTGTTGATTTCTATCTATTAGCTCCCAAATTGCCAATGCCTCAAACTGTGCTGGCCTTGGGGGTACTTTCATGTCGTATAGCGCAAACCTCAGATTTTCTAAAACCCTTAGGTTAAACGACCCGTGGATAGGGAACGCTACACTTCCATGTTTTTCTGTTAATTTGCACCATTGCTTTAGCCAAAGACACGGCGCTACACCCTTTTCTTCAATGACGATGTAAGCTGGTGTACCCTCAGGCGGTGTTTCTTCTCCTACATTTGCTTTAATATAAACATCTCCCCTCATGGCACTCTTAAATGCTTTGAAAAATTACATCCTTCCGTCTTTTGTTTTTCTGACAATATGTAATCAATAAGTGACTTTAATTCCCGGAATACTCTTCGCTTGCCTTTCCCCTTTCAATTGCGCTTCACGGACTGCGTCCAATCCGTGCGCGACCCTTCTCACCAACCGACCTATCCCAGCGCGGCTCCTAGTGACGTCACACTCACACACTGCGCCTGACAAAGTCCTGCGGCTTGTCCTCTTTTCATTCGGCTTCACTCATAAACTAATTTCTGCAATATAACGCGAGCACTTAACCAAAAGAATAAAACAGATCTGTCGGTTTACTACAGGAAGGGTAACACAATTGCTTCAGAAACCTTAGGGATTTTTCACTAGCCTCGGCAGTTATTCCATCTTTCTCGGTTTCCCACTTTCGCAAGCAAAATTTGACCCGCAAACTTTACTCTCAACTGATCAATGAACTATTCTAGTGCACTTTAGAATTCGTCAAATCTCAAAGTCGAAGTTTTCTTTCACTCTGCAACATTCATACCGACTTGTTGACCACGCCCGATCAACCTATTAAACCGACCAGATCACAACATCAAACAAGTGTCACATACACTTTTCAACATACTCCGGAGTCTCTTGACCTCGCAGGGCCCGTCTCAACATCAACAACCACGTGGACAATTTTTTTTTTTCTGCTCAAAGCGCCACACACATGTGAAGTTCGACGACTTCCCTACTCTCACACCTTTGGAGTAACACTCCTCTAATATCTTTTAACCCCCCTTAAAATCCTCACAAACTTCTCAATTAATCTGCGGCAATAAGCTGTGCAAGCGCGAAACCCTAACTTCACTCAGACCGTCACTAGAAACGCTGAGACCGTTCTCATACCTGCATGTTCCTCATTCGCAAGCTCCGAGATCCCGGGAAAGTCATCGGGGACTTAGGGCATCATCATCTCTCCAACTTGTTTTATCAAAGAAAATTCTAACCTGACTCTGTCTATTGTTCGGATGGGGTCCCAAAGGGCTAAACCATCAATCTCTGCTTCCATCTACTGATAACGCGTCCAGCCCTTATAAATTACCTGTACCTGGACATGTTGGAGGTCGGTGAATCTTTAAACCGAGTCGGGCTCTCCTCATCCTCAATAGTCGAGTCACTCAGATCAATAATCAATAACTGTTGTAATCGGTTATCAGCACTCACTTAATAGATCAATATAACACATCAGAAATCAATAACAGTTGATATTTCGGCGCACCATGACCTTTCAGTCATGAATAACCACACCAGTTTATTAAAAGTTAGTGAATTTATTTCCCTATATTAACAAAGCTAGCACGATATATATATGTCTCAAAACCAATTGATATATGTATATGAACATTACTAGCTGTCCATAACGGCGGAAGAAACGCAATCTACGTAAAATCTGAATAATGATACACTCTGTTATAGCAATGCAAATCACCAATGTGACTAACTGTATTTGACTAATTGCATACATTCGGTCAGCATAACAAGATTTCAATTCTTCATGGTACATTGAATGAATACCTCGACTAACCTCTAATTAGCATTGGCATGTGGGACTTCATGCAAAACGAATTTAGTCAACACAAATTTGGAAAACTTCTAGCTAGGATCCTATCAAAATAGCAGTTGGTACCTAAAAGGAAAAAAAAACACAATGCATAATACATTTATCCTTTCATATTTACCAAATACAATCAGCATTCAAGAAAAGTCTTCGTCCTTCAGGTACTGGTTGATCAGCATGGGGTAAATTTCAAAGGGGCAAAGTTAAGGGCAAGCTTCCTTGCAACGGCAAGGAGAATAGGGCAAAGTTACTGCATGGGCAAGCCAGGGCAAATCAAAGTTAAAGTCTCTAGGGGGAGAATTCTTAAGTCTCTTTCTCTCAGATAGAGAAAAGGGCATCAGGGTGTCGTCCAAAATGGAGTCTGGCATCAGGCTTCAAACTGGCATTGAGGAAAATGGCTGACTTCTCTTTGTCCGGTGGGTTTAAATAAGAAACATTCCAAATTCTGTAGGGTCTTCCATTGGATGGTTCATAGGTTGGCTTCAAATTGTCCAATCAAAAATTGTCTTTTACTAGCGCCCATTTATGCATACACTGTCCTTGGCGCCTTGGAACACAAATTGTATCATGGTTTGCCAATTATTTTACTATCTGTACCTTCATTGTCCGCACCTGCAGAGACTGACCTTGTATCAAAGGGGATGTAACCGGCCTAGCACGAAACCTTGGAGATAAGTGTACCAGCCAGTTTCTACTGGAAAAATACAACTTCAAGCAAGAATATATTTCATTAATTCAAGGAAGAAAAGAATCACGCAGTTAGAATTTGAAACCAAGCAACTAGGCCAAAGCCTGTACTAAATTTAAGCTAAGCAAAACAGTTTTCAAACAAGAAATCATAGCATACATTTGCGATTATTACGGATTAATACATTTTTAATACTTCATGATTAATAAAGCTCGTTTATAATGATGGCGAACTGCCCCGAGGGCACAATTTCCCTTGTACATTATTTCTTTTACTTAAAATCACACTTCAATATATATGTCGGTTACACAGTATACATGAATATATGTCGAACCCTCTTTTTCTGCGTCATCAAATGTGTGTAGAATAAAGTACGTGCCAGCACCTCAACAAAAACGAAACCTGCATTTCCCAGAAGGTCATGAATTCCCAATTAGTTTGGAGATGCGCCACCAATCTTGGAATCCTGGGTATAACTTTAGATATGGTCCATGGCATCTTTTCTGGGCAATTAAGATTACTGCTACCAGTTTTCAGTTTTTACTGATTTTTACAGATAAATATAGACAAAAAACAAAGGGCTATTCTTGCGAGTAACATTCCATGCTGTCCTTCAAGAATTTAAGGCCAACAGCTACGCAGATACAAGCATGTGAAGGTATAAAAACAGAATGAGATTTCCTTAAATATAGGCGTATGTTAGCATATATTTGGATATAATCCTAATATTTCGCTGTGGGTGTTATATTTTGTTATATATGAGTGCTCAAGTTGCTAAAACGCAACAGGCACCAAAGTGTGAGTGAATGCTTAAAAAATAAATACCATAAAAACGGGAGCCCTGATTAGGATGCTCTATTGATCAGTCAGGACTTTGTTGTGCGGATGTAAGCTTTCCTTTGTACAGAAGAGTTGCTTCCCAATGAAGAAGTTAAAAGGACCTTGGGAATACAGAGAAGTATTCAAAAGTCCAGTTGTGTTGTGAAAACGAATTTTTAACTATTTGAAGATTTAACTTTTTAAGATCGTAGGCTTTTGCTCTCACTTAAGGTTATCCAGTGACTGCATAGGAGTGATTCCTATGTCAGAACTATGCTTCTAGTGTTATGCATTTATGATAGTTGTATAAGGTATTTTGAGTTCCATTAATGTTTATATGACTTGCCAATTTAAGAATTACAGGTTATTGTTTGCAAATTATTTTACAGTTGCATGCAAGTCGAATCGAAACTACGACTGACCTCCCAAAGTGAATATTTAGTGACAAACCACGAGATGGAGAGTCCTGATGAACATATATTTAAGATACTCATCTTCTGCATGTTTAGTTTGAGAAATAGAAAGTTTCACATCAAAGTACAGAGAGTTGGTTAGGCAGCGATCTCACCAAGGCATATTCATAATCATTCTCTATTACAGTTTAGTGCATGACTATTGTGGTCACTTATTAAAGATATCCCTTATTGCTTTTAAACAAAACATTACTCCTCGCAGATCTCAGCACCTAGCAGAAGTGATGAGTTAAAGTGTTAGAGCCCAGGTTCTCTGTTTTCTCTCTTATCCTACTGCCTTGTGCCCGTGTTTAACAAGGGCCTCACATTCGTGTGTATGTTGTCACTGGTGGATGCAGTGTGGATGGAAGTCTGCATCGCTCCCATTGAATCACAAGTACAAGGTTAGTGCTCTCTGACAAGACCATAAAGCAGACAGGTTGCATCAACCTTACAATATCATGCCTCACCCCGAAATAGTATTATTATCAAAAAGCTTTCAAGTCATACATTATAAAATCCCTATACACACCCAAAATAGTACCAGCTATAGATGTAATTGTTCTCTGGTTACAAGAAACTAAGGTCAGCAATAAGCATCCCTAACGTTACCCATTTTATCTTCCACACTCGCCCCTTATGGTAAAGTGGTACTACACTCTTCGTATGTATTTGAAGATCCTCACTCTAACATGTACAGTGTATATGACTACAATGCTCACTGCTCTAAATGCAAACTGGGTGAGGTAAAAATAGCCATATATATATATATATATATATATATATATATATATATATATATATATATATATATATAGGCATGATATGTGAAGTTTGCAAGAATGCTGGCTGGGCAATTTTGTACCCTTGTTTGAGCTTTAAGCATTTTTTAACCAGGCAGCTAAACTGCAGCTAAGAAACAGTGCTAATTGGAATGTGCAATTAATTGAATAAACCATGTGAAATGCATAGCAACTAGTACTTTCAAATATACAAGTGGTATAGTTAATGGGTAAATCGAATTCTATATGGTGCTTCCAGAGGTCTATTTGAACGCCTCACCTTGAGTGAAACAGACTATTATTTCTAAATTCACCAAAGTACTGTGTGAGATATTTGTTGAATACAGTGCTTCATTTCTAATTGTGACAGGGACTTTAATTTGCAAGTTGGCAGGCGTCCTAAAAAAGGAGAAATCACTAAACAGGGATGGGATCAGAAACTTTCCAACCCCATCTATATCTGAGCAGCGAACACACACGAGGGGCATAAATATATAATCTCACTGCAAAATTAAACTTTCTGACTGCAAACAGCAGGAAAATGAAGGTTTTACATTATGCATCTGTATTCCTCTATCTACTTCATCTCAGCACCATTATCCCCAGAGCTAATCCTATAAAGGTGATGGAGAGAAATGTGAGACGTGGGTGCATTTGAAAAACGGTAGAAACAAGATACATTAAGAATCAATTTTTTTGAGGGCAAGGTCAGGAAGATAGACTTTGGTAACTAAAACTTCGGGGCATATTTATACTCCGTTTGCGCCGAATTTGCGTCGTTTTTTTCGACGCAAATTCGGCGCAAAACTAACGCCATATTTATACTTTGGCGTTAGACGCGTCTAGCGCCAAAGTATGAGGAATGAGCGTCATTTTTTTGCGTGAACGCCTTCCTTGCGTTAATCAGATGCAAGGTAGGCGTTCCCGTCTAAAAAAATGACTGCGACGCAAATGCGTCGTATTTATACTCCCGGGCAAAAATCACGCCCGGGAGTGGGCGGGGCAAAAAACCCCGCATTTGCGCCTCTTTTTAACGCCTGGGTCAGGGCAGGCGTTAAGGGACCTGTGGGCTCAAAATGAGCCCACAGCTGCCCTCCCATGCCCCCAGGGACCCCCCTGCCACCCTTGCCCACCCCAGGAGGACACCCAAGGATGGAGGGACACATCCCAGGGACATTCAGGTAAGTTCAGGTAAGTATAATTTTTTATTTAAAAAAAAAAAAAAATTGGAATAGGGGGGCCTGATTTGTGCCCCCCTACATGCCACAATGCCCAATGACCATGCCCAGGGGACATAAGTCCCCTGGGCATGGCCATTGGGCAAGGGGGCATGACTCCTGTCTTTACTAAGACAGGAGTCATGTAAATGGCGTCTGGGCGTCGTTAAAAATGGCGCAAATCGGGTGGAGGCGATTTTTTTGCCTCTACCTGACTTGCCCCATTTTAAGACGCCCTAACGCCATTTTCCCCAACGCCGGCGCTGCCTGGTGTACGTGGTTTTTTTCCACGCACACCAGGCAGCGCCGGTCTGCTAGCGCCGGTTAACGCCATTCAATAAATACGGCGCCCGCATGGCGCTTCAGAATGGCGTTAGCCGGCGCTAATTTTTTTGACGCAAAACTGCGTTAGCGCAGTTTAGCGTCAAAAAGTATAAATACAGGCCCTCATTTGTAGTATTCTGCTATTTAAGTGCTCCAGCAAGGCTGGCCATCTTAAATCTTGCATCAAAAACCAACAAATAGCCTGTAATTTGGTAGACATCTGTACATTACTAGTTTGAATATCATTTGATATCCTGCTTGTCAGAAATGGGGTCTCTAGTTGGCAGTGGTTTGCACTCTGTCCAAGTAGGGACCCTCACTCTAGTCAGGGTAAGGAGTCACACAGCTAAGATAACCACTGCTCACCCCGTGGTAGCTTGGCTAAAGCAGTTAGGTTTATCTCAGAGGCAATGTGTAAAGTATTTTAACACATACACGCAGTAAAACACAATTAAAACACCACAAAAGTACTTCATACCAATTTAGAAAAATAGACAATATTTATCTTAGTAAAACAGGACCAAGAAAACAAAAATCCAAAATACACAGGTAAAGATAAACATTTTCAAAAATTAAATGTAGTTTAGCACTTCGAAACAAAATAGCTTCAACTGGGGCTATGAAAATGAATTGATGGAGTTGCTTGTAACAGTCCGGCCGCAACCACAAGGGAGCACGGGCCGGCTACAGAGTTGTATGTACCCCGGTTACAGTACTTTGGAAAATTATAAGGAAACAAAGATGTTGCATGTTGTGGGGGAGGTGAGGCATCACTAGAGCCGGTGTGGCATCGGTTCTTTATTGCCACCAGGGGGGTGAGGTGTTGGTTCCTTACTGCTGGGCAGGGGAGATGAGGCATCGGTTTCTTACGGTTAGAGGGGAGGTGATGCAGCCTTAGCGGTGAGGCATCGATTCCCTACAACAAGGGTGGGTTGATGAATCCAGCAGGTCAAGACGCGGGTGTCGACTTTGGGTGTAGCGATTACACCATGGAGCCACAGTTGCTGTGGCAAAGTCAGAGTCAGGTGTCACAGACGTCAGGTGGCACTCTGTACTCACGCTGTGGCGGGACCTCAGAGGAGCTGCAGCAGCATTGGCACCTGCGTTGTCATTGCACTCATCGGGAACCACAGCTTTGATGCGGGCAGCAGCACTGGGTAGGAGAGTGGTGCGGGTTTCGAAGTTGATCTGGAAGTTGATGGACCAGTTTCTTCCTTCTTAACAGGAGACAAGCTCAGTTTAAGCCCTTGGAGAACCTCTTAAAGCAAGATGTAGAAAGCTAAGTCCACTCAGTTCATTCCCAGGACAGAAGCAGTAAGCAGCAGGCGAGAACAACAAAGCAACAGGTAGAGTGGCAGTCCCTCCTACAGCATCCAGCTCTCCCTCCTGGCAGAATGTCCTCAGTCCAGAAGTGTTCTAACTATGTGGTGTCAGAGATCCAATACTTCTACCCATTTCTGTCTTTGAAGCAGGCAAACTTCAAAGAGAAGTCTTTGTAGTGGACAAGACCCTGTGTTTTCCTGCCGTAGACCCATACACACTCCAGAGGGTTGGAGACTGCTTGGTGTGAGGACAGGCACAGCCCTATTCAGGTGCAAGTGTTAGCCCCTCCCACCACTCTAGCTCAGGAAGACCCATCAGTCTGGTGATGGGCCATTGCGATGTGCTGGGCAAACTTCAGCTCCCTTTGTGACTGTCTAGAGTGAGTGCACAAACAGCCCAACTGTCATCCTGACTCACATGTGTACTCAGCAGACAGGCAGAGGTATACAATGGTTAAGCAAGATAATACCCACCTTCTAAAAGTGGCATTTTCAAACTTACAATTCAAAAACCATCTTCTCCAAAAGATGTATTTTTAAATTGTGAGTCCATAGACCCCTTAACTCCATATCTCTACCGAGTCCCAATGGGAAATTACCCGTAAAAGATATTTCAAGGCCATCCCCATGTTATCCTGTGGGAGAGATATGCCTTGCAACAGTGAAAATTGAAATTGGCAGTATTTCATCATCAGGACAGGTAAAACACACCAGTACATGTCCCACCTTTCAAATACACTGCAAAATCCCCTTGGGGCTGCCTTGGGCCTACCTTAGGGGTGACGTACATAGGAAGGTTTGGGCGTGGCAAGTGGATGTACGTGCCAGGTCGAAATGCTAGTTTAAAACTGCGCTCAACCACTCGAATGGCAGGCCTGAGCCATGGTTAAAGGGCTACTGAGTGGGTGGCACAATCAGTGCTGCAGGCCCACAAGTAGCATTTGATTTACAGGCCCGGGGCACACCTGGTGCGCTTTACTAGCACTTACTAGTAAATCCAATATGCTAATTGTTACACCTGACAGCCTTAGGGTGGTCACCCCTAACTTTTTGCCTGCCTCCCTTCACTTTCTGGACACTGTTTTTGCTGGTTTTTAGACACTGCACACTTTACCACTGCTAACCAGTACTAAAGTGCATATGGTCTCTCCCTGTAAACATGGTAACATTGGATCTTACCCAATTGGACTATTTAATTTACTTATAAGTCCCTAGTAGAGTGCACTATGTGCACTATGGGTGCCCAGGGCCTGTAGATTAAATGCTACTAGTGGGCCTGCAGCACTGATTGTGCCACCCACTTAAGAAGCCCCTTTACCTTGTCTCAGGCCTGCCATTGCAAGGCCTGTGTGTGCAGTTTCACTCCCCTTCTTCTACATATAAGACACCCCTAAGGTATGCCCTAGGTAACCCATAGGGCAGGGTGCTGTGTAGGCAAAAGGCAGGGCATGTACCTATGTAGTTTACATGTCCTGGTAGTGTAAAACTCCTAAATCCGTTTTTACACTGCTGAGAGGCCTGCTCCCTTCATAGGCTACATTGGGGCTGCCCTCATACATTGTTTGAGTTGTAGCTGCTGATCTGAAAAGGGTAGGAAGGTCATATTTAGTATGGCCAGAATGGTGATATAAAGTCCTGCTGACTGGTGATGTTGGATTGAATATTACTATTTTAGAAATGCCACTTTTAGAAAGAGAGCATTTCTCTTCACTTAAATCTTTTTGTGCCTTACTAACCATGTCTGGCTGGGTTTAGTTGACAGCTCCTTGTGCATTCACTCAGACACACCCCAAACACAGAAACACAGGATACTCAGCCTCACTTGCATACATATGCATTTTGAATGGGTCTTCCTGGTCTGGGAGGGTGGAGGGCCTACTCTCACACAAAGGACTGCCACACCCCCTACTGGGACCCTGGCAGACAGGATTGACCTGAAAGGGGACCTTGTGCACTTCTAAGCCACTCCTTGAAGTCTCCCCCACTACAAAGGCACATTTGGGTATATAAACAGGGCCTCTGCCCCTTCCAACTCAGACACTTTCTGGAGAAGAAAACTGGAACCAGAACCTGCATCCTGCCAAGATGAACTGGCTGGCTGCGCAAAAGACTCCCCTGACTGCTTTCTGTGAAGGACTGCTGACTTGCTGTTGGCCTGCTGCCTTGCTGCTCTCAGGCTGTGGTGAAGAAGTACTCTCCAAGGGATTGGATAGAGCTTCCCTCCTGTTCCCTGAAGTCTCAGGACCAAAAAGACATCTCTATTGCAACTGGACTCCTTGTGAGGTGCAAATTCGACGCACAGTTTGCTAAAACCGCCGCACAGCCTGCCCCATGGTGAGAAATTCACCACACGCCAAACCGGAATGACGTAGAGTGACTTCGCAAGGAGAAGATCGATGCCATGCCTGCGTTGTGACCGGAACTTTGAAGAGCGGCACCAACAGATGGACGCATAGAGGGGAAATCAGCGCAGCGCCTGCTGTGCGGGAGAAAATTCCACGCAACGCCCACCGGATCGACTCAGTGCTTGTGACTTCGCCCCGCAAGCCCAGGATTCCATGCACAGACCCCGTGGCGTCTGAAAACCCCACAACCCAAAGAGGACCCATGACCGAGCACTGGAAATCGCCGCACAGCCGTCCGGTGGTGGTTGGGGGAGGCTCCTGCTCAGCCCCGGCACCCTCTGATGGCTGCACTGTGGTGGTGGTTGGGGGAGGCTCCTGCTCAGCCCCTGCATGCCCTGACGGATGCTCAATCATGGCTGGTGGTGGGTGCTCTGTGACAGCTGCTGGTGCAGGCTCCTTCCCCTTCTTGCTGGCTGGTGCAGGCTCCTTCCCCTTCTTGCTGTCTGGTGCAGGCTCCTTTCCCTTCTTGCTGGCTAGTGCAGGCTCCTTCCCCTTCAGTATTTGTGGCCTGGAATCCTCTCCACCATGAGTAGGTGCGGCTGAAATTGGAACCGTAGACAGCTTGGCTAAGGGGCTTGGCTGGGTCCATGATACCCTGTCCATACGTGCGGGACGAGGGGTAGGGACGAGGTCAATCATGGAAACAGACATTGGGGCAGGATGTCAAAGCCCAGCTCACCTGAGTTCTTGTTCAGTTCTGATGGAGGTTGAAGACAATCCGACCCCACCCTGAAACTGCTTGTTCCAGCACACTAGTTTTTAAAACAGTGCACTAAGAACAGAAGCTCAAGGGAAGGGGGGAAGTGGATAAAATAAAAAAGAGAGACAACACCGTTCTTGCGTTTCCACTGTTGAAGTGCTGCACACATCTGCAGCCCTTTCTGACTTCTGTAGAAACTGGTGCCTAATGAAACATAAACAAAGAACAGATAAGTGCAACCTATTCCTAAATGGGTTCCTGACTATCCCTTTATTTATTAGAAATTCTCTTCTAAAAGTACCTCTTGGATCCTGGTCTCTAGTTTCCAGGTTTGGAATGCGTTACTGCTCTGGGATGTGTTTTCTATTACTGTAAAGCTTCTAAAACATTAAACAAATACCGTTATCAGAATTACCAATATCAAACATTCATCATAATATAACTAAAGCCTAAATTCCCAATAGCAGACTCACTTTTCCCATATTTCCAGAAACTTTTATAAAACAAATACTGTACTTTTACATCAAAATACAGCAAATAATTTGTGCAAGTCCTTGATTTACTGTTTGCCTTGCTGTTAATGGTTTCCACTGTTCGATTCTTAAAAGTTCCATGAGAAAAAACAATGTTTGCTTCACAAAGTTCTGCAAAATATTGTTGTAACAAAGAGTTTGAATCACAATGTTCCTGGAAGGTATTTCGCTTCAAACTGTCTATACACGAATCCAGAAATTGTTGTCAAAGTTCTTTCAGGTAATAAAAGGTTTTGCACTTACTTGTTGCTGGCAAGAGATACTGATCAGTCTAACCTTGTCTTCTTTCTCTTTTGCAGGTTACTCATAGGAGAGAGGCTGAAGCAAGGAGGAACCGGAAACCGGAAGAAGGAAGAGCCGGAAGCTGCGCCCATTGAAGTCAATGAAAGTCTGTAAAGAGCAGGAGTGCCAGCGCCGAGGGATCTGTTCTCAGGTAAGCGGGAGGTAGACGAGCACAAGCACTGGGTGAGGCTCGGGGGATGCCTTTTATAGACAGGGCTGGGTGTGGTTTGAAGGGCTGGGTGTGGTCCTCACATGTTGCACATGTTCTTGGAAGGTGTGCAGAGCTGGGTGTGGTTTGAAGAGCTGGGTGTGGTCCTCACATGCTGCACATGTTCTTGAAAGGTGTGCAGAGTTTCAGTTATTATACAAATGAGTTGGATTAACACATGGCCTAGGAAGGAGTATTTTAAAGAAGCCTTGGTAAAAGCAAGGCCCAAGTGTAAACAAAACAGCACATTAAACAACATACACAGAAGCCTAGGGGGGGGGGGAAGGTGAGATAACAAGAAAGGCTTTCAATAGTAAGTTTAAAAGGGAGCTATTACAGAACCCACTAGTGCAGTGAGAGGGGACATGCTCTTTGCTGTGTACAAACCCTAACAGTTGCCCCCCTCAAAGGCCCTCCTACAGGACGGGGTTTTCCTGGATTTTTTAAATAAAACCGTCTAATCAGCTGTGGGGCATGTACATATGATGCTGGTTCCCATGAATTCTCAGATTCATCATATCCTTTCCATTCTACTAAATAAAACAGACGTCCACTAATTCTTTTTGAGTCTTTTATGCTTTTCACTTCATATTCCAGATTTCCCTTAATTGGTATGGGTGGAGGTGGTGGTTCAGGTCGGGTTTTTGAGTTGTACGGCTTAAGCAAGGACACATGGAATGTAGTATGTACTGGATATTCTTTTGGTAAATCTAATTTTACTGTTACCGGGTTTACTAGGGCAGTTATACTAAAGGGTCCAATGAAACGTGGTTGCAGCTTTCGGGATCCCTCTATGTTTAGGTTCTTTGTGGAGAGCCATACCTTGTCACCAATTTTATACATTGGGGCCTCAGACCTGTGTTTGTCTGCTTGTCTTTTCATGCTTTCCTTGTACTTTAATAAATGTTTCCTGGCTTTGTCTTGTATGTCACCTAACCTCGTTAGTGTATCCGTTACTGTAGGCAACAGGGAATCTTCTAACAAAATGGGTATAGCTCTTGGATGATACCCCTGCAAGAAATAGAATGGTGAGCAAAGTAGAGCTGAATGCTCAGTATTATTATAAACAAACTTTGCTACAGGGAGAGCTTCCAACCATTCACTAGAATAATCAGCCAATAAACAACGTAGCGTTTGAAGTAAGGTTTGGTTCAGTCGTTCAGTCTGTCCATCTGTCTCTGGGTGGAAAGCAGTGGATAAGGCCACATCTATTTTCAGTTTTTCACATAATTTTTTCCAAAATCTGGAGTTGAATTGGCTCCCTCGGTCTGACACCACTTTGCTTGGCAAACCATGTAAACGCACAATTTCCCTTATAAAAATATCGGCAAATTCTGCCGCCGTGGGTAATTTCCGTAATGGTACAAAATGTGCCATTTTAGATAAAAAATCCACTATAACCAACACTGTTGTGAAGGATTTTACAGGTGGTAAACCTACAATAAAGTCTACGCTCACAGTGTGCCAAGGTTGTTTGGGTGTTGGCATTGGTATTAACAAGCCGTCAGGAGCCTTATGAGAAGATTTATGTCTTGCACAAATTGGACAGGTAGTGACAAATTGCTTAATGTCCTTTCTTATAGTGTCCCACCAAAAGTGTTTTTGCACATTTTCCAGGGTTTTTACCCAACCAGGATGACCTGCCAACGGTGAGGCGTGATGCCAAATTATCACCTGTGTTTGTAATTCAGAGGTGGGCACTAACAGCATGTTGTCATGATACAATAAACCTCGTTGTATTGTGTTATGGGAATCCTTTAACCAATCCTGAGGTGCTATTTGCATGTGTGCATTATATAGATCTGTGATGAAATCCTTCTGTTGTACTGGTGCCAACAACTTTTGGGGAGGAATAATGGGTTCTCCTATTTTATCTTGTTTCATGTCTGAGGTATGTCCGTATCTAGATAACACATCAGATTGAATTTGTTGTGCACCTGGTCTATGGGTTATAACAAAGTCAAATGTGCTAAAAAAAATTAACCAGCGCATCTGCTTTAAGTGATCCAAAAAACTATAGGTTCTTATGGTCAGAAAAGATTGTAACTGGGTACTTGGCTCCCATTAAATGGTGCCTCCATTCTGAAAAGGCTACTTTGATAGCTAGTAGTTCCCTTTCAGCCACAGTGTAATTTTGTTCAGCTGGCAATAACTTTTTAGAATAGAAGGCTATAGGATGTAACTGGCCATCTACTGCATCTCGTTGAGAGAGAACTCCTCCTAAAGCTACTTGTGAAGCATCCGCTTCAACAAAAAAGGGCAAGTCAGGATCAGGATGTTTCAGAATTGGGGCTGAAGTGAACTTTTGTTTTAGGAGTTGAAAGGCGTGTGCCGCCTCATCAGTCCAAAGAAATTGTTGCCCTTTCCGCAACAAGGTAGTTATTGGGGCCGCAATGTCTGCAAAATGTGCAATAAACCTCCTATAACAATTGGCGAAACCCAGAAATTTCTGAATATCTTTTACAGAGGATGGTTCTGGCCAATCAGCAATAGCACTGATTTTCTTTACATCCATAGTTATTCCTTGAGGTGACAGGCAGTATCCTAAAAAGTCCACCTTGTTGACATTAAAAGTACACTTTTCTAACTTAGCAAAAAGATGATTTTCTTTTAACTTTGATAATACTGCACGAACATGTTGGGTATGTTCTTCTGAGTTCTTAGAGTAAATGAGGATGTCGTCTATGTATACTATGACACTAACGTCCAGGAATTCGTGTAGGACCTCATTTATGAAGAACTGAAAGGCCGCAGGGGCATTACATAACCCAAAGGGCATTACTGTGTACTCAAATAAACCAAACTTTGTCTTGAAAGCTGTCTTCCACTCATCCCCCTCTTTTACTCGGACCAGGTGGTAAGCTCCCCGCAGATCTAGTTTAGTGTATACAGTAGAATGTCTTAATTGATCCAACAACCCAGGTATTAGAGGAAGAGGATATTTATTCTTTATTGTAGCCTTATTTAGTCCTCTATAATCGATACACGCGCGCAGGGATTTATCCGGCTTCGGGATAAAAAAGAGTGGAGATGATACCGGAGATGTGGAATGACGGATGAACCCAGACTGTAGTAGGTCATCTAGGTAGGTTCTTAAGTATTTGGTTTCTTCGTCAGTCAAAGCATATACTCTGTTATTAGGTAAAGGGGCCCCTGGGATAAGATCTATACGGCAGTCATAAGACCGATGTCGGGGCAGCACACTAGCCTTTACTGGATCAAAGACGTCTTTAAAGTCAGAATATTCAGGAGGGAGACTTGGTTCATCTTGTGTAACACTAGCACAGTGTAATACTGTGCTCTGTTCTGTACCTGCTTCTTGATAGCAATTGGTTCTACAGAAAGAGGAATCCAAAGTAACAGTTCTATTCACCCAATCAATTTTTGGGTTATGAGTTGTTAACCAGGGTACCCCGAGAATCAAACCAAAATTAGGAGTATCTATCAGATCAAAGCTAATCACCTCTGTGTGCCCGTTCTGACAGACCATAACAAGTGGACTTGTTTGTTTTGTGATTAATCCAGAGGTCAATTCTGACCCATCCACTGCACATACTGCTTCTGGACAAGGCTTTAGGCACATAGGAAGTCCTAAGATTTCAGCTAACTTATTATCCACAAAATTTCCTGTCGCGCCTGAGTCCAGTAGGACAGGGAGAGAATGCCTCACTTGGGTAGTAACAATTAAAACGACCTGAATTATGAAATGTCTAGGTATGTGCGGTACCCTGAAGGCTGCAGCATTAGAGGTTTGATTAAGATGTTTTCTCGAACAAGTAACCTCTCCCCTTGTCGAGCTTAATCGTTTCCCGATTCAGTTGAGGAGGTGGAGGAAACAGCACCCTTTCGTGGAGTTTTAGGCTTTACTGGACATTCTCTGGCAAAGTGACCTGCCCTGCCACAATATAAACATAATTGAAATGTTCTCCTTCTTTCTTTTTCCTCTGATGTGAGTGGACCTCTGAGTGTCCCTATTTGCATAGGCTCTGGTTCAGGGAGTTTATTATCTGTGTCTTTCTTCTTGTGTCTAATAAAAGTTAACTGTGATTCCAGTTTGTATTTATCTCCCTTTCTTTCTCCTAGTCTATGTTCTAATTTCACAACTAAATCTACAAAGTCCGAATAGTCTTTTGGCAAATCAACGATAAGAGCCAGCGCGTCTTTTAACTAGTCTCTCAAACCTTTATAAAAAAGGGAGACACGCTTTTCTTCTGGCCACTGTGTCTCGGTGAGTAAACGATTAAAACTAGTGAGATAGGTCAATAAATCCTTGTTGCCTTGTTTAAGATTTAAAAGCTCATTATCACTTGCCTGCATGAAAGTGTGTTTTGCAAAAAGGCTGGTCATGGTATGTTTAAATTGATTCCAATTATGGAGGATGGGATCATCTCTATCCACGAAAGGAATTGACCAATTGGCTGCTGTGCCACCCAAATAAGACAAGACGAATGCCACTTTCGTATCATCAGTAGGGAACTGTTGTGGCTTACAAATGAAGTGTAATTGACATTGATTGATAAAAACATGGAATTTGTTACTATCTCCATGAAAACGTTCAGGTGCTGCTAAGGGCACAACATTAGGAACATTAACAGTAACCTCAACTGGGGAAGGCAAAGTTGTATGTTTTGATGGCGCCCCTGTCTCTGAGGAGGTTTTAAACAAAGGCGTAGAAGCTGTGTTCCACTGAGATCCCCTAAATTTATACCTCCTTACATCCTGTTTTAAAGAGGTATTCTTCATCTTTAATCTCTCTATTTCCTCTTGCATATGTTGCAAGATGCCAGACACTGATTCATTATGAGCCAAGTCCTCATTTAGGGCCTGCGCCATATCCGTGACGTCAATGCCCTCTATTTCTTCCCCGGTATTCATCGTCCACCAGAACTGAAATTTTTTAAGGCTTGTGCTTCTGTCAAAGCCCAGCTCACCTGAGTTCTTGTTCAGTTCTGATGGAGGTTGAAGACAATCCGACCCCACCCTGAAACTGCTTGTTCCAGCACACTAGTTTTTAAAACAGTGCACTAAGAACAGAAGCTCAAGGGAAGGGGGGAAGTGGATAAAATAAAAAAGAGAGACAACACCGTTCTTGCGTTTCCACTGTTGAAGTGCTGCACACATCTGCAGCCCTTTCTGACTTCTGTAGAAACTGGTGCCTAATGAAACATAAACAAAGAACAGATAAGTGCAACCTATTCCTAAATGGGTTCCTGACTATCCCTTTATTTATTAGAAATTCTCTTCTAAAAGTACCTCTTGGATCCTGGTCTCTAGTTTCCAGGTTTGGAATGCGTTACTGCTCTGGGATGTGTTTTCTATTACTGTAAAGCTTCTAAAACATTAAACAAATACCGTTTTCAGAATTACCAATATCAAACATTCATCATAATATAACTAAAGCCTAAATTCCCAATAGCAGACTCACTTTTCCCATATTTCCAGAATCTTTTATAAAACAAATACTGTACTTTTACATCAAAATACAGCATGTAATTTGTGCAAGTCCTTGATTTACTGTTTGCCTTGCTGTTAATGGTTTCCACTGTTCGATTCTTAAAAGTTCCATGAGAAAAAACAATGTTTGCTTCACAAAGTTCTGCAAAATATTCTTGTAACAAAGAGTTTGAATCACAATGTTCGTGGAAGGTATTTCGCTTCAAACTGTCTATACACGAATCCAGAAATTGTTGTCAAAGTTCTTTCAGGTAATAAAAGGTTTTGCACTTACTTGTTGCTGGCAAGAGATACTGATCAGTCTAACCTTGTCTTCTTTCTCTTTTGCAGGTTACTCATAGGAGAGAGGCTGAAGCAAGGAGGAACCGGAAACCGGAAGAAGGAAGAGCCAGAAGCTGCACCCATTGAAGTCAATGAAAGTCTGTAAAGAGCAGGAGTGCCAGCACCGAGGGATCTGTTCTCAGGTAAGCGGGAGGTAGACGAGCACAAGCACTGGGTGAGGCTCGGGGGATGCCTTTTATAGACAGGGCTGGGTGTGGTTTGAAGGGCTGGGTGTGGTCCTCACATGCTGCACATGTTCTTGGAAGGTGTGCAGAGCTGGGTGTGGTTTGAAGAGCTGGGTGTGGTCCTCACATGCTGCACATGTTCTTGAAAGGTGTGCAGAGTTTCAGTTATTATACAAATGAGTTGGATTAACACATGGCCTAGGGAGGAGTATTTTAAAGAAGCCTTGGTAAAAGCAAGGCCCAATGTGTAAACAAAACAGCACATTAAACAACATACACAGAAGCCTAGGGGGGGGGAAGGTGAGATAACAAGAAAGGCTTTCAATAGTAAGTTTAAAAGGGAGCTATTACAGAACCCACTAGTGCAGTGAGAGGGGACATGCTCTTTGCTGTGTACAAACCCTAACACAGGAAGAGGGAGGAGTAATGGCAGTGGAGGATGAGGGAGTGGGTGTTGGAGGTGTTTGTCCGCTGGATTTGGGTGCAGGTCCATGGATTGTATGCTGTTGTGAGGTGGATGGCTGTTGGGTGTCTGAGTGCTTGTGTTTGTGTACTTTAGGAGGGGGAGGACAGCCACGGTGGGAGAGGACACGGGGGACGTGCGCATGGATGTTGTGAAGGTGTCTGCCAGTGAGGTGTGTGTTCTGCGTGGTGTGGTGATGATGCAGGTAGTGGATGATGATGTAGTGCATGCAGGCGTGAGTGTGGATGTAACTGGGTGGGAGGTGGAGGAGGGGAGACAGTGGAAATAGTGGATGTTGTGTGTGTCTGCAACTGATTGGTGCTTGTGTCAGTGGTGGTGAGATGAAGTGTGGTGCTTGTGTTTGCCTGTGACACTCTTGTGTGTTGTCTTGTGTGCATGCTCGTCTGGCTGTGTGCTTGGGATGGGTTGAGGTTGAGGAGAATGGGACTGGGAAGTGGAATTGGAGGGGGGACGGTAGAAACAGGGACAATGGCTGCCACCAGCGAGGAGGCCAGAGCCTGAAAAGATCGCTGTTGGGCCATCAATCCACTGTGAATACCCTCCAGGAATACATTAGATTGCTGCATCTGGGCTGCAGCCCCTGGATGGCATTCACAATGGTTGATTGCCCTACAGAGATGGATCTCAGGAGGTCAATAGCCTCCTCACTCAGGGCAGCAGGGCTGACTGGGGCAGGGCCTGAGGTGCCTGGGCCGAAGGAGATGCCCACCCTCCAGGGTTAGTGGGCACAGGCAACTCGCTGAGGGGCTGCTGGGAGGGCGGTGCTGGCACGGGGTGGCGGCTGTACCTATAACTGGGGTGGTCAGAGAGGAAACCGCCGCCACCAGGGAGCTCCAATCGGAGGAGGTATCTGAGTCTGTATTATTCCCCCCAGTCTCCGCTGTGATGCTCCCCTTGCCCTCCGTTCCACTGGTGTCCTCAGCGTAGGTGGACTCTGCGTCCTGGGTCCTGTGGGAAGCAGCTCCCTCCATCGCCGGTGCCTCTGCTCCTCCGCCAGATTATGCTAATGCACAAAAGGACAGGATGACAAAATAAGAAAGGGGGGAAGAGAGACAAAGGATACACTGGGTCAATGACTGCACCAACACCACCGTTGGCGTACAAAGCACACTCACACACAGAGAACAGGCCTACTCACTATCCAATGTACTACCAGTGATATTGCCAGCCACCAAGGCATGAGGAGGAGCATACACCACCAACTGCAGCACACCTGGGACCCACGCAGTCCTGACCAGTAGTGGATGCTAACAAGCTAGGTAGGCAGTATTTCCCCTTCAGACCCTTAGCCACCAGAGGACCTACGCTGCTATGTCTAGCCTGGCCTAGGGGCACCCACTGACAACCACCCACCACTCGGATACCACCTCTTTCCAGCTGTTTCCTTCAATGATGGCCACTGTACTTATCCCCTTGTGGCTGCTGTGATGCCCTCAAGCGCCCATCCAGCTCTGGATAGGCCACTGCCAGTATGCGGGCCATCAGGGGGATCAGGGTCCAACAGGCACCCCTTCCTCATTGGGAGGCCATCCGCAGCTGGGCCTCCGCGGTCTTCCGTGCCTAGAATCTCCGGTCCTCCCACCGTTTGCGACAGTGGGTGTTCCACCTGCCATAGAGCCCCAGGGTCTGCAACTCCTTTGTGATGGCAAGCCAGATACCCTTCTTTTGATGGGCGCTGACCTGCAGAGGCAATACAGACAGGAGAACACCATTAGACAAACAGTCCAGCCTGTAACATGAATGACCCACCATACCCGTTTCCATCACTATTGGCACCCACATAGCCCAGCACTCGATGTGTACCCAGCCAAGAGGACATCCCTCCCCCTTACATGATACCTTCACACACATCTCCATGCATTCATGCCACATGCATCATGCCCACAGTGTACTCACCTGTTGGTCTGAAGGCCCACACAGCAGTCCATACTGGTGTAGGACCCCATCCACCAGTCTCTCCAATTCCTCTGAGGTGAAGGCTGGGGCCCTTTCCCCGGTCACACATGCCATGGTATGTTGTTTCCAAGTGACAGTGGGTCTGGCAGCAGGAATGTCACAGCCAATGTTCTCAATACTGCTGACAAGAGTGCTGTCTGTCCTGATACAACACATGTGCAGCTACTTTGCATTCCCCCAGGTTGAGGATTTGGCCACAGTGAAGGCTGGGTTTTATGCAATGGGACAGATCCCCAATATAATTGGGGTGATTGATGGAACACATATTGCATTTGTACCCCCTGCCAGAATGAACAGGTGTTCAGGAGTCGTAAGAGTTTCCACTCTATGAATGTGCAGATGGTGTGCTTGGCACACCAGTATATTTCCCAGGTCACTGCTAAGTATCCAGGGTCGGTGCTTGATGCCTTTCCCCTGAGGAATAGCAGCATCCCAAATGTGATGGCCCAACTACAAAGGCACAGAGTATGGCTAATAGGTGAGCCCTGGTTCCCACCCAGTATATGTTGGTGTATGCCTATGGTGTTGGCCATATGGGATAGTGTGTGGCTAAATGTTGTCCTCAATATTTGCAGGTGACTCTGTTTACCCAAACCTATCATGGCTGCCGACCCCTGTGAGGAATGCCAGGACAAGGACAGAAGAATGTTACAATGAGGCACATGGGCAAACCAGAAGGATCATTGAAAGGACCTTTGGCCTCCTGAAGGCCAGGTTCAGGTGCCTCCATCGGACAGGTGGATCCCTGTGCTCCTCACCCAAGAAGGTCTGCCAGATAGTGGTGGCATGCTGCATGTTGCACAAGCTGGCCCTCAGACGCCATGTCCCTTTTCGGCAGGAGGAAGAGAATGGAGATGCCCCTGTGCAGCAGTGGACCCCGTGGACAGTGAGGATAAGGAGGCAAATGATGGGAATGTGGACAACAGAACATCTGTAATCCATCAGTACTTCCAATGACACACAGGTGAGACAGTGCAACTTTACATTTCAATGACTTTGGTTGTATTCTGTGTGGCATTGGCATGCTGGTATTTCCCACTTCTATGCCCACTTACTGTTACATCTGGCTATTACTTTTGTAGATGTTGGTGATTTTACAAATACTCCTGGTGCAATCACAACAGCCAGATAAAGGTCATTGCTTCTATGCTCATTCTATGTACAGTTCATTTGCACTGGTTGTACCTGTTTCAATCAATACATATTTGAAATACATGACATACTCAAAATCGATTTATATCAAAGGGTGTTTATTGTAGTGCTAATATATAGAAGGGGAAGTGCAATGGGATGGGGTGATGATGGAGGAAAGTCCAGAGTATTGTTCCAGTCTGTACGTTGCACAGGTGCATTGTCCAAGGGGACATAGGGAGGGGAGCAATGGCAGGTGACGGAGTGGGACACAAGCGGGACAATCAGGAGAGTCTAATTTCCTGGCGGGGCCTTGGCAAGTGTCTCTTGCTTCTGTCTGGATCACAGGGAACGTTTGCTGGGTGGTTCACCTTCCGCAGGGGGAGGGGTGCCGGTAGCTGTGAGTTCTGTGGCGGGCCTCCTGGCCACTAGCAGCAGTAGAAGTGGAAGGCTGTTCAGATGACTGGCTGATAGCAGGGGCCCGCTGGTGTGCGACTGCCTCCCTCATAATGTTGGCCATGTCTGCCAGCACCCCTGCTATGGAGATCAGGGTGTTGTTGATGGCCTGCAAGATCTCCCTGATCCCCTGATACTGTCCTTCCTGCAGCTGTCTGTTCTTCTGCACGTTGTCTAGGATCTGGCCCATCGTGTCCTGGGAATGTTGATAGGCTCCCAGGATCTCAGAGAGCGCCTCCTGGAGAGTCGGTTCCATGGTCCTGTCCTCGCGTTGGCGCACAGCAGTCCACCCAGTTTCGCTGTTGGCCTGTGCCTCTGTCCCCTGAATCGTGTGCCCACTGCCACTGACCCCAGGTCCCTGATTGTCTTGTGTGCGAGGTGTGGCCTGGGGTCCCTGTACAGGCAGGCACAATGCTGATTGATGTGTCCTGGGGACATAGGTTTGGGTACGCTCGGTGGGTGCTGTGGTGTTGTTTCCTGATGGGGGAGGCTCTGTGGTGGTCTGTGACTGAGCTTGGGTAACTGGCTGTCCAGTGGTCCCTGATGGGCCAGGTAGATCGTCCAGATCCTGAAGACAAGAGTTACTGTCATCATTGTAGGCCTCTTCAGTTGGGGGACTGGATAGTGCTGGCACCTCCTCGCCTGTGACATTGGCTGGGGTACGTGTGGGGATAGAAATGATGTGTTATGGTTAATGTGTATGACATATTGTACATCCCTGGCTTCCCCTCTATGGTTGGTGTTGCCCTGCCAACTTTTACTTGCGTCTGTTGGTGAATGGTGGGATTGTTAGTTCTCTATGCTGTACATGCTTTAGTGATGAGTGTCCATGCAGGGCTGTGAGGGGTGTCCATGCATTGGTAAAGCATGCAGAGCTTGGCATTGGGATTACAGAGATGTGATGGTGGAGTGTGTGGGATGTAGTTGAGTGATGGATGTGAGGGTGAGGGTATGTGATGGCATCCAGGTGGGGGGGTGATAATTGTTGAAAGTTGACTTACTAGAGTCCGGTCCTCCTTTGGCTCCAGCTAGGCCCTCAGTATGCGGTATTGCCAAGACTTGCTCCTCCCATGCTGTGAGTTGTGGGGGAGGAGGTGGAGTTCCACCGCCAGTCCTCTGGATAGCGAGCTGGTGTCTTGCTGCCATGGAACATATCTTCCCCCGTAGGTCGTTCCACCTCATCCTGATGTCATCCCTAGCTCTTGGGTGCTGTCCCACAGCGTTGACCCTATCCACGATTCTCCACCATAGCTCCATATTCCTGGCTATTGATATCTGCTGCACCTGTGCTCCAAATGGCAGTGGCCCTACGCTGACAATTTCCTCCATCGTGACCCTAAACTACTCCTCAGTGAAATGCCTTTGTGGTGCAATGGGTGTTATGTGAGGTGTGTTGGTGAGGGCGTGTTGAGTAATGTGTTGGGGTGTGTGAAGTGGGGTGCGTGAGGGATGTATTGGTGTATGTGGTGTGTGTATGTAGTTGTGTTAGTGGTCTTGGTGTCAGTCATGTGCCAATTATTTGTAATCGTAAAGGGTTGGGGGTAATGTGGGTATGTGTTTTATAGTGATGTGGGTGTGTGGGTGTGGTTTCTGTATGGGTGTCAGGTGTGTGTTGTTTGAATTGTCCAATGTGGTGTTGTTTTGTCTGTGGGTGTCCATTGTGTGCACAGTGGTATGTACTGCCAATGGTGTACCACGGTTGAATGTCCGCCGTGGTGATTCGTGGGTCATAATTTGGTGGGCGTTGTTCTGTTGACGTAACGGTGTGGGTTTTGATACCACCACTTTATCACTGACCTTTGGGCTGGCAGATTTGTGTCTGTGGCTAAATTCTGTCAGATTGGTGTGTGTGTGTCATAATATGGTGAACGGATACCTGCCACTGTGGCGGTAAGTTGGCGGCCGTCAGCGTGGCGGTAAGCAGGATTTACCGCCAGGGTCATAATGAGTGCCTAAGAGTCTTACTTCATGGAAAACAATGAAAAAGATGATTTTGCACAAAGTACCTCGTTGGTATCAAAAATAATGCTGCACGGGCGAGCGTGCATTGGAAAAGGGAACAATGCGTCAATTCCTTCCTCACAAGGAAGCCCGTGCGTTGTTTCTTCTCCAGTTGGGTCGGCGTTTGGTCGGCGTTGCGTAATTTTTCTCCCTCGCAAGAGCGCGATGCATCGATTTCCGGATGGGGCACCTCAGATCCGTGCAGAGTCGGGTTGACTTTGACACCCAGGGCCGATGTGTAGAAAATCCTGTTGCACGGTGTTAGAAAACGGCGCTGCATGGGGTTTGTGTTGTTATCAGCAGCCGCAAGCAGGTGTTGTGAGTCGTTTCTCCAGCTGCAAAGTTTCCATCTCTCAGCCGTGATGCAGGTGGAGAGTCGATTTTAGCTGCGAAGCCGGCGGCAGGTCATTTATCAGCTGTGTTGCAGATGCTGCATCGAAAATTTCACAGCACGGCATCGTGTGCGTGGGTTTTCAGCTCCTGTCTGCCAACTTCACCTTTTTAAGGGCCCAAGGACTGGCTAGGACAACACTTAACAGGGCAGGAGTCTCAGCAGAGAGCCCATATTTTAGCAGAGGAAGTCTTTGATGGCCCTGAGACTTCAAAACAGGAGGCAAGCTCAGTACATGCCGTTGAAGATTCTTCACAAGCAAGAATATACCACAAAGTCCAGTCTTTGTTCCCTTTCACAGGCAGAAGCAGCAATTGGAGGATAGCCAAACAAAGCACAGTCACAGGCAGGGGCAGCACTTCTCTTCAGCTCTTCTCCTTGCCAGAGGTTCCTCTTGTTTCCATAAGTGATCTTGAAGTAATCTACTTTTCTGGGGTTTTGGGTCCAATACTTATACCCCTTTCTGCCTTTGAAGTAGGCCTACTTTAAAGGAAGTCTCTGTTGTTCACAAGATCCTGCCGTGCCCAGGCCAGACCCCAGACCCACACCAGGGGGTTGGAGACTGCATTGTGAGAGAGCTGGCACAGCCCATTCAGGTGTAAGTGACCGCTCCTCCCTCCAGTCTAGCACAGATGACTCATCAGGATAGATATGCAGGCTACACCCCAGCTCCCTTTGTCTCACTGTCTAGATGGGATTCACAAACAGCCCAACTGTCAAACTGACCCAGACAGGGAATCCACAAACAGGCAGAGTCACAGAATGGTTTAAGCAAGAAAATGCCTTGTTTCTAAAAGTGGCATTTTCAAACTGACAATCTAAAAACCAATTTCACAAGATGTATTTTTACATTGTGAGTTCGGAGACCCCAAACTCCAGATCTCTATCTGCTCTCAAAAGTAATCTATACTTTAAAGTTATTTAAAGGCAGCCCCCATGTTAACCTATGAGAGAGATAGGCCTTGCAACAGTGAAGATTGAATTTAGCAGTATTCCACTGTTAGGACATGTAACACACATCAGTACCACCTTTGACATACACTGCACCCTGCCCATGGGGCTACCTGAGGCTTACCTTAGTAGTGCCTTACACGTATGAAAAGGGAAGATTTAGGCCTGGCAAGTAGGCACACTTGCCAAGTCGAATTCGCAGTGCAAGACTGCACTCACAGACACTGCACTGGCAGGTCTGAGCCATGTTTACAGGTCTACAAATGTTGGTGGCAAACCAGTGCTGCAGGCCGACTAGTAGCATTTGATTTACAGGCCCTGGACACCTCTCGTGCACTTTACTAGGGACTTACTAGTAAATCAACTATGCCAATCATGGATAAACCAATCAACAATACAATTTACACAGACAGCATATGTACTTTAGCACTGGTTAGCAGTGGTAAAGTGCCCAGAGTCCTAAAGCCAACAAAAACAGGTCAGAAAAAAATAAGAGGAAGGAGGCAAAAGTGTTTAGGGATGACCCTGCAAAAAGGTCCATTTCCATCAAATCACTAATAGAATTTAAATAGGGAGTACTTGCACTCTAGCACTGTTCAGCAGTTGTAGAGTGCCCAAAGTCGTAAAACCACCAAAAACAAAATTCAGCACAGAATCAAAATCAGGAGGTCAGAAGCAAAAAGACACCGGAAACCATGCCAAGAGCTGCCAGATCTAACACATGTCCCCCAGCTGAAATTGGGGAGAGCTAGCTAACCTCTTGGGAGTTCTCATCAGTAAGGCATAAGAACCTGGAAAGACCATCTGTCAACATCAGGGCAGTGCACGCTCTACTGGCGACAAAAATGCAAAAACCCAGTCTTTTTGCAAGAGCATAATTCATGCATTGTGTTTATTTGCAGTTTGTTAACCTTTTGCATTGCAGAGTTTTACCTTGAAACCACTATTAATGATGTTTGCAAATAATGTTAATTTGCAAGGTATTGCTGCAGGCTTACAGAGTGTGTCAGGGTGTGGTCCCTTTCTAGAACCTTCTAGAAGCTTTCCCTGCAGCATGACTGGGCGTTTTTTGTGGGCTGGGCCAAACTCTATATAAGGGAGCCAGCCCAGCTCCACGTGCTCACTATTCAGAGGTCCCGGTGCAGAGCAGCAGCATTTTCCTGAGTTCCTGTTCCGGAGGCCTACCTTGACGTTCCAGGCCTGCCCCGCATTCCCTTGGTGATCCTTGAGCAGGGTGGTAAGACAGAGGTCGGGCTGTTTTGGGGCCTACTCGTGAAACTTTCAGAGTACGCAAATCATTGCTCTGATGCAAATCTTGGTGTTCAGATCGGCTAAGGCTTGCGTGATCATTTCTTGGCATTTGCATATTCTAGTTTGAATCAGCAGTGTTTGCGATTCATTTACCACATTTAAACCTTGGTGTTCAGATCGCTGACAGAGTGCGCGATCATTTCATGGCATTTGCATATACTTGTTGGAATCGGCAGTGTGCATGATTCATTTCCCGCATTTAAACCTTGGTGTTCAGATCGTTGACAGAGTGCGCGATCAATTCATGGCATTTGCATATACTTGTTGGAATCAGCAGTGTGCGCGATTCATTTCCCGCATTTAAACCTTGATGTTCAGATCGCTGACAGAGTGCGTGATCATTTCATGGCATTTGCAAATTCTTGTTAGAATCGGCAGTGTGCGCGATTCATTGCCCGTCTGTAAAACTTGGTGTTCAGATCGCTAACAGTGTGCGCGATCATTTCATGGCAATCAAAACTTTGATGTGTAGTGTTTCGTGAAGTGCACACATTTATCCAGGGCCTTTTTGATTTTCTGCAAAGATGCTAAATTATAGTTGTTACATTCTTTGTGCATATTAAGTCCCTAGTACAACTCCTATAGTTTTCCAGGGAATGTTTCAGATTGCTTTTTGTCCTCATGGAAAGATGCAATGTTTGTTCTGAAACAGTATTCTAGAAGGTTCTTGTATTTCTAGTCTGTATGTGATATTTCTATCAGAGTTTTTGAGCTGTCTTGTGGTGGACATGTTGGGAGTGTGAACAGGCCCCGAGGATCTGGTCTCCCTGACAGAATAGTGAGCCCACAAATGTATTATCCTCCTGGTTTGTGTGTGTTCTCAACATGGCCACATTGGACGAGCTAGTCAAGGTTATCACACAGCTCTAAGCAGAGGTAGTGTCATCAAAGCCAGCTTAGCAGAGAGAGTGAGTCAGTTGCAGGAAAGGGTAGAAAAGAAGGAACAAAGTCCTTTGGGTGTGTCTTGGCCTGGTCCTCCTTCTCAAGCCTCTGGAGGTAATCCTCCTACAAACATTTTCCTCAATGTTCCCTCAGCTCCTCCAGAACGTTTTTCAGGCGATCCCCTGAAAGCGCAACCTTTCTTGATTGAAGTGGAATTACATTTTACCTGCCGACCAAACACTTTCCCTGATGCCCAATCCAGAGTGGCTTTCTTGTTATCTTACCTGACTGGAGACACAGCCACCTGGGCAATCCCTCTTGTGCATAAAGACAGTCCCCTGCTTTACAATTGGAGAAATTTTGTTTGTGAGTTTGAACGAGTGTTTGATCGAAGAACAGTGACATTGTCGGCAGATCGTGAACTATTAGACTTGCGATAAGGTAACCAGGATCTAGTTTCTTACTTAGCTAATTTTAATCGGCTTGTAGCCGAGACATCCTGGCCAGAAGAAAAGCAAGCAGCCTTGTTTTACAAAGGACTCAAGGACGAGTTAAAGGACATTCTTGCTCAGATAGACCCAAAGCCTACAGATTGTCGAGATCTAATAAATCTTGTTTTGAGGCTGGATCATCGTCTAGCAGACCGAAGGGGAACACACAAAAAAACTGAGAAATATTCCTGGCGTGTTCACGATCATAGGGAATCAAGAACCCAGAAAGAGAGAACTCCAGAACCTATGGAAATCGGAACTATCAGGAGACCTTTGACCAAAGATGAAAAGGACCTACGTAGAAAGAATGGACAATGTCTTTATTACGGACGCAAGGGTCATTTCGTCAAAGATTGTCCAATCAAACCAAAGAGCGAACAAGGTCCTGTCCAGAAACTTGCAGCCAATGCACAAGTCGAGCCTGGAAAATTAAATCACCTAAGATGTAAAGAAGGGTTACTCTTGGGTGTCACCGTGGACCCTTCACAGTCTAGACATCTCAAGCTGGGCATAAAAGTTCAAGTAAAGAAAAATAACTATTTCAAGAAAGCCCTCGTAGATTCTGGGGCTACCGGGACCTTTGTCGATGCCCGATTGGTTCGCGCATGGGGGATCCCATGCACCAAGAAGAAGACTCCCGAGATAATACAAGCAGTAGATGGAAAACTCTTGACTGGAGGCTTAGTAATTCTTCAGACTGTCCCCTTGTTGGTGATCTGTGATGGGGGAAATCGCAATTTGCCTCCAACTTCTGGAAAACGTGGTGAAAAACACTTCAAGTCACATCCACACTATCTACTAACCATCATCCTCAAACAGATGGCCAAACGGAGAGACTGAATCAGACATTGAAGCAATATCTGCATGCATACGCTGAGAAAGCACTTCATTCCTGGACATCAATGCTCTGGTTAGCTGAGTTAGCCTACAATAACTCGTTTCACACCTCCACTGGTGTCACACCCTTTTTTGGCTTGTTTGACAATCATCCTGACACTTTGCCCATCACAATTCATCAAGAAAGTTCTCTTACAACAGCTGTATCGGAAACGATTCAACACCTCCACCAAACCCAGAAACTGATTCAACAGCATTTAGAAAAAGCTAAACAAAAATATAAAAAGCGCTACGACAAGAAACATTGTGAAGGACCTCACTACCAACCACGTCATAAAGTATGGCTTTCTACAAGATATGTAGGTGGTCATTACAACCCTGGCGGACGGTGTTAAAGCGACGGTAAGACCGCCAACAGGCCGGCGGTAAAAAAATTGCAATTACGACCATGGCAGAGACCGGCAACAAAGACAGCCACTTTAACACTCAGACCGCCACGTTGGTACGAACAAACATCGCGGCGGTCACTGCCAACAGACAGGCGGGAGACAATGTACCACCCACACTATTATGAGAGGCCAATCCGCCACCTTTTCCAGGGTGGATTCACCGCGGATAAAAACACGGCGGAAACAGGAATTTCGAAGGGAAAACGCTCACCTCTACACACTCCACGAGGAACGAGGACACCATGGAACCGGAACTCCAAATCCTTCCTGTGATAGTCTTCCTGCTCCTCTACCAGGAGCACGAACGCCGGTGGCGAAGACCACGGTGAGTACTGCACCTACGACACAGGGGAGGGGGGAGGGAAAAAACAGACAAACACACGCAACACCTCCACCCCCACCCCCACCCTCACCCTCTACAACACACACACTAATGCATATCAATACATCACAGTTACACCCCCCCAACCCTCCTCGAAGAATGCAAATACCAAAGAAAAGGAGTGTAACCATCGGAATATATTACAAACAAGTAGGCAGAAACATATATATAAACACCATGTACAAAATATATACCAGGCATAGTGGTCCAGGTACTGCACAAATAAAGTCTGTGGAACACTGGGACCACACGGTATGGGCGAGGCCCATACAAGATCCCCGACCATGACGGAGAGAACACTGCAGGGGCATCAGATACCAAGAAAACAGATACCTCAGGGGGAGGGAAAGGGGGGGCACCTCAGCCGCTTGAGTGCACGACGCCAAATCCACGAGGGGGCCACATGCCCACTGTTCCATCCTGGGGAGTGCAAAGCCACAGTCTCTCAAGTCTCTACAGTGGGTGGCTTGCCCACTGTTCAATCCTGGGCAGTGCAAAGCCACAGTCTCTCAAGTCGGTGGTTTGCCCACTGTTCAATCTTGGGGAGTGCAAAGCCACAGTCTCTCAAGTCTCTACAGTGGGTGGCTTGCCCACTTTTAAATCCTGGGGAGTGCAAAGCCACAGTCTCTCAAGTCTCTACAGTGGGTGGTTTGCCCACTCTTCAATCCTGGGGAGTGCAAAGCCACAGTCTCTCAATTCTCTACAGTGGGTGGTTTGCCCACTCTTCAATCCTGGGGAGTGCAAAGCCACAGTCTCTCAAGTCTCTACAGTGGGTGGCTTGCCCACTGTTCCATCCTGGGGAGTGCAAAGCCACAGTCTCTCAAGTCTCTACAGTGGGTGGCTTGCCTACTGTTCAATCCTGGGGAGTGCAAAGCCACAGTCTCTCAAGTCTCTACAGTGGGTGGTTTGCCCACTGTTCAATCCTGGGGAGTGCAAAGCCACAGTCTCTCAAGTCTCTACAGTGGGTGGCTTGCCCACTGTTCAATCCTGGGGAGTGCAAAGCCACAGTCTCTGAAGTCTCTACAGTGGGTAGTTTGCCCACTGTTCAATCCTGGAGAGTGCAAAGCCACAGTCTCTCAAGTGGATAACTGTCTCCACTGGTTCTGGAGGGGGAATGGTGCCCAGTGTGCTTCATCCCGTGAAGGACAGAGGTAGTGGATGGATGTCTCCACTGGATCTGGAGGGGGACTGGTGCCCAGAGTGCTTCATCCCGTGAAGGACAGAGGTAGTGGATGGATGTCTCCACTGGTTCTGGAGGGGGACTGGTGCCCAGAGTGCTTCATCCCGTGAAGGACAGAGGTAGTGGATGGATGTCTCCACTGGTTCTTGAGTGGGGCATGGTGCCCAGAGTGCTTCATCCTGTGAAGGACAGAGGTAGTGGATGGATGTCTCCACTGGTTCTGGAGGGGGCATGGTGCCCAGAGTGCTTCATCCTGTGAAGGACAGAGGTAGTGGATGGATCTCTCCACTGGTTCTGGAGGGGGAATGGTGCCCAGAGTGCATCACTCAACCCGCAACGGACCCAGTTGCATCAGTGCCCCTGCCACTCATGGGCTAGCGGTGCTTGAGTTGGCGGTGCCCTGTTCAGCGTGCTTGAGTTGGCAGTGCCCTGTTCAGCGGTGCTTGAGTTAGCGGTGCCCTGTTCAGCGGTGCTTGAGTTGGCGGTACTTCATGGCCCAGCGGTGCTTGTGCTGGCGGTCCTTTATGGCCCAGCAGGGCTTTTGCTGGCGGTCCTTCATGGCCCAGCAGGGCTTTTGCTGGCGGTCCTTCATGGCCCAGAAGGGCTTTTGCTGGCGGTCCTTCATGGCCCAGCTGGGCTTTTGCTGGCAGTCCTTCATGGCCCAGCGGGGCTTTTGCTGGCGGTCCTTCATGGCCCAGCAGGGGTTTTGCTGGTGGTCCTTCATGGCCCAGAAGGGCTTTTGCTGGCGGTCCTTCATGGCCCAGCAGGGCTTTTGCTGGCGGTCCTGCATGGCCCAGCGGGGCTGGTGTTGGCGGTGGCCTCCTGGGCAGCTGGGCTGGGGCTGGCGGTGCCCTCCTGGGCAGCTGGGCTGGGGCTGGCGGTGGCCTCCTGGGCAGCTGGGCTGGGGCTGGTGGTGGCCTCTTGGGCAGCTGGGCTGGGGCTGCCGGTGCCCTCCTGGGCAGCTGGGCTGGGGCTGGCAGTGGCCTCCTGGGCAGCTGGGCTGGCGGTGCCCTCCTGGGCAGCTGGGCGGGGGCTGGCGGTGGCCTCTTGGGCAGCTGGGCTGGGGCTGGCGGTGCCTTCCTGGGCAGCTGGGCTGGGGCTAGCGGTGGCCTCCTGGACAGCTGGGCTGGGGCTGGCGGTGGCCTCCTGGCCAGCGGGGATGATTGCGGTCTTCTACGCTGTGCAGCTCTTCCCAGACTTAACGGGTTTCTTGTGGCCCTTCTCCACCTTGGAAGGTGTCACAGCTGACTTCACACTCCCACCGGGACCCCTGGGAGCGGCTTTGGTGGCTGGAGTCTTCCCCCTCTCCCGCCGGGCACTGGCCAACTTCTGATGCTTCACACGTGGGGGACTGTCTATGCTGTGGCTCCGTGCCACACTGGCTGTCCTGGTGGCCGGTGCACTCCACATACCGGTGACTACAGGCACCACTGGTGCCGGAGATGTTTTGGCTGAGGTGCTACTTCGGGACCTATGAGACGGACGGGGTGGAGGAGGTGTGGGAAAAAGGTCAAAGGTGGACACGAAAAGTTTTTGGGACACACTGGGATGGGTAGATGGAGGGGGTTTGGGAGTGGAGGAAGAGGTGGTGGTAGTAGGAGGTGTTTGTTTGGTGACTTTGGGTGAAGGTGCATGCGCTGGAGGCTGTCGTGAGGTGGATGGCTGTTGGGTGGGTGTGTGCCTGAGTTTGTGTATCTTGGGAGGGGGCGTCACAGACACACTGGGAGAGGATACAGGGGATGTGTGAATGGTAGTGGGGGTGGTGACTGCACGTGAGCGGGGTGTGCTGGTGGGTGTGCTGGTGAGGGACGTAGTGGCTGTAGAGGTAGTGCATGCAGGTGTGAGTGTAGACGAGACTGGGAGGGAGGAGGGGGACACAGTGGAGGCAGTGGATGTTGGTGTGTCTGCATGTGTGTTTTGCTTGCGTGAGTGCCTGTGGGATGTGTGGTGCTTATTTTTGCCTGAGCTTCCCTTGTGTGTTGAGGTGTGTGCAGGCTGGTCTGATGGTGTGCTTAGGATAGGCAGAGGTACAGGGGAGTGGGTCTGGGTGGAGGAAATTGGAGGGGGGAGGCTAGAGACGGGGACAATGGCTGCCATCAGTGCTGAGGCCAGAGTTTGAAAAGCTCGGTGAAGGGCCGCCTGACCAGAATAAATGCCCTCCAGGAATGCATTAGTTTGTTGCAACTGCCTTTCTACACCCTGGATGGCATTCAAAATGGTAGACTGCCCAACAGTGAGGGACCTGAGGAGGTCAATGGCCTCCTCACTGAGGGCAGCAGGGGTGACTGGGGCAGGGACTGAGGTGCCTAGGGCGAAGGTGATGCCCACCCTCCTGGGTGAGCAGGCACGGGGCGAAGGCTGAGGGGCTGCTGGGAGGGCGGTGCTGGTAGGGGGGGTAGCGGCTGTACCTGTAGATGCGGGGGGCACAGATGTTGACGCCACCACAAGGGAGCTCCCATCAGACGACGAGTCTGTGTCGCTGGTGTCAGCTCCTGTCCCCGCCGTGGAGCTCCCCTCGCCCTCCGTCCCACTGGTGAATTCCGAGTCCGTAGCTTCGCCCTCCAGGGCCATGTGGGATGCAGCTTCCTCCTGCTCCGGTGCCACTGCTCCTCCGCCTGATGATGCTAATGCACACAAGAACAGGGAGACAACAAAAAGAGGGGGGACGACAGAAGAAAGACATGTTGAGTGCATGGATTACCGCTACCGTAGGTGGACACGACAGACACAGAAGCCCCCTGCACTACGCCGCGCTCTTGGGCTCCACTGTTCAATTCCTGGGAAATGGCCTACAAGGCTATGGACGACATCTGCACACATAGATGACACAGGGGCATGACTAGGTGTCCTTGGCACTCTACAGAGGTGGGCTGGGGTGCCACATGGCCTGCCTTACGAAGGGGTCTTGCCTACGGAACTCGCCCTGGCCTAGGGAAACCCACAGCCAACCTCCCCCACCCAGACCCCTCCACTGCATGCAAAGTCAGCAGAATGAGAGTATACTCACCCCCTTGTGGCTGCTGTGATGCCCTCAAACGCCCATCCAACTCCGGGTAGGCCACCGCCAGGATCCTGAACATCAGGGGGGTCATGGTGCGACAGGCACCCCTCTCACGTTGGGAGGCCATCCCCAGCTGAGCCTCCGCCGTCTTCTTGCTCCAGCGGCGAATGTCCTCCCATCTTTTACGGCAGTGGGTGCTCCGTCTGTGGTAGACCCCCAGGGTCCGGACGTACTTGGCGATGGCACGCCAAATATCTTTCTTCTGGTGGGCGCTAACCTATATGAAATGTACAGGGGAAGAAGAGAAGTCATTACCAACTGCACCGTCAAAGTGATTGGTCCCCATCCCTACCCTTGCCATGTGGCACATGCATTCACCGTCTTTCATGCACGCAGCACTCTGCCCCCTTCCTTCTTACATCCAGCCCTCCCCACACAGGCATAGCCCATACAACATGCTCCCTGTGTACTTACCTGTTTGTCTGGAGGCCCGTAGAGTAGCGTGTACTGTGGGAGGACCCCATCTGCAAGCTTCTCCAACTCCTCCGATGTGAAGGTAGGGGCCCTTTCCCCAGACGCACGAGCCATTGTCTCTTCCAGACCGAGGTCACAGCAGCACTTGCAGTGTAGGTCCTCTCCGGTCGAAGATCAGGTATCGAGTGATTGAACAGATAGAAAATGGCGGTCACGTCCACGGCGGTGCGTACCATCACCGCCGGTGTACATCGTCATTGGCTCCTGGGACCCATAGGGTCCAATGTTAACCAATGCAGCATTGCGCCACGGTCTTTGACAGCCTACCGCAACGGTGTACAACGCCAGCGCAGTTACCTCACATCCCATTGTCCCACTTTAGAGGTCAGGCAGCCACCATTTCAGGGGCCCACATGGCTTCATTTTCAACTGCGTCACACATACCTAGGCCTAGACTCAACACACATACAGGCCACCTTTTGTGTATGATTGGTGTTCTGGGTAAACTGTGGGTACGTACCTCTGAGTTGTTCGACTCTGTGCTCACTGTTGTCCTTCATAGGCACCGTCATCTGGGACATGTGAGGAGATGGCGGCATCCTCCGGTGTACCGACCGTTGGTGGACCTGTCGACAATGGAGGAAAGACATTTGATAATCACCTACAGGCTTGACCGTGCCACAATCCAGGAACTGTGTACCCAGTTGGAGCCAGACCTGATGTCAGCAATCCGCCATCCCACAGGAATCCCCCCTCAAGTGCAGGTGCTGTCAGTGCTCCATTTCCTTGCAAGTGGGTCATTTCAAACAACTGTGGCCATGGCATCAGGGATGTCCCAGCCTATGTTTTCCGATGTATTGTCCAGAGTGTTGCCTGCCCTTCTGAAACACATGCAGAGCTACATCGTTTTCCCTCAGGTGGAGGATTTGCCTACAGTGAAAGGTGATTTCTATGCCCTGGGACATATCCCCAACATCATAGGTGCCATTGATGGGACCCATGTGGCTTTGCCCCCCCCCCCCCCCCCACAGCAGTGAACAGGTGTACAGAAACCGGAAGAGTTATCATTCTATGAATGTACAGATGGTATGTTTGGCAGACCAGTACATCTCCCATGTGAATGCCATGTTCCCTGGCTCAGTGCATGACGCCTACATCCTGCGGAATAGCAGCATCCCTTATGTGATGGGTCAACTCCAGAGGCACCGTGTGTGGCTATTAGGTGAGCACCTGGAAGCAAGTCAATGGGAATGGTTGTCTGGGTCTGGGGTAATCCCTACAGGTTACTGTGTGTCTAACAGGTGTCCCTCGCCATTTGCAGGTGACTCTGGTTACCCCAACCTGTCATGGCTACTGACCGCAGTGAGGAATCCCAGGACAAGGGCAGAGGAACGCTACAATGAGGCCCATGGGCGAACTAGGAGGGTGATCGAGCGGACCTTCGGCCTCCTGAAGGCCAGGTTCCGGTGCCTCCATATGACAGGTGGATCCCTATTCTACTCACCAAAGAAGGTGTGCCAGATCATCGTGGCCTGCTGTATGCTTCACAACTTGGCTTTGCGACGCCAGGTGCCTTTTCTGCAGGAGGATGGTCCAGATGGCGGTGTTGTTGCAGCTGTGGAGCCTGTGGACAGTGATGAGGAAGAAGCAGAGGAAGAAGACATGCAGAACAGGGACTCAGTGATCCTGCAATATTTCCAGTGAGACACAGGTAGGAAAACAAGCCTGCCTTGACACTACTACCTCTCTCCTGTCTGTCGTTTTCACCCAGTGTATGATCACTGAGTTGTCACTTTCCCTTACGATTTCACAGATGTGGGCCCCACTGTGTGACATCTGCTTAGATTCCTCATGGACTAGAGCTGTGTGACATAGGTATGTTGACATTACTATTTAAAAAACATTTTGTCACTGTAATTGCTAATTCACTATTTTGAAATCACAGACAGACTCCAGATCATTTTGTGCTTTAGGTGGGTTTATTTAAATGCTCAATATTGGAGGGTGCTGTTAAATGGTGAGGGTTGATGGTGGAGGAATGTCCATTGCAGAGTCCAGTCTATTAGTCTCACAGGTGCATTGCCCATATGGGCGTAGGAAGTGGAGCTGGGGCAGTTTAATTATGGACAGGGTGACAAAGTGGGACAGTAGGATGACAATCAGGGTGGTCTCATTTCTTGTCGCGGGTTTTGGCATCGTGCTCTGTCTTCGTCTTGGATCTCAGGTACCGTTTGCGGGGTGGTTCTCCCTCTGCAGGGGGTGGGGTGCTGGTGTGGTGGTCCTGTGGCGGGGCGTCCTGTCCACTAGCGCCGGTGGAGGTGGTGGGCAGTTCATCGTCCATGCTAGTGTCAGGGGCCCCTTGTAGTGCCACAGTGTCCCTCCTGGTGTTGAGTACTTCCTTCAGCACCCCTACAATGGTGCCCAGGGTGGAGCTGATGGTTCTGAGTTCCTCCCTGAAGCCCATATACTGTTCCTCCTGCATGCGCTGGGTCTCCTGAAACTTGGCCAGTACCGTTGCCATCGTCTCCTGGGAGTGGTGGTAGGTTCCCATGATGGAGGAGAGGGCCTCGTGGAGAGTGGGTTCCCTTGGCCTGTCCGCCCCCTGTCGCACAGCAGCCCTCCCAGTTCCCCTGTGTTCCTGGGCCTCCATCCCCTGGACCGTGTGCCCACTACCACTGCCCCCAGGTCCCTGTTGTTGTTGGGGTGGTGGGTTATCCTGGGTTCCCTGTAGTGGTGGACACACAGCTGATTGACGTGTCCTGGGGACGGAGGTATGGGCCCGCTGGGTGGGTGCTGTGCTGGTGTTTCCAGAGGGGGGAAGGTCTGTGGTGGCCTGTGCCTGTGTGAGGGGAACTGACTGTCCAGAGGTCCCTGATGGTCCAGGCTGGTCATCTAGATCCAGTTGGACAGAGGTGCTGTCATCACTGTGGGCCTCTTCTGTTGGTGGTGTGGACATGTGTGGACCCTCCTGTCCGGTGACGTTGGGTAGGGGTCCTGCAGGGGTATAAAAGGATGTTTATTACATCTGTGTGTGTAATGGTGTGCAATGGGTGGGTGACCGTGTACCCCAGTGCTAGCATTCCTGTGGGGGAGCTTGTGTGATGATGGTTTAGGGGGTGTATGGGTATGTGCAGTGGGCATGCTTTGGTGATGGGTGTCCATGCTTTGTTGTTGCATGCAGGGCTTGGTGTTGGGATGTGTGGTTTGTGATGTTGGGACATATGTGAGGAGTTGGGGTGCTGGGGGTGAGGGTGAGGGTGGGGGTATGTGATAGCATGCAGGTAGGGTGGGGGATGTAATAATTGAGATTTGACTTACCAGAGTCCATTCCACCACCTACTCCTGCGAGGCCCTCAGGATGCAGAATCGCCAAGACCTGCTCCTCTCATGTTGTTAGTTGTGGGGGAGGAGGTGGGGGTACGCCACCAGTCCGCTGAACCGCCAAGTGGTGTCTTGAGACCACAGAACGCACCTTCCCCCGTAGGTCGTTCCACCTCTTCCTGATGTCCCCCTGATTCCTTGGGTGTTGTCCCACTGCATTGACCCTGTCCACTATTCTTCGCCATAGCTCCATCTTCCTTGCAATTGAGGTGTGCTGCACCTGTGATCCGAATAGCTGTGGCTCTACCCGGACGATTTCCTCCACCATGACCCTGAGCTCCTCCTCCGAGACCCTAGGGTGTCTTTGCCGTGCCATGGGATGGTGTAGGTGATGTGTGGGGTGGAGTGTGTGGTGATAAGTGTGCTGATAAGTAGTGGTATGTTGTGTGAGGTGCGTGGAAGTTGTGTGGGTGATGGTGTTGTGTGCCTGTGGATGCTGTTGTTCTTGCTGGTGCTGTCTCTCTCTGGCCTTCTTTCTGAATTTTTGGTCGTAGGGGTTTGTGGGTGTGTGTTTTATATTGTATTTGGTGTGTGGGAGTGGTGTGTGTATGTGTATCAGGTGTGTGTATTTGGAATTGTCCAATGTGGCTGTGTTTTGTAAAAGTGTGTGTATTTTGAGCACAGCGGTGTGTACCGCCAATGGAATACTGCGATTGAAAGACCGACGCGTGGATTCGTGTGTCGTGATAGTGTGGGCGTATTTCTGTTGGCGTGACGGTGTCGGTTTTGTTTTCGCCAGTTTATCACTGACCTTTGGTGTGGCGGACTTGTGTGGGTGTCTGACTTTTAGCGGATTCCGAGATGTGGGTCATAATAGCTGTGGCGGAATTCCACGGCTCCAGCGGTGTGTTGGCGGTCTTCTGCACGGCGGTAAGTGCCTTTTACCGCCAATGTTGTAATGACCCCCATAGACTTCAAGAAAAAGCACATGTTTAATCCCAAATTCATAGGTCCTTACACTGTCCTCCAGCAAATTAATCCAGTGACCTATAAACTTCAGTTGCTCCAGTCACTGCGTATTCATCCGATGTTCCATACTTCCCTCTGAAAAAAGCCGATCAGAAGGTATGCTCCCAACCAGCTCCAGTTCTAGTACAGGGAGAAGTGGAATACGAAGTTAAACAGGTGTTGGATTCCAAACTTAGAGGTCGTAACCTGTGGTATCTGATTTCTTGTAAAGGTTACGGTCCAGAAAGTAACTCATGAGTCTCCGCATCCAACGTCCATGCTCCACGACTAGTGAGACGTTTTCATCATCTTAACCCAGGCAAACCAGGCCCTAGAGCGCATTTGGGAGAGGGGAGTACTGTCAACATCAGGGCAGTGCGCGCTCTACGAGTGACAAAAATGCAAAAACCCAGTCTTTATGCACGAACATAATTCATGCATTGTGTTTATATGCAGTTTGTTAACCTTTTGCATTGCAGAGTTTTACCTTGAAACCACTATTAATGATGTTTGCAAATAATGTTAATTTGCTAGGTATTGCTGCAGGCTTACAGAGTGTATCAGGGTGTGGTCCCTTTCTAGGACCTTCTAGAAGCTTTCCCTGCAGCATGACTGGGTGTGGTTTGTGGGCTGGCCAGACTCTATATAAGGGAGCCAGCCCAGCTCCACGTGCTCACTATTCAGAGGTCCCGGTGCAGAGCAGCAGCATTTTCCTGAGTTCCTGTTCCGGAGGCCTACCTTGACGTTCCAGGCCTGCCCCGCATTCCCTTGGTGATCCTTGAGCAGGGTGGTAAGACAGAGGTCGGGCTGGACCCCCGACTCCGATCTAAAAGACTCTTGAGTTTTGGGGCCTACTCGTGAAACTTTCAGAGTACGCAAATCAATGCTCTGATGCAAATCTTGGTGTTCAGATCGGCTAAGGCTTGCGTGATCATTTCATGGCATTTGCATATTCTTGTTGGAATCAGCAGTGTGCACGATTCATTTCCCACATTTAAACCTTGGTGTTCAGATCGCTGACAGAGTGTGCGATAATTTCATGGGATTTGCATATTCTTGTTTGAATCGGCAGTGTGCGCAATTCATTTCCTGCATTTTAACATTGGTGTTCAGATCGCTGACAGAGTGTGCGATCATTTCATGGCATTTGCATATTCTTGTTTGAATCGGCAGTGTGCGCAATTCTTTTCCCGGTATTTAAACCTTGGTGTTCAGATCGCTGACAGAGTGTGCAATCAATTCATGGCATTTTCATATAATTGTTAGAATCGGCAGTGTGCATGATTCATTTCCCGCATGTAAAACTTGGTGTTCAGATCGCTAACAGTGTGCGCGATCATTTCATGGCAATCAAAACTTTGATGTGTAGTGTTTCGTGAAGTGCACACATTTATTCAGGGCCTCTTTAATTTTCTGCAAAGATGCTAACTTCTAGATGTTACATTCTTTGTGCAAATTAAGTCCCTAGTACAATTCCTAATGTTTTCCAGGGAATGTTTCAGATTGCTTTTAGTCCTCATGTAAAGATGCAATGTTTGTTCTGAAGCAGTATTCTAGAAGGTTCTTGTATTTCTAGTCTGTATGTGATATTTCTATCAGAGTTTTGGAATTGTCTTGTGGTTGACATGTTGGGAGCATGCACAGGCCCGAGGATCTGGTCTCCCTGACACCATCAGCGTTGGCATGTTTTGTTCCAGGGTGGTGTTCCACCGGAAAGTCCATTCCCTGTAGGGAGATGGACCACATCCACAGTTTAGGCTTCTCACCCCCTCAGCTGCATTACCCATCTGAAGGGCTGGTGGTCTGTCTAAACTCAGAAGTAGGGGTGGGCAGGGAGCTCCGCTCTGCTGGAAGAGCTAATGGAGTTTGTGGCACTCTACGCGCCACTTGGAGCATGAAGTTCAACCTAAAACTCTGCTAGCCCCGCCAGTGCAGCAAAGCTCACCTGGTGTGCACACCAACCCAGTTATGAGCTGCACAGCGCAAGCGCAGACAGTCTCGGCTTGCGATGTGTAGCCCATAAGTGGGCTGCAGTACGCACCCATGACAGATCCAGGGCCAGGCCTCCATCTGCCAGCAGACCTGTAGCAAGGGAGAGAGGACCAGGTTGCTGCTGTGGATGATGAGGACGCCCTGTAGGAACCAGGTAAGTCCTCGTCTCTTTTATTTTTTTTTCCTTCTTTGTGCACACTCTAGTCAACAAAGACCTTCAGTTCAGGGGTGACACCAGGTGTAGTAGCCTTGGGGGCCAAAACCACTGGCCTGGACGAAGGACTGTTGGAGTGCTCCATCACCCCTAACTCCAGCGTCAGGAGGTTGGTGAGAGGTTCACGCTCCTCTTCCACTCCATCACCCTTCACCAAAAGCATGGTCAACTCAAACCTCCTAAAGTGCAGCTTGAGGTAGGTTCATTAGCAGGGCCCTCAAAGGGTTCCTAGGAGTCTGCATGTCCACCAGATAGATGACATTACTCTTGAGTTCTTTCACCTCAAACGGACAAGATCTACCTGGGTCATTACCCACATTTTCTGGCAAAGCTGAAACTCAACCAGAGTACCATTCTGGCCATACCAGTGTTTAATTTCCTCCTGGATAGCTTCAAGATTCTCCTGGACGAGTTTCCAGAAGTGAGCTGACTGGTTCCTGAAGGCCAGCATGCAACTGAACACATCCTGGGGTGGCTTCATAGGAGCTTGCTTCCAGCCCTTCTTCATCAAACTGAGAGGCCCTCTCACAAGGTATCGATACATAAGCTCAAAAGGCATGGTAACAGGACATCCCACTTATGCCTCATGGATTCTGAGAGACCCATAATCTTGCCCTTGGGGGTACGGGTGAACCTTTCAACCAACCCATTGCTTTGGGAATGGTAAAGCATGCTGAACTTGTGGGTAACACCACATACCTTCCACATGGCTTTCATGTGCAACAGCATGAAATTGGTACCCGGGTCAGATATCACTTCCTGGGGGAAACCCACAAGGGTGAAGATCTCCATAAGTGCCCTTGCCACAGTGGGGGCAGTCACTGTCCTCAGAGGAATAGCATCTGGATACCGGGTGGCATGGCCCACCAAGACCAGGATAACCCTGTTGCCCATTGCTGTCTTGGGATCCAGAGGCCCCGCAATGTAAATGCCCACCCACTCAAAAGGGGTGCTCACAACAGGAAATAGTTGAAGAGGAGCCTTGTACCTCTTCCCAGAGTTGCCACTTGACTGGCAGGTTGGACAGGTCCTGCAGAATGCATCTGAGGCCTTCCTCATTTGGGGCCAATAGTAGTGGGTGACACGCCTGTCAAAGGTCTTGTCCTGCCTCAAATGACCTGCCAGTGGCACATCATGAGCCAGATCTAGTAGGAAGGCTCTGAAATACTGGGGTACTATCAGCACACGGGCTGCCCCAGGCTCAGCAACCTTAGGCTCACTATACAGGAGATCCTTCTCCCAGTAAATCAGGTGAGATCCAGAGGTGTCACCAGCTGCCTGGGCCTTGACCTGTTTTTGAAGACCCTCTAGAGTATGTCACTCTTTGTGCGCTGCATAGAACTTCTCCCTGGTGGGACCTCCTTCCTGCTGCCAATGAGTCAGCTCAGGTATGTTGCCTAGTTTGACCACTTTTTTCCCCTCAGGTTCAGCCTCCTCCCGCACTGTGGGCATCTCAGAAGCAGGTTTCCCATGCTCCTTGTAGCCTCTCTTCCTGGTAGGCACCTGGGCCACTGTTTCAGACTCCAAGTCCTTCTAATCATCATCTCTGGCAGCCATGGACCGTGTGGTACTGCACGTCCATTCTGGCAAACCTAACATTTCCAAGGGCAACCTGAGCTCCACCTCCTTCCAGGTAGTATGCTGCAGACAGTCAACAGCAGACAGTCAACAGGCATGGATGCACTCACAGCTGCCCTCAAGGAACATAAGACCCTCCCCATTCAAAGGGAACCTGAGCTACCAAACATTGGCGCTCACTGTTGTCTACTGCTACAAACTGGTGGGCCGCATTAGGGATTACCTGCTCTTCAGATTCCAGATGACAGTGGACAGGTGTGATGCTGACTCCTGTGTCTCTCAGATCCTCCACCCGCCTCCCATTGATGGTCACCCACTGCCTGTACTTCTTAGTGTTGTGTAGCCATTTTAGTTATAGCTCCATGCACGTTATTTTAACACACTAGGCCGCTGTGCACTTTAAACTAGATATATTTTATTCAGCTTCACATTGTTATTTTTACAATAACCATTTTTACGGTCTTGTTTTATTTTTATCTATCTGTTTTTGCCTAGCCCAGCACTGTGTTCTCAAACAAGACGTTCTTGATCACTCGGTGCTTCATCCAAGGCTACAGTTCAGTACATTGCCGGTGAACGTGGTAGAAGTTTAGTCTCCAACATTCGTAGAAAATACACATCCTTACGTAGGGACATTTTCTCAGAATATCAGCTGTGTTATTAGAAAAACACCTCCTTATCCCTTACACATTAGAGGGAGATTCCAGCCAGGGAACCACAACTGTATGCTGATTGCTGAATGCTTCCCTACAGATGCTAAAGCAGACTACAGGCCTTTGCTCAAGTATGAGGGTTGATGTCTTCCTGGGGGAACCTGAAAGGCAGAATTAGAGCTTAACATGCTGTGCTCAAATTATAACTTATATAGGAAATAATCCACCAATCATAGTGACAATATGATAGCGTTTTTTTTATGCTTCACTCTTCTCGTCACAATTCTAATACTGTCATGTTGTGCCGTTCTGGTTATTGCAGCTCACGCTTTGCTAAGCTGCAGTTGTTTTATTAAACTTATTATTGAAACATATACTGCCTTTGTTTGTCGTTTGTATATGAGACTGAATTATAAATGAGAGAACCGGAATCTACCTGATTGACCACGACTTCCCTGAGAAGCCTAGTATGTCATGCACTTGGCTGCCCAATCATCACTGTTCTCTAGTAGACATGAGGCACTGCGAGTTAGCCGGAGCAAAACCCGGATTTAGAGTGACAGGTGACACCCACAGTGGGTTAGACTCAGTCTCCCACACCGTGGACGATTCTGCTGCTCGAAATCCAGTAGTCTCATTAGAATAATGAGAGCCTATGCGACATTAGTGTTGTCAGGCATGAGGGACCACCCCATGCTCACCCAGGCAAACTAGGATTAACCCAGCTGCCCCCTCCACCACTAACTGGGGTCAACTCCTCCCTAAGCGCTACACTTGCCACCCCTAGTGACTGCCCAAGGGTGACAGGCTGTGCCCGCTTGGGAAAATTGGGACATCCTGCTTGAAATGCCCTTCCTGATTACAGGCGAAACATTTGAGGGGTCCCTTCCTTTGCAGGCTCTCCTGAAGGGAACCAACGTTTCTTTTCAACAGGGTTTTGGGAATCCTTACCCTTGGAACTTGTTTGGGGACCTTTAGAGAACTCCTTACTTTTATCTTTGCACCCCCCCATCATCTTTCTTTTGTTAAGTACCATGCCCACCCTTGGGTGAGTCTCACTAATTTAACTTTTGTGGAACTCTGGTGCTGAGCCAGAAGTCCGACTCATTGGCAAGGTTCCTGGGGTAAGTAAGTTTGCTGTCAATCAACTGCTGGTGCAGCTCTGGAAAACAACAACTATACAATTGCTTCCATGCGATCAAATTGTGGTCTGTTACCTTGCTGCCCTTCACCCAGCTTTCCAGTGCTCTGCAAAAGGAATCAAAATACTCCACCCAAGTTTGAGAACCAAGTACTTCCCTAAACTTTACTCTGTAACTTTCTGGGGTGAGACCATACCTCCTGGTTAGGGCTTCTTCCATAGTGCGGTACCTCATCTGATCTTCTCGTTCTAATGTCAACAAGGTGTCCCTCCCCTCTTCTGAGAAAGACTTCTACAGGCCTGCTCCCCAATCTCTCCCAGGGACCCTGTTCATTCTCAATGCCACCTCATAACCTCTGAACCACTGCTCTATGTCATCCCCCACAACAAAATCCTTCACCATATCCTTGGGCATATATACCTTTCCCTCAGACTGCATTGTAGAGCTGCTGCCACCATCTGTGCTGGACCTGATTTTTAAGTCCAACACCTTCATGCTCAGCTCTTGAGCTAAAATCATTTTCTTCTCCTCCATGGCATTTTTTTCCTTCTCTGCCTCTCTTTTGAGCCTAACTAGTTCCACTTGGAGCTCCCTTTCATGCTCCATCTTGAACTTTTGCAGCTTCATTTGCTGTTTCCTATTCTCTCGCCTGCCCTCCAGCTCCTCTGGGGACAGACCTCTTGTAGAAACAATGCTGCTTGCCCTTGAAGTTGTCTTTCTCCCAGGCACATCCTGATTATCCACAGCATCACCCTGCATGCTCTATTCCTCCGGGGCCACATGATTATTCCTCTCCTCTGTGCGCTCGTCAGCCTCCCTGGCAGCCAACGAGAACCTCAGCACCTTTTGCAGCCCCTCCTCCTAGTGGGCCTTCAAAAGAATACTTGTGCACATTGCAGAACATTTTGAGCTGAGGCATGTATTGATTTCCAACCTATCATACTTAAGCACCAAATCTGCAACAACTGCTGAACACTCGCCAGACTAGGAGATGATTGTGGATGACGCCTCAAAAGTTGCAAACCTTCAAGAAGGCAAAAAAAACAAAAGGAAAAACAGTATGTGGTGTCCGAATGGTCTGGAATATGGAAATTGTGTACACCAATCATTGTTTGTAAAGTACAAATACAAGTCCTGTCTTCATTAATGTTAGAAATGGGGTATCTAGTTGGCAGTGGTTTGCACCTTGTCCAAGTAGGGACCCTCACTCTAGTCAGGTTAAGGGAGTCACACAGCTAAGTTTACTCCTGCTCAACCACTTTGTGGCTTGGCTCAAGCAGTTAGGCTTATCTCGGAGGCAATGTGTACACAGTGAAAACAACACAAAAGTACTCCACACCGGCTTGAAATAATAGCCAATAAAACAAGACCACAATGACAAAAATCCAACATACACAATAAAGATACCTATTTTCAAAGATTAAAAGTAGTAGAGTGCATAGAAACAGAATAACTCCAACATATTGACAGAGTAGCTTCCAACAGTCCGGCGTCAACCACGAGAAGGCGCGGCCCGGCTACGGAGTCATATATGCCCTAGTTACAATACCTTGGAAAATGATGGGGAAACAAAGACGTTGCATGGTGTCAGGGAGGTGAGGCGTCACTGGAACCGGTGTGGCGTCAGTTCTCACTGCCACCAGGGTGGTGAGGCATTGGTTCCTTACTGTTAGGCAGGGGAGGTGAGGCATCGGTTCCCTACGACAAGACGGGGTAGACGAATCCAGCAGCACACCACGGGGCTACAGATGCTGCAGCAAAGTCAGAGTCAGGTGTTACAGATGTCATTGACACGGCACTCTGTACTCAAACTGTGTCGGACTTCGGAGACGCTGCAACAGCATCGGGCCTGCATTGCAGATCACGGTCATTGCACTCAGTGGGGACCACGGCTCCGGTACAGCATCGCCACTAGGTCGGAGAGTGGCACAGGTTCTGAGGTTGCTCTGGAAGTTAATGTACCAACTTCTTCCTGGTTGCACCAGAACTTACTCCCAAGAGCCAAGGTACTGGAATTGGGACCACTTGGCAAGTCAGGACTCTCATCAGTAGAACCCAGGTGCTGGCAAGTGAAGTCTTTGATTGCCCTGAGTCTTCTTAACATGAGGCAAGCTCAGTTCAAGCCCTTGGAGAATGTTGGAAAGCAGGATGTAAAAAGCTAAGTCCTGTCCCTTCACACCTAGGAAAGAAGCAGCAAGCAGCAGGCCAGCACAACAAAGCAACAGATAGAGTGGCAGTCCCCCCTACAGCATCCGGCTCTCCTTTTTGGCAGTATGTCCTCAGTCCAGAAGTGTTCTAACTATATCAGAGGTCCAATACTTCTACCCATTTCTGTCTTTGAAGTAGGTAAACTTCAAACCAAAATCTTTGTAGTGGAAAAGACCCTGCGTTTTCCTGCCCTGGCCTCAGACACTCTCCAGGGGGTTGGAGGCTGCTTGGTGTGAGGACAGGCACAGCCCTAATCAGGTGCAAGTGTCAGCTCCTCCCACCACTCTAGCTCAGGAAGACCCATCAGCCTGGTAGTGGGCCAACAGGATAAGCCGGATACACCTCAGCTCCACTTGTATGACTGTCTAGAGTGAATGCACAAACAGCCTAACTGTCATCCTGACCTAAATGTGTATTCAGCAGACAGACAGAGGCACAGAATGGTTAAGCAAGCAAATGTCCTCTTTCTAAAAGTGACATTTTCAAACTTACAATTCAAAAACCATCTTCATCAAAAGATTTATTTTTAAAGTCCAGAGCCCCCAAACTTCATTTATCTATCAGCTCTCATTGGGAAAGATATTTCAAGGCAATCCACATGTTGTCCTGTGGGAGTGATAGGCCTTGCAATAGCGCCAAACGAAATTAGCAGTATTTCAATATCATGACATGTAAAACACACCATTACATGCCCTACCTTTCATATACCCTGTATCCTGCCCATGGGGCTACCTTGGACCTACCTCGCGGGTAACTTACAGGTAATAGAAGGGAAGGTTTGGTCGTGGCAAGTCGGTGTACGTGGCAGGTCGAAATAGCAGTTTAAAAGTGCACTCAATCACTCCAATGACAGGCCCGGGCCATGGATGAAGGGCTAATGAGTGGGTGACGCAATCAGTGCTGCAGGCCTACTAGTAGCATTTGATTTACAGACCCTGGACACACCTGGTTCTCTATACTAGGGACCTATTAGCAAATCATATATGCCAATCATGGATAAACCAATCACTAATAGAATTTAGACAGGGAGCTCTTGCCCTCTAGCACTGTTCGCCAGTGGTAGAGTGTCCAGAGTCCTAAAAACAGCAAACATGAATTTCAGCACATGATCAAAATCAGGAGGTCAGAAGTGAAAAGACAGGGGAAACCACGTCAAGAGCTGCCAATCTAACACTGCTAGCTCACTGATGGCTCCTCTTCTCATTTGGTGTCTCTCGCCCCCAGTCACAGATCTGGGCCTAAATCCATTGGTTTTTGCTTGCCACGCCACTCCAGTTGAGACCCAGCAATATGTAAATCAGTCTTGACTCTGCTCCTCATTGGAACAGTCCAGCCAACACTGCCAGGCCAGGTCCTCCCTGGGCTGGAAACAAGCAGCCTGAGACCGGTATCACCCCTCATCAGCCAGGCCAGCTATAATCCAGGGGAACCGTGAGGCTGGGACGCACGTCTGAGCATACCCTTCCCATTTAGGGTGACAAATGCAAAAGGATTTCTTAAATCTGGCATTACGTGGAATTCTAGGAGTGTTTCTGCCGTTCTCACACATTTGCGTACATCTTGGCAGTTAGAGCTCTGTGACACAAAGCAGGTTTCGCTCTTGCACATGAAAGTTGGCAATGCTGTTTGTGATGATTTTCAAACCAAACCCTGCTTAGGTAGCAACCTGGAAGCACACGCACAAAACGTTCATTAATCTTTGCCTTACATCTTTGAGGAAAATACAAAGGCTGGTACACGAAATGCAGAATGGAAAGGTAAGCAGGCTTACATGGACAGACAGTTAGCAGCAGTTTTCAGATCTTTAGGAGGGGAGTCACGATGTAATTTTGATCTTTTATTATTGCCATTAATGTATCGTATTTGCACATTAATGTTTTTCAGGATGGAAATGTATACTGAAGAACAGGACATATATTTACATGTTCTGTGTTTGTGTCAGTGCATTTTTGCATGAGTTTGCATCAGGATTTAAAAATAGTGTGTTTGTTTAGCACAAGTTTTTTCTCTTCCTGAGTTGAACATTTTAAATAGTCTCTTATTTTTATGTACAACTTGCCACATGACATCTGCTCTACACTTCTCTACTAGAAGGCGAATATCTGCATTAAACCTTAAAACAGCAGGTACAAGGTAAAACCTTTCCTGCAGAATGGCCTTGTAAGGCTCCCGTTCCCATAGTGTTAAGGTCATAAATGTATTATACATCAAATGAAAGCATTGTGTTTACACAATAATACTACCCGCCAAACGCAGGGTTCGAAGTGAGAGGTGTCCCATCCAGCTCAATAGGCATGCTATAGAAAAGGTTTATCAGAAACCAGATGTTGGGGGATATGCTGTTTACTGGAACAGAATATTGAAGGACACCAGATCTGTATCAGGCAGCAGCGGCTGCCACAAATCTGAAGGGGAGGTGCAGGGAGGATGGAGACGGAGAGGGAAAATAAAACAAAAGTAAAAATAAACGTACTTTACTGTCGACTCTCCTCGTCTCCTGCCACCTCGCTCCTGTTCCCTCGATGTGGTGTCCCAGCATTCACTGGGAAACCAGCAGACGCTCCCCTGCAATTCTGGCGCTGCTTTGATGTTAAACCTAGCATGAAAGCAGCACAGAATTGGTCTGAGCGACTCGGACTGCCGCTCACACACAACCCTGGGGCCTGTGCAGTTTCTCCAGCAGTTAAACACAGCCAGACTGGAGAAACCTAAGTACGCATGTGTGCTGGCCTGAGATGGCTGGCCAAACACACATGTGCACTTAGGGCACTCTCCCCTCCTCCCTCCTCCCACTTCCATTGGCCCCACCCCTCCCTGCACTGCTGACTGTGCCAGAAGCAGAAAACAAATGACCATGGTTTTATTGTTCTGCTGCTGGCTTAGTCGGTGAGGGGGGCGACGCTCCTTTGCCATAGCAAAGGTGCCACCCCTGGTGGCAGGGGCTTGGGAGATTCTACTTGTTTCTGCAATGTGGCATCAAAATAACATATTACCTTCATCCTTCAAGGTACACCACCTCTGTGATTCAGAAAGGGCTTTCCAAATTGCAAAAGGGTTACAGTAATTAGTAAATATGCATTTGCAACCACAGAATGGCATTGTACATGTGGATCAATATTTGCTGTAGAGGGTTTGAACATAGCTATTGTTAGATACTGGTTAGGGATTGAAAAACTGTTAGAGTTTGTTAACTACACAATTATAGCTGAAGCCGAAGGACTCCTGAATCCTCTTATAACACTAATAGTAGCATTCTATTGTGCTTTATAATTAATTCATAATCCTACCACGTGCTCTGGAGGGATTACAAATCAGAATATGTTAAGAGACAAAACAAAGTTCCATTAAGATTAATGAAAAGAAAAAGCAGTGCTAAGGTCTTTGACCGCCTACAGCTTGGTTCCAGAAATACATCAGCAGAATGATGAGTCAACCAATCTCCGCTACTGACAGTGCAACAACTCAGAAACATCTTTATCACAAAAGAGACTTGCTTTTACCTTCGGTTGCTTTACCCTATTCCAATAAGGTTTTCCTTACGAATGAGCATTGCCATTCATGCTCTTGAGGTTTTTTTGTTTGCTTAAATCGTTCCTCTCATTACTGTGAAAATGTGGCCCACAACATCGTCAATTTGAGTTTCAGAAGGTGTCTCTTTGCATGTAGCTCCTACCAGCAGTAGCCATCTTTTTATAGAGTGGCAAGGTGCTTAACCCTCCCTCGTGTGCTGTCTTACCATCCTAACATTACACCCCGTGAACGCTCCTACTTTTGAGGTTTGGAGCTTGTGGAAAGCGCTTATTTGTGAGTAAAGTTCTTTTAAAGTGTACCTTGTAGCCCACAAGGCTTGATGGTTAATGTATGCATGTAAGATTAAGGGGGTCATTACAACCCTGGCGTTCTTTGACCGCCAGGGCTGTTTTGACAGAAGCACCGCCAACAGGCTGGTGGTGCTTCCTGGGGAATTACGACTGCAGCGGTTTAAATCCCCCAGCAGCGCTGCCCAGGGGATTACGAGTCCCCCTCCCACCAGCCTTTTCATTGTGGTTCGAACCGCCATGAAAAGGCTGGCGGAAAGGGGACTCGCGGGGCCCCCTGCCACGGCCCCATGCAGTTTTTCACTGTATGCATGGCAGACAGTGAAAAGCGCGACGGGTGCAACTGCACCCGTCGCACAGCCCCAACGCCGCCAGCTCCATTTGGAGCCGGCTCCCGCGTGCGTCCGAGATCCACGCCGGCCCCGCAGGGATCTCCAAATAGGCCCCACAGGAGTTCGGCTGCACTGGTGGCCGCCCGGCGGTTTCAACTTGGCGGGCGGCAGTTGCCGCCTGCCAAGGTTGAAATGAGGGCCTAAGTGCAGCTAGATATTAAAATAGTGTGAAACTTTAGTAACTAGCTACAAAGTGCTACTTTCACTGAATCAATACTTTGGAGCCTCCTAAGGAGAGGATCCTTAATGATTGTGGTTAAATGTCACTTTCTCACAGTACAAAGAAAAAGTTTATGAAGTTCATTCAAAGTTTATTATGAATATTTATAAACATTGGTTAATGTAGATTATTGATAAAAATAGGTGTTAACATAATGTCACAAAATCCTGTAATGTAGTGCCTGGATACTTTAGCATTAGTTACTTCAGTTCTACTCAGTTCACCCTGTCAGTAAGGTACTAAGGTGTAAAAATGTTTCCCTGCACAGAGACAGCAGATCTGCCTCTGGAAGCAGAAAGGCTGGGAAGAATAGCCGATGGCCGCTTATCCTGGAATGGGGTGACTGAAAGTAGGCAAGTACACTGATGGCACCACAAAGGACCACACCGGGCCTGGCGGGTTCTCACATGTATACACTAAACAGAGCCTAGTGTCATAAGATCTTCTAAATTCAGTCCCTTCCCAAATAGATTATAGGTCGTCACAGTTGGAAACTACGGGGCAAATTTAAGAGCCCCTTGCACCATCTAACCACATTTTCGAGTCATGTTTTTACGCTAATGTAGCATCACGCCAGATTTACACAGTCGCGCAATGCATGCATTGTGCCACTTTGTAACCCTTTGCGCTACATCATGATTGTGCCACGCATAATATATGCAACAGGGGTGTTACCCTGTTGGGGGGGGTGAAAAAATGGTGCAAAGAAATTTAAGAAATTTCTTTGCATCATTTTTTTCTGCACATTTAACGCCTGCTTAGAGCAGGATTTAAAAGGAGGCACACCTTTATTCATAATGGGCCTCAATGGGCTTTGCAAGACTAGCGTAATTTTTTGTTTACGCTAATCATGCAAAGGTCCTAACTAGCAACAAAACTTTTTATGCTAGTTCCCTGGCTTCCGTCATGGTGTGCTGTATCTTAGTTATGGCACCCATATGGTGGCATTACGGGGGGCACTAAGGGGCTCAAGAAAAGTTATGCTGCACTGGGTGCAGCGCCACTTTTATTAAATCTAGCCCTATATCTTTCGAGAGCCAGCAAGAGGAAGTTTGATACATGTGAGTCTACATTTAAATAAGCCAAGCTTTAAGTGCAGCATAGGAGATCTGAATGCTGAACAAGGGCCCTATCATTTTGAAAGGCTCCAGGATAGGGCTCTCTGGAGTAGTTTGTATGAAAGCAAATAGAAATTGCTGGAAATGTAGCAAGACTAGGCTGTGGGATTGTATTTGTTGTAAAATAACGCTTCTCATGAATAACTACCTAGAGCACATCAAAAAATGACTTTCCCATATCTGCCCCTCTTAACAAAATTAAATCTGGTGAACAATCAGAAGAAAAATGGATTATCTGAAATCTGCCAGTGAAGAGTGTGCTCGGGACATGCTGCCAAGGATAATAGGGGCTTTCCAGTGGTCATTTGTCCTGCCACCTGTTAGCCACAGGAACTATAAGGGCTAAAGACAGGCTTCCCATTACAGGTAAGATTGGAGAATGAGAGAAGGAGAGGGGCACATGATTAGTGATACATTTGTTTTAGACCTTGAGGCTAAATCCAAGAAGGGCCCACCCTGAGGGACCCTCTGCAGACATCAGGAACAGCAAAAAGCACTAGATGGGGACACTGAATCGCCCACTTGGTGATCGTATTAGTGCAAGGCTGCATCTGTTACAGGCAGGATTTCTTTGGTGCAGGAAAGGGCCAACTTACTGCACAAAACCAATCCTTAAAGGCATATTCCTCTTTCCATATGTGCTGCAGAATGCAACACACATGGAAATAGTAAGTAACAGGGAAAATAAGGATATTTCTCCTTGTTCAGCCTCAGTCCGGTTTAACCCCATTTTGACACAAACCTAGATTTACAAGTCTTTGTGAATATGAGTTTACATCACAATACATGGGTGGATGCATGGTAACACCCATGCTTTATCTATATAACTCCTACCGAGCACAAAGTTTCGCCAGGCAGTGCTTTGCACTACATTCCGTTACTTTGTATTTATTAAACTACGCATAGGGACACATGTACGAAAGTCCTATTTTGCTAATTGCAAATAGGGATTCCATAGATATCGCTATTTGTGAGTAGCAAACATGTATGTACGAAGGCTGCGATTTCCCAATAACGATTTCTGAGGAGTTTTAATCACTATTAGGAAATCAGTATTTAAGAACTCGCTAAATTGCGATTCCCTATTAGGAAATCGCAATTTAGGAAATGAAGCCCAAATTGAAGCTGGAAGAAGTTTGATGATGTCAGAGCCCAGGTGGAGGATAATGACAGGGTGTGGCCACCCGCCGGAGGCCTAACACACCTACTGGAATCTGAGGGGCCCTGAAACACTGCTGCCAGTATAAGGAAGCAAGAGCACACCATGGCGTCATGGCTGCAGAGGATGGCAGGGAAGCTGAGAGCAGCAGAAAAAGAAAAAAAAATTCTGAGAGGGAGCTGGAGGTGCTGACAGAGGAGCGTGTTGGAAAAATGGACATGCTGTTTGAGAAGGCCTCCATTCCAGTCCCTGAGGCCCAGAAGAATACTATTTGGAAGGGAATACTGGAGAAGGCAAACTTGGGGGTGACGCGGAGGACCATCGCTGAAATACTGAAGCAATGGTATGACCTGCCTCCCAAACCAAGGATGAGCTGGCCAGCAGGATGGCAGAGGGAAGTGGGGGGATTGGTGGAGTACCATCAAGACACCCATCCCATGACTGCCATGAAGACCCTAATTGAGGGGACACTCCAAGCAGAGAGTCGCCAGTGTTGAGAACACTGACAATTTCATCCCAGCAGGCTCCAGCTAGGGTAAGCAACACAAGAGGATGATGGATGGAATGCTGAACAATGCAAACACTCACTCCCAGTCACAGATCTGGGTTTAATCCATTGTTCTTTTGCTTACCAAGCCACCCCAGTTTGGACCTAGCCATATGCAAATCTGTCTTGACCCTGTTTCTCATGGGAACACTCCAGCCAGAACTGCCAGTGTAAGTCCTCTCTGGACCAGAAACAAGCATCCTAGTACAAGTTTCAGGATATCATTCTTTATCAGCCAGGCTAGTTTGAATGCAGTGGCATAGTGAGCACAGGACCCATGTCTGGGCATACCCTTCCTACTTATGGCAACTTTAGCAACAAAAACGGACGACGGACGTAATGCTGAAACTTTTCAACCACTCACCCCCAGTCACAGATTTGGGTTTAATCCATTGTTCTTTTGCGCACCATGCCACCCCAGTTTCGACCCCACCATATGCAAATCAGCCCTTTTCCCTGTTCCTCATGGGAACAATCCAGCCCGAACTGCCAGGCCAAGTCCTGCCTGGACCAGAAACAAGGATCCTGGAACCGGTTTCAGGGTATCACCTCTTGTGTTTCTCCAGCCAGGGTACTTTGTCTACCTTCATGTCCTATCTGGCCATGATGTTAGGCAATCCACATCACATACAGCACAGCATGAAATGATCCATTGAGGTGCTTAACCCACCCTGGCAATGCATCATGGGAGTTGTAATGCATTTCATATGCATGCTGTACTGAGAGCTGATGACCATACCAAACAAATGTGCACATCTTCAAATGTCATACATACATGCTGCAATGTCACAGCATTATAGTGCCAAAAAGTATGTCATTTACTTACAAGTATACTGTACATATATGTCCCGCAGATCACAGCCCAGATGTCTATGCACCTGTGGCAGCTGAAGGGGCTACTGCGAGCAACATCCTTCAGGAATCTACAACACCTCCATCCCCTCCACCCCCACATCAACCCCAACAGGCAGGAGAGCCAGCACCTCCCAACTGCCCACTTTTGCAGACAGCAATGTGACCAGTCCACTATGAGGGAGTACAGCACAGTAGAGTCCAGGTCTGTGAGCAAACGCAGTGAGGCCATGCCAGGAGTGTCCGATACCCTAGCCATCTATGGTGGCCTTGAGTGGTCCATACCAAGGACTTAGCGCCTGCAAAGTAAAAAAATAATAATAATAAATGGGGGTGTTATTAGGGAGCTAGCGTGCCTGACCAAGGCAGTGGGGAAGAGGCAGGAGTGCTGGCAATCTCCAATGGAGTGAGAACAGAAGGTTCAGCGTATGCGCCACAGGTAGCACATTGGCCATATCGATACATTCAGCAGTCCATCAACCACCTGGCAAATGCTACATGAAGCATGGCCAGGACTACAGTGAACATTCAAAGTGATATGTCCCACTGCCTCCAGGAGGTTGCTTGTGGGTTAGTGAGGTCACCACTGCACTTGAAAGCATTCAGACCCGCAACCTGTGCCTGCCCTTCATCCCACCCCCACCTGAGAGTGAGGAGGGATCAAGTGTGAGAAAGTGCCTCTTTTAACATGATTAGCCCCCCACTTTTGCCTGGTATTTGATGTGGTTTCAAAGCTGTTGGTGCCCAGGGTTCCTGCTAACCGGGTTCCCTGGACCAGATCTCTTTCCCAAAATAGTTGTGTTGCATTGGCACAATTGGCAACTCCTTCAGCTGCCACTGTAAGTCCTGAGTAAATGGTACTTAGGTACCAAGGGCATGGGGTACTAAGGGTAGGACCCTGAGGGCAGCAGCACTGATTGTGTCACCCTCAGGGACCATGCATACAAGTGCACCCAGCACTGCTATCGCAGGCTGAGTGTCCTTGTGCAATCCTAAAATGCAAAACTGACATGGCACACAGCCTGTGTGACCTGTCCACTAGACATTGCATGGAATATAGGTAAGCCACTCCTATGGCAGTCCTTTCAGCCCTAAGGCAGGGTGCACTATTGTGAGAGAACAGGGCTGATTGCAGTGGCCCCCTAACATTTTGCCCCCATTTTCCACTTTTTGCTGGTGTTTTCCTGACTCTGATGGTGCCCTGGGTACTGCTAAGCTGTCCCAGGGCCTGTGCTCTGTGTAAAATAAGTATGCAAATTAGGCTAATTATAATTGGCTAAGTCAACCTACCTATAAGACCCTAGTATATGGTAGGGCATGTGGGTTTAGGGACCCTAGCAAAGGTAGTGCACCCATAGGTGCACTGCTGAGGTGTCCAGTGTCATTTTAAAGGCAGGCCTGCCTTGCTGGCTGCTTTTAAATTAAGGTTACATGCAAATTCAACTTTAGAAATAAAATTAGTTCCAAAGTCTTAAACTACCTTATTTTTACATATAAGTCACCCCTAAGGTGTGCCCTATGTGCCCCTAGGGCTGATTGCCATGTAATTATAAGCAGGGACCTTATAAAAATAGTTTAATAAGCCCTGGTGAGGTAAAACAGCCAAATTTGTTTTTCCCTCATTGTACTTAATGGCCTCCATAGGACAGAATGGGGAGACTTCATTTTTATTTTAAAAATGCCCTTAAGTAACAGATACCAGAAGTTTGGTATCAAATTAGTTGTTATAAGAAATCCCACAACTTCCAGTTGTTGGATTTAATATAACTTGTTCAGTTAAAGAGTTTTAAACTTTACCTGAAAAGTTGCCAACTCCAGCCCTACAGTGTTTTTACTGCTGTGCTCTGATTGGCCAGCCTCTTGCAGCCTGGCCAGGCTGCCTTGATGAGGTGTGAAGTGGCCTGGCTCAGCACAAAGAGATGTGCCTAAGGGAGGGGATCTCCCCTCATCAGATGGGGTAGCAGGAAGGGGGAGGGCTGCCAATCTGGTCTCCAAAGGCAGAGAAGGACATTTGGAGCAACACATCAACACCCCCACATCCTGCAAACCCAGACAATTAGGTGGCCCCTTGATTAAGGGCAGGAGAGGGGTGTGTTCAGGATTTTTAGCCACACAAGTGGGTCGGCTCAGCCAGATCTAACCTCCAAAAATCACTTTCACCCATGATGGATTTTTGAGGAATGTTGCTCCCTGGGATTGATTTTTGCCACACTTCCCAGGAAGTGTTCATTACAGGGGGAAGGACCCTACCTCTGATTGGAGAACCAGGACCCCCCTGTTTTTCACCCAAGAACTGGCAGACCTACAACCACACCTCAGGTCCCCATCAGGTTCCAACAAGGAAGAACTACAGGAGAAGAAGGACTGGCCTGCTGGACCCCTGACCTGCACCTGGACACTGCACTCTAAAGGACTGCACCAGCTGGACACTTGGGCTTCACCACAAGAAGGACTTTGCCTGGCTTCAACTGGTTCAAGGAGGGACTCCCTGTTTGCTACAGGTGAAAGATTGCTACCCAGAGTCCCCTGCACCAACTCCTGAAGAAACCACCCACCTGACCAATGTCCATTGGCCAAAAGAGAGATTGCGCCAGGTGCTTTATGGGAGTTGTAGTCCACACCCTTAAGGAGCATCTCAGAGCTTCTGGAACCTTGGGGTGAACCGTGGACCTCAAAGGAACCTTAAAAGAACATCTGGAAGAAGATCTAGAAGTTTGGAGAAGTTTGGCAAACTTTTGTCAAAAAGCTCCATAGATGGACTGAACCGCAGCGGCAACTCTACCCTGCTTGCCTCAACCGCAACCCGGCCTGACTTGCAGGTTCGTCCCGGTAAAGAAAATCTCCAAAAAAGAAACTAAGTCTGAACGTAGGAAGTTGACCGGGACCTCCCAGCCAGGGTATCCGAGGAGGGCTCCAAGGACGTCGGATCAAGATTCAGGTTTGCCCCAGTCGAAGGATTTTCACCTCGAAAAAAGACTAAGTCTGAAGGTAAAAATCTCCACCAAGGGCTCCTGTGACACGTATCCAAGAAAGAGTTTCAGGAGGTCGGATTGGACTGGCAGGTTCGTCCCTCTGAAGAAAATCTCCAGAAAAACGACTAAGTCCTAAGGTAAACCTTTGACCGAGGCCTCCCGCGGGCTGTAGCCGAGCCGAGCTCCATAGCGGTCAGCCTTAGACTTTGACTTTGCCCCAGTCAAAGTGCGACCAGATGACCAGATTGGCGCTTTTTGTTTCAATGCGCTAGAAAGCAATAATTGTTTAAAAATTCATATCTCCAGTTCCCCTAATCCGATATTATTTGTTGTGGTGTCATTTTAAAGCTAAAAATATTTCCTATTTTTATACATTGATTTTGGATTTTTAAACTGTTTCCTGTGTTTTATTTAATGACTGTTTTGTGATATTTGAATGCTTTACGCTTTGTCTCCTAAGTTAAACCTTGTTGCTCGTTGCCAAGCTACCAAGGGTTGAGCTGGATTTAATTTACTGAGACCTGACTGGACCTAAGTGGAGGTTAGTGGCCTATTGCTAAGTGTAGGTACTTACCTGCCCTTACCAATAACCCATTTTCCAACAACTATAATGCATGTGTTTGCATAGATGCATGGCCAATATGCTCCTACTGTGTCCTTGCCAAACCTGGGACATACTAAATGAACAGAGCA